>NC_090318.1:2090000-2417500 GCF_039906515.1 Pseudorca crassidens
CACCTGAAGCAAACCTTTCGGACGTTTACTTCTCGTTGTTTGTTTCTCTTTCATTTTCCTTTCCTGACTTTCCGTTTCAGATGAGTCGAAGACCTAGGGATGAGCAGAAAACCCCAGGTGGGGCCTCAAGATCGTCCTTTCCGATCCGTGTTTATCTACCAAGACGCAGAGTCGAAAGCAGACCTTGTCATTTGTCCTTTTCCTTATTAGTAAAACTGCCACCGTGATGTGTTTCTCCCAGACCAGATGCCATGCCTTGAATCCTATATGTTTTCTCCCTTCACGGTGCACAGAAGCGTATGATATGATATTTTAAGGCCCAGGTAGCTTCAGAATAAGGAAGAGAAATGCAGACATTTCCTTTTAACGTAAAATCCAACAGAAAGAAATGGTACCGGCGGGGGCTTCCATGAACGAACCAGGTTTCTCAGCATCCCCCATCCTTGCCAGTGTATCCTGCAGGGGGTGAGCCGTCCTGTTTTCAGAGTCCTGGGGCAAAGCCGGCCCTGGGTCATAGGGTTTCCTCTCTCACGCTCATGATGGAATTTTTACCCTTCTGATTCCATAGCCCCTGGATTTTTATGGTCCATTTCCATGAAGTATTTCCTAACTCTTGCTCAGATCAGTTTTTGCCAATTATGTGAATTTCCCAGTTCGCAGCGGGTGAAGAAAAAATCCACATATTTAGGCAAAACCTAAAAATCTCACGATCTTAAATTTCTGAGGTCAGCGGAGACGTGAGTGTTGGGATCTTGACACCCTAGAATTCTTGCATCCTTGTATATCCCCGTAAGCGTGGAAGTCATCGCTGCATTTTTTTTTTTTCTTTTTAACATCAGACCATCTCCTTCTTGTGCTGGCTTCTCGGGCTTCCCTGGTGGCGCAGTGGTTGAGAGTCCGCCTGCCGATGCAGGGGACGCGGGTTCGTGCCCCGGTCCGGGAGGATCCCGCACGCCGCGGAGTGGCTGGGCCCGTGAGCCATGGCCGCTGAGCTTGCGCGTCCAGAGCCTGTGCTCCACAACGGGAGAGGCCACAGCAGTGAGAGGCCCGCGTACCGCAAAAAAAAAAAAAAAAAAAAAACCCTGCAGCGGAGGCTCTCCGTGCTCCTCCCGTGGGCCTGGTCATCTTCCACCGGTCACCTTGATGGCCTTGACAAGTGGTCACCTTGCTGGCCGTCTGGGTCTTTGAAGAAAGCGTCGCAGATTTCTTGGTTCTGATGAAATAAAGCCCGTGTCCCGGTTAGCACAGGGGTGCATTTAAATCGAATCTCTGTGCCCCAAGAATGAAGTCCTGGGTGTGATCTACAGATGAGACCCTGCCGGTCAGTGGTCTCTGGGGTCTGCTTTTGGCCCCCAGTGCCTGCTGTGTTTACATAAACAGCCCGCACACAGAGAGACCCCGAAAGCTGCCATTGCTGTAGTTGCCTTCATAGCTCGAGTGGCTCCTGGCTTAAAAGAAAGGCATGTGAGCTGCTTTGGTTTTGAGTTTGAGATGGGGTGTGTTTGGCCTTCTAAGTGTTGAGGTTGCAGCGGGAAGATGCACCTGGTGGAGCCCGGGTCTCCTCTTAGGGGTCCACGGGGTTGGGTTGGGCGCTTGGCATCGGGGAATCCGGCCCTGCATCCCTGACCACACGGCTCCGGCTAAACGGATCCCAGGGGGCCGATCCCTTTCCCCGCCCACGAAGCACCCACCCACTCTCAGGCTCTCCCCAAATGCTGGGCGTTGGTGACACCAACATCAAAACTGGGTGTGCCGGCATCCCCTCCCCCTCCCCCCAAATATCTCTTCAGATAATGGATTGAACATGTCTTTTACTTGTTGGAAATAACGTTTGGCCCCACATGGATTTGGGTTTGGCTGTACTTTATTATTTCCCAGGGGCATTTCTTTTTTTCTTTTCCTTGAACATACCTGGATATAGGGTTTCTGCAGACCCATTAGAATATTTTGACTGGGTTTTTTCTTCCTTTGTTTTTCTTTTGGTAGGGAGATTCTTTGTCATGTGAAATTAAAGCACATTTAGGATTTATCGTCATAATAGTTGACTCTACAATGTGAGCATGTCCAGAGCCTGCCTCCTGCCCGGCCAGCAGAAGACGTGACATTGGCAGTGACCGCCCTGCAGTGTTTTCACAGATCTCTTCAAACTCTCTCCTCTTTGGGTGTTTCTCTTTCTTTTTTTGTCATCTTAGAATTTTGGTCTCTGACTGGGGTCTCCTTTCGTGGTTGGGGGAAAGGGTGGTGGCTCACAGAATCCATTTCATACAGATGGGAGATGCGTGTTTCTGGGACCGGGATTAAAAGTGGTGTTGGGCGTTCACGCACGATGCTAACCCCAGATGCTTCTGTTTTGCAAAAATCAAAGCTTCGGGAATATAGGAGAACGGTCGTCAAGGGTCCCGTGAGCTACTTCAGTCCTTTTCACGTCATACATGCTTCCGTGTCCCTTCCCAAGCATGCAGTAAAGAAATAAACATGTTCTGACTGGGAATCTCTCCTGCGTTTTTGTTTGTTTCTAACTGAAGTGTAGTTGGTTTACAATGTTGTGTTAATTTCTGCTGCACAGCAGTGATTCAGTTATACACATATACGTTCGCTTTCATAATCTTTTCCATGATGGCGTATCCCAGGATATCGAATCGAGTTCCCTGTGCTCTACGGTAGGGCCTTGTTGTGGATCCATCCTCAGCATTAGCCGTTTGCATCTGCTCATCCCAGTCTCCCACTGCATCCCGCCCTCCACCCTGTCGTCCCGTCCTGTCCCCCGCCCCGCTCGCCCGTGCATTTTGAATTCTGTCGCCTCGCACTGTATGCTGGGAGATCGTTTCTGGGGGCCGGCGGGGCGCGGCATGGTCCCCTTTGCGTTGACGTATGTGTGTTCGAAAACTTTTGGAGTAGAAATTGGGAAATAAAATGATAGACTGAAGAAGCATGGGCGCGAAGAAGCCAGACCCCGCGAGGTGCCCTTCATGCTCTGATGACCAGGGCGGTCCTCTGCTTGGGGGCAGCGGATGGAGACAGGAGGTGGGAGGCCAGTTCAGCTTGAGAGTGACCATCAGGTTGTCTTGGTATTCACCCTCCTGGGGCGTTTTGTTCTTCTTGCAGCTGACCAAGGCGAGATGAACATGGAGAACCATCAGGGCACCAACGCCGAGCCACCCGGTAAGAAGCGTCCTGAGTGGCCCCCTCCCGCCCCCTCGCGGGTCTGTGTTACCTCCTCTCACCACTGTCCTGCTCAGATTCTTGGATGGGCTCCTTTGTGTCTCGAAGTTTTCAAGGGGGTTCTCTGGGGAGATGCTGCATAGACTTTCCGGGGCTTGAGGCTTCCGGTGAGACCTAAGTCTGCTTCAAGTTCTCTTTAAATGTCGGCCAGGAGAGTTTTCCAAGTGTCGCCCCACTGCCGCATGGCCGGAGTCAGCAGCTGGCCGGATTGCATCTTCTGAGATGCACCCTTTGCAGCATTTTCACGTGCTGCGGTCACTTTTACAGAATCCTCCCAACCTGGTGGAGAATTGGACCAAGAACAGGAGGTGGTGCAAATTATGGAAACTTCTCAGGGCCAGAGGTGGGACGTTCAGTGATTAGAACCACTTCTGAAAACGGCAGGAAAACACAAATTATGTGTCTATACACCTGTGTGTGTTTCTTTCTTTCGTTTGTGTATATATGTGGAGACCCACTCCTTTGCCCAAGAAAGGCAACATTTATTGCATAGGATGCCTGTGGAATTGACATAAGTTTGGGGTTTTTTTTTAACGTTTTTGGCCACACCCCACGGCATGCGGGATCTTAGTTCCCCGACCAGTGATTGGAACCCATGCCTTCTGCGTTATAAGGCAGAGTCTTAACCACTGGACCACCGGGGAAGTCCCGAGATAAGTTTTTAGTGAAAAGTTAACATAGTTTTAATTCTAAAAATACGGACTTTTAGAAAGTGTCCAGCTCGTTGCTCTTTCAAATAAGGGAAGGATGTGTAACATGAGCTATCCTTTTTTAAGGACAAGAAAATGCGAAAGAGACCTCCAAAACAGAAATGAACTGATCCGAAAATCTTAGCCCTGCATTGTTGTCAGTGAACCAACGCCGTGGCCCCTCATTTACAGAATTATTTATTCTGAAATTTGTAGTTTACAGACATTTCTTACCGTCTCAGAGAAGTCGCTAGTAGAGAATGCCTCTTCTTAGTTTCTTTCTACTTTTCCCGAAGTGTCCGTTTTTTACGAGTGACCGTTGCATCGTAGTATGAAATGTACTGAATTGTTTTTTCTAACCAGTTAGATTTAGTTTTTGCTTCCTGTCCGCAGTGAGCTTTGAGCACACTTCTATCTTCTGTAGAAATAGAGTCACCCGCTTCTGGAATTTTCCACCTGCAGGTACTCGCGTGCTTGTCGGGGCCGCTGGGGGTGCCTTTTAAAATCTGTTCTTGTGTCTCGTTCCTCTGTAGTTCAACAGACCCTTCTGGAGAAATAGGAGGTCGGCCGCCAAGTGAGTCATAGCAGGGTCTCGAGCTGGCCTGCTGAGCCTCTCCAAAGATCGCCTGCAGGGACAGAGCGGCCCCGCCGGAAACAAGCCCCGGCTTGTCCGTGCCTTTGCTCAACTTGGGATTCCTAGTTTGAATCTTGAGGTGCGTCACCACCGTGCTGGGTGGGTGAGATTGACTTGGGATGAGTTTTGCCCGCAGAGGGCAATTACACTCACCTTCTCCACGGCCCTGAGGGGTTTCCCGCGTGCTGTGAAAGGCTGACCGACCAAGTCCCCGTCATTCAACCCCACTGAAGTTCCCCAACCAGAAACGCCGCGCTGTTTACAAATTGCCTGTAAATTGAATGCGTCTGAACCTCTGCCGACATTGACCTTTTTATAGAGTGAGGTAAGCCTTCGGCTAGTTTCCTCAAAAGTTCTTCCATTTACTAGGATTTTTTTTTTTCCCACACCAAACTAATAAAGAGAAATTAGAAACCAAGTACTTTTTACTTAATGTTTTGCCATGGGGTGACTTTTAAAAAAGGTTGTGAAACTAGTGGGATGGATCCCCTGTTCCCTTCTCCGGGGCTGTAAGACAGACGATCGCGCTAAGTGCTCGCTCTTTATAGCATCTTGCAATGAACGGAATGCCTGCTCTTCTCCCGGTAACACACGATGACTTCTCCACCTTTAGAAGCATTTCCCCCGTTTAGGACAGCGCACGCACTGCACAGCGCCCAGAATGCTTGCTTTTATACAGAAGGGCTTTGCGTGGACTTTTGTGTTCATCTCGGGAAGTGCAGAAGCCCTGGTGGTGCAGACGGGCTGGACCCCACCCATAGACTACCCTCCGCAGAAATATTAGTTTCCAGTGGCACAGGCTTGCCTCGTCTAAAGCTCTTAGGATAGTAACCCAGAGCAGTGGCGGTTTCCTGGGAAGACTTCCTCTTGTCACGGATGACGGTGTAAAGAACTGTTGTGTGTTTCACATCAGCCTCTCCAGGTTCAAAGGTATGACGTTAAGCACACCTGCGTGGGCTGCCTTCACAAAGCACCTAACTTGGGAGAGGGCTGCTATGACGTATCAGTCATGAATGCTGGGTCTTTCTCCCTTCTGAAGCTCAAAAACTGCCAGTAGTTTGAGGGGTAGGCATCTGCGCCACCCCCTGCTGTTGAGGACTCAACCCCTCTCCACGCCCGTATCCTTTCTGTGACCTCTCCTCCCTGCGTTATCTAAAAGCGTTTGGACTTTCTTTCTCGGGGTATTGCTGGAGACCGTCGTCTGGCTCTTTAACTTGTTCTGTCTTTGACACTATGATAACTTTTGAGTATATGAAATGGTGTAAAAAAAAAACAACCAAAAGCATTGGGTATTTATCCTATCCATTCATTGCTGCGTTCAACAAATACCTATGACCTGGTGTGCACAGTGGTGACCATGACATTCAGGATTCTCCAGGATGGAACACAAATAAATGACATCCATCCATGGATGGGGTCGGCCAGTCGTCAAGAGCTGAGGGCCAGGTTGGTCAATATGCTTGGGTTCCCTTGCTAACTGGCTCGGAGCACCTGGGTACAAAGGTCGAGAGCGTCCAAGTTCTCCCCAGTGAGTCATCGCGGGTTGCCTTTGAGGTCAAGATTGTGCACGCTGACTTGCTTCATAATAAGAAAAAACGCATGCAGTCTTTTTGTAACTCTGAATAACATTGGCATTTTTATAAGCATTGCAATCATACTCTAAGCATAAATGCCTCATTAAAGAAGAGAAGAGTGAAAGGATGGGTATTTCTTTAAGGATATGAAATTATGACTCATTCATAAATAAGTATACATTTAAGAAATATGTCAACTAGGCTTTTCTTACGGATGGTGGATGTACATTGTTGTAGACTCGGTTTAATTTCATGTTCACATAAAAATAAACATGATTTTATCAAAGGTCTGTCTTTTGAAAAATGGAATTTAAATTATGTGGCTTGGATCATTAAATACTTGGCATAACGATTGCTTTTTAAAATCATTTTGGAGCTCCCATATGAAGAAATCACAGTCCAACAGATTTTGAAATCAACAGAAAGATTTTATTTAAGGGCCAAAGGGAGACAATACCAGTGGAGGATTTGTTACAAGTCTGGGTCATAATGGGTTTGATTAACCCACTTAAGCTGTGACCAAGTTTTTGCTGTCAAGATGCTGCAGTGAATATCTCTGTAAGCACATTTTTGTGGCTGTGTGCAAGTGTGTGTGTTGCATTAGTGCCTGAAGTTGGCTTTGTGAGGAAAAAAAGCATGTGTATATTTAATTTTTATGGACACTGCCCAGTCATCCCCCATAGAGGTGCAAATTCATGATACCCCCCAGTGATGTCAGATCTGTTTCCTCACTGCCGTGCAAACTTTCTGATTGGTGCCAAACTGTAAGTTGAAAATGATATCAAATCAACTGCGTTTACATTGCATTTCTCTTAACACAAGTGAGATTGAGAATCTGTGTAGGGGGACCCATTTGCATTCCATTCCTGGGGGAAATGAATGCATTTTGCCTATGTTTATATGTGTTATCGGCCCTATCCTTACTGATTTGTAGGAACTCTTTACATATTAAAGCTATGACTGTGAAGTAAGTAGCAAATACTCTTTTTCACTTTATCCTTCACCTTTTAACTCTGAAGTGATATTTTCCCCCATTCATTTTTATTATTTTTGCACAGTGAAGTTAGTTAATGGTTTCTGGGCTTGCTGTCGTACTTCTAACACTTCTGTGGGGTTTTTTTACATTAAAATATTTGATCCCCTAGGAATGCGTTTCTGTAAAGGGAATAAGGAAGAGATTCCTTGGTATTTAGTTTTTTAAAAACCGCCATGGGATAATCCCATTATTCCCAAACCATTTATTGAATAATCCATGTTTTCCCACTGATTTGAAATGCAGTTTACATCATCCATTAAATTTCTGGACCTCCCAGGGCAGGAAGTATTTCTTTATTTTTTTCTGTCCTATGGGATCCTTTACAGAAAAAGGTTGGTAACACCTGCTTGAATACATAAAATACCTGTACTTCAAACTGCATCTTGCAGGGGTCAGGTGTGGTGGAGCAGGTAGTGGCCAGTTATAATATGAAAAAACAGCTATAATAAAAACAGTAGAGTTTTAATTATTTTGCTGCCATAACAAAATACCACAAACTGGGTGGTTTAAAGAAGAGACATATATTCTCTCCGAGTCCTGGAGGCTGGAATCTGAGATCCAGGTGTGGGCAGGGCTGGTCCCTCCTGAGGCCTCTCCTCTGGGCATGTAGACGACCGTCTCCTCCCTGTGTCCTCACTTGGTGGAGAGTTGTCTGGTGTCTCTTCTTACAAGGACGCTAATCCCATCATGGGGGCCCCACCCTCATGGCCTTATCTAACCCTAATCACTCCCCAAAGACACCACCGTCTAACACCATCCCATTGGGGTTTATGGCTTCCACAGATGACATGTTGGAGGGACACAAGCATTTGGTCCACACCACTGGGCGATGTGCTCAGCACCCCCTAGAGGTGGTCCCACAGAAGCCCTGGGTCCCCCCTTTCTACCATGTGCCTTTGCCCCACCCCTTCCTCAGCCTCCACTCTCCATCCCTCCCCTCCCCTTCCTACCCAGCCTTTAAATTCAGTGTGGGGTAGGACTTCCCTGGCTGTCCAGTGGTTAGGGCAGGAGGCGCAGGTTCAATCCCTGGTCTGGGAACTAAGATCCTGTATGCTGGTATAAAATAAAATAAGAGAAGAGAAAATCAAATCAAATCAGTGTGAGGCTACAACCCTCCCCAGAAGCCTCTAGGACACAAGCTGGGTGCAGAACCTCCCAGGAGCCCCCCAGCCTTGGTGTGCTCCCCCATATTACCGAACATTACACTGCAACTCTCCTCCTCTTTGTAAACAACTCTTCTTCCTCTGTCTCCACACAGCCGGCATCTAGCCTGCCTCTCTGGCTCAAAACAGTTGTGCGTCAAATGTTTGTTGAATGAATGCACGAGCTCATCTGATGTCCCACACTGTGGAGCTGGAAACTCTGGAATTTATAAATCTGGTGCTTCCACTGCTGCATAGCACAGGGACATCAGCTTGGGGCTTTGTGACCACCTAGAGGGGTGGGATAGGGAGGGTGGGAGGGAGATGCAAGAGGGAGGAGATATGAGGATATACGTATATGTATAGCTGATTCACTCTGTTACACAGCAAAAACTAACACCATTGTAAAGCAATTATACTCCAATAAAGATGTAAAAAAATTAAAAAATAAAAGAACCTACTGTATAGCACAGGGAACTCTACTCAATACTCTGTAATGGTCTATATGGGAAAGGAATCTTAAAAAAAAAAGAGTGGATATATGTATATGTATAACAGATAAACTTTGCTGTACACCTGAAACTAACACAACATTGTAAGTCTACTATACTCCAATAAAAGTTTAAAAAATAAAATAACTCTGGTGCTTCCAACCAGTTCTTTTTTTCTTTTTTAAAATTTTACTGAAGTATCATTGATTTACAATGTTGTGTTTAATTTCTGCTGTACAGGAAAGTGACTCGGTTATACATGTATACATTCTTTTTCATATTCTTTTCTGTGACAGTGTGTCACAGGGTATTGACTATAGTTCCGTGTGCTGTACAGTAGGACCTTGTTGAACCATTCTATATATAATAGTTTGCATCAGATCGCACTGTAATATATATACCGAGATGTATGTAAAATGTATACATTTATATATAAATAATATATATATCGCATATAATATAATTTCTATCTGAAAGGTGTAACTCAGGTGTATGCAATTGGAAACAAAATGCTTCCCTCCACACAGAGGGGTTATTTTCTAGAAGCCTCTATCCAACCACTTCTTACACAGCTCAGGTGGAAAACGCGGAGAGAGGGCCAGGTGAAATTCGCTTCTCTGGCCCCAGCATCCCCAGCCAGACTGACTGTCCCGGCCACCTACAAAGAAACTGAGGTCCACGGATGCAGCGCGACTCTAAAGGTACAGGGTCTTCAAGTCGTAGAAGCAGAGAGTAAACGTGAGTCTAGACTCTGATCGTTGCCTTGGCGCTCTGCTGGGTCTGGCGTTGGCGTCGCCCTGCAGGAGGGTTCAGGGGAAGGACCCGGGGCAGGGAGTGTCCTGCCTGCACCCAGGGTTGGCGCCTTTGATGCTGGTGCATCTCCCATGCCCGCGGGAAGCAGACCCAGGACACCCATTGGTGCGGGGCAGCCACCCGTTTCCCCAGCATCCTGAGGCTGGTTGGCAGCGTAGCGCAGGGAGGCGGGCTCCCCGGGACGCCCTTCAGCGTATACGGGCACACGCCTCGCGGGCTCCGGGCCGTGCCGTTTGGGACGGAACGCCCAGCCCTTCGGCTTCTGGCAGAGACACTCCAGTTTGGTTCATCCTTTCTGCTTGGAGACATTGCCTGTTTCCCTTGCCAACTGGGAAGCAGAAGTCAGCACATCCGTCCAGCGAGGGTGGGGTGGCCGGATCGCCCAGCGCGCGCCCTGAAGGTTCACCTGAACGGAAACCGAGGATGGAGCCCTGGTGGGGCCTTTTCTACCTCACGTTCCTGTGTTCTCTGATGCACGTCCGAGGTAAGGGAGGGTTTGCTCTGGGGAGAGCTGCGTGGGTGTGCATTTCTATCTGGCTGCTTTAAAAAAAAAAAAAAAAAAACTCCGCCCCAAACCACTTCCACTCAGGAAATGGCTCTAAGGTGCCAGATAGTAGAAAAACAAAAAAACAGACCAAGTATGATGGCTTTGAGGGGAGCAAAAGGGGCCGGGTTCCAATTCGGGGTCTGGGAATTGGATCCAGAAGTGTAGGGTGTGGACTCAGTACTTAGACGCCGACTGTTTTTGTGGTCTGCTTTTGATCTCTGTGTGTCACACACGGAAAAAAGTGACCCGTGTTCCTGGGGCGTGTTGGGATTTTTCAATTCCTTGTTTTCGATTTAAAATAATCAGGGCTGCGTTTCTGGATGGGGACAATGGAGCTGAGACCCAGCTTGGTTCTGTGGGACTGATCACCCAAGATTGGGTTTGCTGGAAGGGCAGCCTCTGTTCAGATTTTTAGACATTTCTCACCAATGTCACCCCTCCTGTTGGCAAATGAAAAGCATCTGAATTGTTTACGCCCCAAACTTCAATACAGGTTCTTCTGGGGATGCCAGGATTTTGGTTTGTTGGGGAGCAGAGGTGGGGAGGGACCTAGTTTGGGAACTATAATTTACCCATGACGTGTAGGATTTAACCGCAATTGGATAAGCTCCTTTGGTCCTCATTTGAATTTTAGGAGGTGGAGGCCCAGGCAGGATTTAAGAGTGAGAAGTGTTGTAGGTTAGGAATTGAAAGGATTTCATTTGGATGGCAGTCTTGTGACATTTCCTGTTTATCCTGTTTGAGGATGGTTGTTGAGGGGCAGATGTGGTTTTGTGAGACATCCTGGCACCCAGAGCCCAGGATCTTCCCCGAGACCCTTCCAGGAATCCTTGCTGTCTGCACAACGTGCCCCCCGGCACGTGGGTCACGCAGAAACGCAGTCCAGGCGCTTCTGTTTGCAGGGAGACGTTAGTCCCTGAACTGACACCAGGGCTGAGAAGAGCAAGAGAGCAGAGCTCTGATTCTACACAGACCCGCCCAGAAACCGAGACAGCAAAACCTGTCTGAGCGTTTATTCCTGCTGCTGTGCACACGGTAGGAACTGTGGGTTCACCTGCGGGCTCAGGCAGCTCCGCCTCCTCCCAGGCACGGTCGGGTTGCTCCTTTGGGGATAATGGGATGTCAGATTCCTTCAGCGCATCACGTATGTGCTGGGGAAACGTATTGTGGATTTAACCGCTGTTCTTCAGAAGAGAAAACAATGCAGGAGGCGGCCCTGGCTGACGTTAGCTGAGTGCTCCCGAGGATGCCCAGGTTACGTTCTTTTGATGAGGGCGTGACTTGCGACGGGCTCTGCGGGTGTTAATCGAGTTCATTCTCACACAGCCTTGGGCGGGGGCTGCCAGGCGTGGTGCACTTTTTCTGTCTCTCTTTCTTTTTAAATATGTTTCCTGTTTTGATCGAACACGGAACTTTTTTTTTCTTTTTGAAGATGATATTATTTTATTTTATTTTTGGCCATGCCGCACAGCATGTGGGATCTTAGTTCCCTGACCAGGGATTGAACCCGTGTCCCCTGCATCCCTGCATTGGAAGCGCAGAGTCTTAACCACTGGACTTCCAGGGGAGTCCCTTGATGCCCTTTTTTTTGGATGCCCTCTTATAGATGGGTACACGGAGGCACAGAGGTGTTCCATCATTTGTCTGAGGTCCCATTGCTGGGAACATGCACAGGCAGGAGAGGTGCGAGGAGGGACGGGAAAGGTAGTGAGGTCTGGATCAGGGTGCGTCGGTGTGAAGATGTTGTGCAGCTGGCCCAAGTCCTGGGTAGTTTGTTAAATGCATGGACCACCCCCTCACACCCCAAACCACCAGCAGCTGTCGGCGTGAGCGAGTTCACGAGGTCCCCAAACACTTCCTGCAAGGCTGTCAAGCTGCTTGTTACCAAGGCTCCGGAAGAGCAGACTATCGCTATGGTGAACGTCACTTAACCGTTCTTATAATGACTAAACTGTGTGTATAACATAAAATGAGAATTTGATTACAGTCCGAGGCATAGGAGTTTACAATGCGGCGGTGTCAGATTTCCAGTGTATTGAATTACCTTTCGCTATCAAACCTGGATGCACTTGAAGGACCATGAGACCAAGACAGGTCTTCGAAAAGCTGATAGAAGCAGAAATGGAAACTCCAGGGGCTGCTTGTCGTGTTTGGTTTGTTGAGAAAAAAAATCTATCTATCTACCTTTCTATCTAACTACCTGCCTATCTATCTACCTACCTATCTATCTTCTGTCTATGTATCTATCTATCAACTATCTAATATCTATCAACTATCTATCTACCTACCTACCTACCTATCATCTACCTATCAACCATCTAACATCTATCAACTATCTATCTACCTATCATCTATCTATCAACTAACTCTCTAACATCTATCAACTATCTATCATCTAGCTAGCTAGCTATAATGCAGGTATAACTCTAGATTTTGTATATATATATACATATATATATATTTCCTTATATTCCCTTTTTCCTGTGTATCTATTGTATCCTGGGTATACATTACCATTTTCCTGTATCTGTATTATACAGTGGCTCTGAAATCCCCTTCTACATGTATTGTATCTTCTTCTCTTATCAGACAAGACTCCTTTTCTACCTACAGACTAAAAAAGTACCGGCATCCCTTGGTATTTGAGGGGGATTAGTTCCAGGACCCCCTGGGACACCAAAATCCATGGTTGCTCAAGTCCCTTATATAAAATAATGTCATATTTGCATATAACCCACGCACTTCCTCCCGTAGACTTTATTATTTTTAATTTTTATAAATTTATTTTATTTAGTTAGTTTTGGCTGCGTTGGGTCTTCGTTGCTCCGTGCGGGCTTTTCCCTAGTTGCGGCGAGTGGGGGCTGCTCTTCATTGCGGTGCACGGGCTTCTCATTGCGGTGGCTTCTCTTCCTGCAGAGCACGGGCTCTAGGCGCGCAGGCTTCAGTAGTTGTGGCTCGAGGGCCCTAGAGCACAGGCTCCGTAGTTTGCGGCACGCGGGCTCTAGTTGAGGCGTGCAGGGTCGGTAGTTGCAGCACGTGGGCTTAGCTGCCTCGCGGCACTGGGATCTCAGTTGCCAGGCCAGGGATCGAACCCACGTCCCCTGCATTGGAAGGCGGGTGCTTTACCACTGGACCACCAGGGAAGTCCCCTGAAGTATATAGTATTTTTAAAGACAATGGAGCCAGAGTCAAAAGGGGCACCTTAAATTTGCCTGAAGGAAGTCGGGCTTTGTTCCCTGGGAGTCCTGCTTCAGCTGGGTGAAATCCCTCAAGGACATGAATGTCCTACCCATGTATGGCGTGCAAAGTGGCTTAACCTGTGACGCTGGTTCCGGAAGGACTGGCTTCAATTAACCCACGCTTCAGATGAAGCCTGTAAATTCCTCTGTAAAGGAGTGGAAAGCAATTGTCTTGAAGGGCAGCCGTTCGACACTGGACGGAATAATAAAATCTAAGATCCTGCCTGCCTGTGGGGGGTGGGATTCTTGTCCCCTGATGGACCCACTCAAAGGTAATTAAATTCAGCACCTATAAATGCTGCTGCTAGCGGCTGTCATTGGTGACAGGGCTTTAGATAGTAATCAGTTTTCCCCCCTCTTCTCAGAGCTAGCCTGGGGCTGGTTTTCTCCTTCAGAGGGACTAATTCAGGGGTTAGTTAGTGGGAACTGGGACATGTGCCTCTATCGTGGTCGCCTCCGCCGTGGATGCGTGGTGGGTTTTTTCTAGTGCATGGTGTCCTCCTCAGCGCCGTGTCATGATTATTCCAACAGCTCTGCCCTTTGCAAAAATTCCCTTTGTCCTGTAGGCTTGTGGGTCTGAGAAGTTCAGGGAAGCAAACTCTGATACAAAGCATCTTAGAATCTTGCTGGGGTAGAATTTGACTGGGGAGGGAGGGGATGGGTTACTAGAGATAAGGAGAGAATTCCTCCAAGTGCCACTCAGGTGGTTTCGTCTCAAAATCCCTCCTAAATAGCTTTGTTCTTGGAGGGTAGGGGTTCTTGGGTATGGTGCTAAGACCTCCCACCCGGCAGCATGAGTCCTTTTCAACGCCCATCTCCAGGACGTCATCAATGGGTGACCAGCCTTATGATCGCAGACCCCACGCGGCTCCTTTCCCCTCGGGGTTTACAGAGCCCAGAACATGTGGGATCGATTAGCAATGGCCGAGCCAGCTAAACTAAGCAGATCAGAAACACGTCTTATGTTCCCAGCCCCGTCCTAGTGGAAGTAGTTGCCCTGGGGAGCTGCATCCCCCCTGCCCCCCAGCTCCACCGAGGTTGAACCTCTGAATCAGCAGCGTCCACCTGAGTGATGTCCCTGGCAGGGCTGCACCCGGTGGGGCTACGATTTGAAGCACGTGGGGAGGGTCTGGGCTGCAGCCCCTCTGGGGCTAAACCACTGGCCTGCGGGACTGGATCGTCACCAAGCCCAGGGTAGGGGAGCGCCTCATACTGGGTGCGGTCGCCGGCTCTGTGCATGAGTCATGCCCACGGGCCTCCCAGCAGCGCCACAGCTAGGGACAGCTTCCTCCACGACCTCTCCTCATCAGAAGCATCTCCACACGGAAGGAGGCTGCTGGAAAGAGAAGGGGACACAGAATGGGGTTAGGGCAGAGTGGAGGGACTTGGCTGTTCTCAGAGCCCCAGACGGCGCTCCCTGGCTTCCGGCCGTAAGAAGGCCAGCCGGCAAGGCTACCACATCCCCAGAGACGACCCAAGGCCCTTTTGGAAAACAGCTCCCGCCCAGCCCCGTGGGTTGTGCGATGGATTCGGGAAAGGCCGGGAGGAGACACATAACAGAGGCTTTGATCATCTCAGAACAGGGGGTGGCCTGACGCTCAGGTTGGAGGACACTGTGTAGGTGCTTCTTCACGGGACGCCTGGAACTCCTGGGAAGAGCCTGGTGAGAGTTACCTGTAAACTGCCAACTGGCGATGAGAATGCAAATTCCGGAGCTGCCCTTGTAGCTGAGGGGCACTGGGGGCCCTGCACCGGTATCTGTCCTTTCAAACTGGAGGGAGGGTCAGCCACAGCCCCACTGGCAGCCCTGGAAGGGATGTGTCTTCAGAGTCCCCAAGGCTGACGCTGATTCCTGTCACCCAGCCCCTGCACAATGAATGACCCAGAGCAGAGAGTGGCCAGCTTGTCCCCAAAAGAGGACCTGGCAGAAGCTGGAGGGACACAGACCCTGGCCAAAGAGAGGGGCGCTGAGGACAGATGCGGGACCTCCCTGTGTTAGAGACGGCTCTCCGGGGTTTGGCCTCTAAACGCACTGAGCCCCGGCCTCCAGTCCGGACCCTGAGGCTGCCGGCGGATGCCCTCTGACCTCAGCTCCTCTGCCGTCCAGTTTCAATTATATTGAATTGTATAATCTACGGATTCTGCCTCAACAGAGCTCTTTTCAAAAGCTCTTTTTGATCAGCCAAAGATGAGATACAAGTTGGTCAGGAGCTCAGAGGTTTTCTGATTGGGCTTCCCTAGTTTTAGAGGCAGCGAAAGTGATGGGTGGGATGTGTGTGGGAAGAAGCCCTTAAACTGGCAGGAAAGGAACACTCAGCTCGTTAAAAAGGTTTTGTGTGTTTTTTGGAGATAAAATTCACAGGCATCAGAGTCACCCTGTGAACGCTTTGAAAGTGAATAGTGCAGACATGTTTGTCCAGCATGTTCACAATGTTGTGCGACCATCACCACCATGGAATGCCAGAATGTTCATATCACCCCCATAAGGAGCCCCGTACCCGTGAGCAGTCGGTGCCAGTCCCCCCGACTCACTTGTTATCCACCCAAGTTTCTCCGAGTTGAGCTTGTAAGAAAACTGAAATCCAGCCTCCGCTTCTCTCCAGACCCCAGACTTCCTCATAGTATTTTTAGCAATTCTGAAACTCGCACGCCAACAAAATATCTGGGCCCCTGAACACTGGGAGGGAGCCGGGGTTGAAATGTTTGGGAAATGCTTGCGGGGGTGTCACGGAGAGGCGAGGGCAGCGCGATTCTGGGCCTCAGTCCAAGATGCATTCCGTCTTAGCCATAAAGGAAGATATCCACAGTTCCAGCCACAGAGCCGCCACTGAACCGCATTTCCCAAAGGCATCCCCTGAGGTGTAAACTGGGGCCAGAGTGTCTCCCGGTGCGTAAACCACTATCTTCCACACGGCTCACGTGTCACCTCCTCCAGGCAGACCTCCAGGTCGTCTCACACAAGACGTGCAATTGCCCCCGCTGCCTTGTGGTCCCCGCTACACCCTGTCCCCACCTTTAGGGATATTCACGGGTCCCTCTCCCCTAGAGAACCAGGAAGCAGGGCTAGTGTCATGGAAGGTCCCGTCCCCACTGGGTGACGGTGTGCCTCGATCAGAGTCGCAGTTCGTAAATGTTTGCAGAATGCACGGGTGCTTTGGCTTTCCAAGACGTCTATGTGCTTTGCTCGAGGCAGCCGAGATCCCAGGAGCATCTCCCTCCTGTTTAAGACGGGGATACCAGGAACTTCCCTGGTGGCGCAGTGGTTAAGAATCTGCCTGGCAATGCAGGGGACACGGGTTCGAGCCCTGGTCCGGGAAGGTCCCACATGCCGCGGAGCCACGAAGCCCGTGCGCCACAACTACTGAGCCTGCGCTCCAGAGCCCGCGAGCCACAACTACTGAGCCCACGTGCCACAACTACTGAGCCCGCGTGCCTAGAGCCCGTGCTCCGCAACAAGAGAAGCCACTGCAATGAGAAGCCCACGCACCGCAGCAAAGAGTAGCCCCCGCTCGCTGCAGCTAGAGAAAAGTCCGCACGCAAAAACAAAGACCCGGCACAGCCAAAAAAATAATTTAAAAAAAATTTTTTTTTTCCTTTTTTTTTTTTGCGGTACGCGGGCCTCTCACTGCTGTGGCCTCTCCCGTTGCGGAGCACAGGCTCCGGACGCGCAGGCCCAGCGGCCATGACTCACGGTCCCAGCCGCTCTGCGGCATGTGGGATCCTCCCGGACCGGGGCACGAACCCGTGTCCCCTGCATCGGCAGGCGGACTCGCAACCACTGCGCCACCAGGGAAGCCCCTAAAAAAATTATTTTTAATTAAAAAAAAAAAGATGGGGATGCCATTGGCAACAACATGGATGGATCTAGAAATGATCATACTAAGTGAAATAAGTCAGACAGAGAAAGACAAATACCATACGGTATCACTTATACGTGGAATGTAAAAAATAATACAAATGAACTTATTTACACAACAGAAACAGACTCACAGACATAGCAAACAAACCTATGGTTACCAAAGGGGAAAGCGGTGGGGGGGGGGAGAATAAATTAGGAGTTTGGAATTAGCAGATGTCAACTATTGTATATAAAATAGATAATTAGCAAGGACCTACTGTACAGCACAGGGAACTGCATTCAATATCTTGTAATAACCTATAAGGGAAAAGAATCTGAAAAAATATATATATGTATAACTGAATCACTTTCGCATACAGCAGAAACTAACACTATATTGTAGCTTAACTATACTTCAATAAAAAAAAAAAAAGGACGGGGGTGCCGTCATCTTCCTTCGGAGGCGTCTTTGGTGAGGGGCCCAGCCTGCCAGGAGAGCCAAGATGTTGGCTTGACAAATACACCACAGGGGAAGTGGAGAGAGAGAGGGGGACTTTGGTCTTCCGCTGACCTCAGGGTGGGTGCTGGGCTTGACCTTTACACCAGGGGGGATGTCTGGGCAGGTGGGGCCAAGGGGGTGGAGACAGGTGTCAGGGGACCCTGCCGGTCCCGTCGCGGTGTGACCTAGCGCCCTGTCTCCCCACAGGTCAAGGTGACTTTGATTTGGCCGACGCTCTCGATGACCCCGGTAAGTGCCCGTCTTCTCTAGGAGATGCTGTGCTTCGCAGCCTCTGTCAGCTCTGTGGTGCCTCGGGGCTGGGGGTGGCGGGGATTCCGAATTCCAGGCAGTGAGAGCTCTGTTTTTCACCTAAGACACAAGCCCCGGGAGATGGACCTTCACATCCGGCCTTAGCTGTGGGGCTCAGTCTTATGTCTTGGTAGGTCTGAGCTCCCCAAGCCAGCGGTCCGCGCATACCCTGGAGGGTTTTCCTTCTCTTAAATGTGGTTCACCTCTACTCGCGGGGCATCTACGACTTGGAAGACCCCCCCTACACCCCACCTGTGTGTGGCCACTACCCTTGAGGTCAGCTGGACCTTCTTGCCAGCAGAAAGGCTGACTGTACATCTCCTGGGCCCGGGAGGAAGGTCTGGATTAAGGCTCACAGTCAAGCTGGGTGGCAGGAGCGTTCAGACCTAGGGGCTTGGGGAGGAAGGAAAGGTTGTGACCTGCAGGCACAGTGGGAGGAAACATCAGTGCTTGTCTACTCAGAAAAATCAGCTTCTCCTGTCATCAGGAGAACCCCCGGTCCCTCATCGCACATCAATTACGGTGGATTTTCCGAGAAGTAAAGAAGGGACGTGATCACCAGACCCACTCAACTTAAAAAAGGATGACAACCAGGGCTTCCCTGATGGCGCAGTGGTTGAGAGTCCGCCTGCCGATGCAGGGGACAGGGGTTCGTGCCCCGGTCCAGGAAGATCCCACATGCCGTTTAGCGGCTGGGCCCGTGAGCCATGGCCGCTGAGCCTGCGCGTCCGGAGCCTGTGCTCCGCAACGGGAGAGGCCACAGCAGTGCGAGGCCCGCGTACCACACACAAAAAAAAGAAGCTTGAGAACGAGGGGACAGGGTGGCCTCCAATAGCAGCCTCTCACCACTTCTCCACTTATGAGCCGGGGGGCGACACTCAGCACTTCTGTGCTCTCAAAGGAGCTGCTTTTTAAAATGAAAACACACCTTAGGAATCATAGAATTTTAACAATATTTCTTCTGTAGAGAATGGCATTTTGAAAGATATTCATTATCTAAGTTTTTACATTTCTGATATGTTGGAATTTTTACTACGTATTATTTTGTAATCAGAAAACTTGCAGACATGTAAGAAATAGAAAGAACAAAATAATGGAGGCAAGACCTGCTCCCTCCGCAGTTTTCCCCAACTGACTGAGGCTTTTGCTAGTGGTAACCGTGACAGAGCAGATATGAGATTATTGTCAGAGCACCAGACAAGCGTAGTGATGCAGGTCAAAGCTGACACGCTGCTTCCCCCGTCTGACTGCAAGGGTGAAGGGCTCAGTCCTTCCCAGAGTGGACCGGCTGCGAGCTCAGGGTTATAGGAGGGCCAGTGGTTGCAGCCACACTGCGGGGCATTGGGAGGTACCGCCCCACATTCAGCCTGGGTGGTTGGCACAGGGTCTGGGATGGATAAAGACGGAGCACGCCCAGGGTAGGGCACACGCAGCTGAGGACTGTGGTGCAGAATCATCGGAGGCGTTTTATCGATTCAAAAACGTCATCAACCTGTGAACTGGCAATTCCCCTCCTAGGAAGAAAGGGAAGGATTGAAAGGAGAGACTCAGACGCATACGTGTTTACAGCGGCGTAACTCATCATCGCCAAAAGGCAGAAGCCACCCACGTGTCCATGGACGGATGGATGGAGAAACAGCCTGGGGTCCAGGCACACAGTGGAATGTGACTCAGCGATGAAAAGGCGTGAAGCTCTGACCCAGGCTACCGCGTGGATGGACCTTGAACCCACGATGCTCAGTGAGAGAGGGCTTTCTGCAGAGAGGAAGGACCCTGTCCACTGTGCACCCGGCAGTTCCAACCTCCCTCACCCTTGTCAGGGGCCACCCCTCGGAGCACCTTCTCCCAACCTCTTCCTCCTGCCCCTGTCTGCCCACCCACACTGCACCCCCCAGACTCACTGAGCCTGGCAGACAGGTACGCTGCACTTGATGCCCCGTCCATGAGTGCTGACCTCAGGGAACCGAAACCACCTGGGAAGCTGTGGACCACCGCGTTTACACACCCCCGGCAACAACAGGCACTCCGCAAACTTTTGTCACGTGAAGAAACACGTGCAAGAAAGTGAGAGAAGCATCGTCCTGGAACCGGGGGAAGCTTCTCTCCAGATCTGCCTTCAGCCGCCCTACCTCTGCTCCGCAGGCACGTTTGTGGGGCACCAGCTCTGCGCCCCCTGCCCTGGAGGCTCTTTGCTCAGTCGGTCCTCCTGCTGGCGTCCCAAATCTCGCTACCTCACCTCCTGCAAGGCTCAGATGAAACTTACTTCCTAAGGAGCTTAGCCGACCACCCCAGGAAAGCTTTGCTCCCCCAGCGGGACCTCTGCATAGCTCCCGTGGAGACTGGTGGGCGTGGGTTTTAAAGATGCTTTTGTTCTCCCCCCGCCCCGAATACAGAGTGGAATTTGTGTTCATATCATGTCTGTGTTAGCGCCTTGAAATTCTCATTGTTTATTAGGGCATTAACGATTCTTTCTTGGAGCTGCACGTAAATCCTCGAAGCATACTGAATGTATGTCCTCTCTGTCCACAGAGCCCACCAAGAAGCCGAGCTCAGGTGAGGGACTACCTGGCTGCACAGAAATGAGGCTGCGCCCCTGAGATGAGGTTTTGGAAGGTGTTTCTAGGGACGTGGAGTGTGTGAAAGAGGGGCAGGTGTTTAAAGCAAAGCCTAGTCCTTGGGGAACTAGAAATCAAAATCACAGTGAGACATCATTCCTACTAGGACTGCTAGAATCAAAATATGGCGATACCAAGTGTCGCTGAGGGTGTGGAGACATTGGAGCCTTCGTGCGTTGCTGGTGGGGATAGACAACGGTGCAGCCTCAGCGGAAAACAGTCTGGCAGCTGCTCAGAAAGCTACGTATAGAATTTCCCTATGACGCAACAGTTCTACTCCTGGGTATAGACCCAAATGAACTGAAAACAAGGATTTCAACAGAAACACGCACACTTAGGTTGATTGTGTATAATTCCTACGTTAGTCCAGGAGAGAAAAATTGAGAATAAAGTTGATGAAAAGAAGGATAAAGTTGATTGAATGAAGAATAAACTTGATTAACTAAATAGAGAAAAATGAAGAATCAGCTTGATTAAATGGAGAATAAAATAAACTTGATTGAATGAAGAATAAAGCAAACTTGATTAACTAAGTAGAGGTCCAGAAATTTGAAAAAAGAAAAGAAAGGAAAAAAAATAAAATAGTAGGAATAACGTAACGTTAATTACTGTAAATGTAAAATGATTTAATGACTGTTAAAAGACAGGGCTTAAAGCACTTTTAAGTCGGTTATATGCTATTAAACAAAGTGAAAGTAAATGTTTGCGTGAAGAGTTGGAGGCAGATACCGGAGGGAAGTGGCATCACGTAGCAAATGTCGCACAAAATAATCTTCAAGGCATGAACAGTTTTTTGGGTTTTTTGGTTGTTTTTTTTTTTGCGTACAATGTAAAGGCTAAACAGTTCCTTTTGTAACTGTGTGTATGCAGTTTTTTCTTTAAGTTCTACGTTCCGAGGTTTTCCTTCTAGCGGCTAAATGATTTTTAGCGGCTCGATGGTGATCTGTGAGCAGCAACTGTGAATCAAATACAAGATCTAGTTCTTATTTTATAGGCTGCTACTGACGGAAGGACATTCTTCTCTTCCAAACATGCAGTGTTGTCTTCCCCACAGATATCTACCCAAAGCCCACGCCTCCCCACCAGCCACAGCCCGGAAATCCCGACAACAGTGGAAGTAAGAAAGTTCGTTCATTTCAAAGCAAGTTTGATGAAAGGTGCCTCTTTTTTTTTTTCCTTTTAACTATGAGTTTTCATCTGACTGCTTCTGAAGTAAGAACCAAGTCAGCTTTTATGGGGGCGGGGGGGGAGCAGTTTGCATCATTTTATTTCCTCGTTGCTCAGACACTTGGAGAATACTGAGCATTTGGGGACGTCGTGCATTACTGTGCTGCAATTTTAATCAGGCTGGAGGACGAGTCTTCTTCTAGCTGTTTCCGTGGTTCCTAATAAGTTCCCTTGCACTGTGCGTTTTAGGTCATTTATCTTCAGTTTCTCCTTTGTTTTAAAAGCTTGGCAGACACTGCGCCTATAGATCACTTTAAAAAAAAGGGGGGGGGGCCGGGAGGGGGGTAATATTAGCCAATAGCCCATAAAGTCCTCAGCAATTCAAAAACCCTAAAGACCTAAAAGCTGACCAGGCAGAGGTGACCAGTGACACTGGCCAAGTTGAGAGCTTGCGGAAGCTTCCTGGAAGCTTGGTGTGGCCTTGGGATGGGTGGAAATTCATCTCCTCGGCGGTGGTGATGGCCATGGTGAGGGAGATGTCATGAAAAGTAAGACGTAAGGTTCTACGAAGCTGTTACCTAATTGCAAAGCAGCCCAGGCCACTAACTGCGTTCGTTAATGGACGCTTACGTCACTACTTTGTCATCCTTGATACCGAAACTTGGCTTCTGTACAGCGGTGCCAAATTGAATCTCAGAGACAGAGTTTCAGGTGAAGTAGAAAAGAATAGCTTCGTTGCTTTGCCCGGCAAAGGGGGACACAGCGGGCTGCTGCCCTCATAACTGTGTCCCTGGGCTTCCCTGGTGGCGCACTGGTTGAGAGTCTGCCTGCCGATGCAGGGGACGCGGGTTCGTGCCCCGGTCCAGGAGGATCCCACGTGCCGCAGAGCGGCTGGGCCCGTGAGCCATGGCCGCTCGGCCTGCGCGTCCGGAGCCTGTGCTCCGCAACGGGAGAGGCCACAACAGTGAGAGGCCCGTGTACCGCAAAAAAGAAAAAAAAAGTGTCCCTACCTGGGGTGGGATTCGGTGAGGAGTTTTATAGCAATGGTTCAAAGGGTGGGGCTGCTGAGAAGGACCAGGGTGTCTGCAGGGCCTGCACTCCTTCAGTCTAGACGTCACCTGGGCTCAGGTGCTCTCCTGATGGGCTTCTGTGCTTCTCAGAGGTTATCAAACTGTGGCCTTCTCTTTGGAATGAAGAATGTCTTATCAAGTAGTTAACATCGTCCATTTGTTGGGGTTTTCAGTATCTGACAAACAGTATGGTCACGTGTATCCCTTGAGGGGAAACCAGGACCTGCCCCCAGGCTGCACTATTGTGTCTTCACTGCTCCTCCCTTGTCTCTGCATCCCCTCCCTTCCCTGATTGGCAACTGTGAATCTGCCCTGTTGGAACTCAGGGAAGGTCATGGGGGCTGAAGGAAGCCTATTTCCTGTAATCAAGAAACGGGGGACACAGGTAGGCTTTTGTGCCCAGGAGCTCCACAGGGCCCTGCTCGGTTTCATCCCCTTTCGTTTTTTTTTTCCCCTCCAATTTTAACATCCCAGCTCCATCGATTCCTTTCTTGTAAAAATCCCTCCCAGCCTTTTCAACAAACTGTTGTCCAGTGGAGCGCTGTTGTTCTACAAGGTGCCATGGAAATTCCTCCTGGGGAGCGTTTCTTGCTGCAGGCTATTTGGGGATCTCGGGTTAAACGTATTCCCATGGGCTTCCCTCCTACGGGGTCCAGAGGATGTTGGATGCTGGCCATCCTGTAAGATGAGTCACCAGGACCAGGGTGACTCACCCACCCCAGGGCGTGGGTAGCAAGCCTCATGCTTGGGAGGGGTCCCTCTGTGACTCAGGGTTCCAGCAGCTGACACATTCCAAACGAGAGGAAGGTTGCTTTCTGGCCTTTGTTTTCAAGCTCTGCTAAAACCCAGTGGGGAGATGCCTTTACAATGGTACCCCCAAATAACGAATTTATATTTGATACGAGTTATATGGCTTTTGGTATCAGCCTGACTGTCCCTTAGAAGCTAGTTCTGCTGATGGTTTATTGTGTATTGGGGAACACGTCTTGATTAAGGGGTTTTGGAACACTGATGAGACTCAGTGAGTATACTTTCTGCCTGACCCGTTTGGAACGATTCATAATGAAATGATAAAACGTGTAGAAACAGGGACGCAGCAAACGCAACACAGACAGCAAACGAAGAGGGGAAAGAACTTGATTAGAACTTAAGTATGGAAACAGCGACACAGGAGTAGACGCTCTCCTTAAATTTCACGCTTGCCCTCTGGCTCACCCAGGTCCTGCGTGTGTCTCTTGAGAAGAAAGGTGAGTCATTGAAGGCAGTGGTGAGCAGTCCCTTGAATACAGGGTGTTCTGGAACATTCTGCTGTGCAAGAAAGTCTCTGCAGGTGGAATGGGAGATCCTGGCAGAGACAGTGTTTTGTGCCAAGGCTCTGGGGCAGGAAGCTTGGGCTAAGTTTGAAGGGCAGATTAAGGGCATTTGTGACAAAAGTTAAGATTAAGTCCAGTGAGGGGACGTACACACGCACAGCAGGAAGGGTAACACGTCATCAAAAACGTGAGATGCTTCTGTCCTGGTATTGATGACGGGCTCTTGCAAACAACGTGACGTTTGCGATAACGCTAAACATTGGAACGTTCACAGGGCAGCGTCTGCCAGATTCTTTTCAGGAATCCGTGAACTTGCTTTCAGAACCAGAGGAGGAGGTTCTGGGCGCCAAGGTCAACACGGTGTTTAAAGCTTTGGAGATGCTGAGTACCAGAGGCTCTGTGAAGGCGACAAACAGCAAATATAAACAAGCCGGAATGTCATGTTGTATTTCGGCCTTCTGTATTGTGTGAACGGTTCGTTGCGGGAAGATGTCATTCTTTTCCTAACATCACCTTGGTGTTTTCCAACAGATATCTATCCAAGGCCAAAGCCACTGCCACGTCCCCAGCCTGGCAGCTCTGACAACGGTGCAGGTGAGTACTGAGACGCCTTCCGGAAGCATTGGGAGGGATGCAATGGACTGTCTCGGCATTCTGTCCTCGGGCGCGTTTGAAATACGCAGAGGTTCTTTAACAAGGAGTCCACCTGCTGTTACCAATCTCTCTGTTGACGGAGGATGCATTTTGTTTTGTTTGGGCTGAAAGAATGCAATGCGCCCCAAAGACATCTCACGTCACTATGGAGGAAGGGGATTCTCTGTGTCCTTGGTTGCCCTGTTTTGGGTGTTCCGTTGAGTTTTGCTTCCCCTGTCAAGAGCCGTTTGGGGCCACGTGGCCTGAGTTCCCACCATAGATCGAGTGACGTGTTGGGAATCCATGCACCTGGGGGAGGACCGCTCGGGAAGGGATGCTGGCTCATGGTGGTGGGAGAATCGCAAGAATTCCATGGCTTGGCCAGACACGTGTGCCGACGGGTGGGTGCTGGGCAAAGCTCAGCTCTACAGGCATCCTCATTTCCAGCTGTTTGGGCGATGGGGAGTTCCCCTGTTTCCGATTCGCTTGAGATATTATTCGAACGTTGAATTCCTAGGGTGCAAAACACCATTGCTTACGCCCAGCCAGACAGCCTTCAGAGAGATCCAGGCATCCTTTCTCCCCTGCAGGTTTCAGCTTGGGGTGGGGGGCATGTCTGTCTCCAAGACCTGACCTCTAGATCCTAAGCTGTGATCCTTTCTCTGCGTCCCTTTGCGCTGCAGCAGGAGATCATGTTACACTTTGTAACGTGCCATGCCATGCAATTGTGGTTAATTTATTTCCTTGAGTTAGAATGAGAAGTACACACACACACACACACACACACACACACACACACACGCACGCAGGGATTTTTGCCTTTCCTCCACTGATGCATCCCCAGAGCCAGAAGCCAGACATGGCACACAGTAGGTCCTGTAAAGCTCAGTTGCATGACGGCGACGGAGGGCTCACCCCTAAACCCCTTCGTCAGGACACATATACCCTCCACGGTGTGGTTGACTTGAAAGGTCTAACGGCCCCGCCTCCAAAAGGCTGTGCTCTTTGACTGACAGCGTCCAGCAAGATGTTCCTAAGGGGTTCTCTCAAAGCTGTTCTCTGTTCCAAGATGTTTCAGGAGACACCCTTTTATCGTTATTATTATTAATTATTATTGGCCACGCGTCACGTGGGATCTCATGGAAAATTGTATCCGAGCGAGATTTGAGGGTGATCACCCAGGTAGAGCATCTCAGAAAAGTCTGAGAGCTCTTCCGCCCCGTTTGGAAGTCAAGGCCCACTTCTGTAAGTTTTTTGAGACAGAGGGCTGGACCTCGCAGCATGTACTAGTGACAGGTTACACAATCTAAGCATCACTGTGGCCCCTTACAAGATGGAGAAGGAAGGTTACCTTGTTAGGAGCCGTCTTGCTGGCGCTGGGAGAATGCTGCCGTTTACGGTTGAGCGGATCTTCCTACCGATGGGGGAGGTCCGACCAACGCCTAAGGCAGATACACGATGCACAGCGAGGGGTGGAGAGAGGAGGCCAAAGGGAAGAGAAAATTTCTTAGGTTTAAATGTTTCTTGCGCTGCCATGAAACCTGAATTTTATTTCACATAAAGGACATGGTAAACGACACAGATGAACGGGCAGATGAAGAGACACAGGGCGAGGGGGTCCCAAGTTAGGAGCTTCTGGAATTGGGGTGCCCTGCCTTCCACCGTGTAGATAAATTCACTCACTCGGAAGCTCTCCAAACCCCGTCTCCTGGGCTTTTGCAGAGGCTCTGTCACGTGAGCCTGATGGACTCCTTGGCCACAGGACGGGGTGAGGCTGAAAGCCCCCACCCTCCCATCGCTGGTCGGTTGCCCTGTTTCCAAAAGTCACCTCATGCACATAAACTCAGGTGTGGTTCTGAATAACAAAAGACACCTTTATCTCTTTTGTCACTTCACAAAAGACCCCTTTATCATTCCTATCATTTAGGAAATTCCAAGGGGCTCTGTGTTTGGATTAGGGAGGAAAACCAAATACGTATATTTCTGATGAAAATCACAGTGTCCTGTCTGCAACCTCTTTATAAATCTTGCTTGAGGCTAGGGGTGGAAGTAGCAGGTTGGGGTCCAGGCCCGGCCCGGTGAGAGCCACGCCCCCTCCACCTCCACTGGTCCCGCTCCCCCCCAGCTGTAACGCCTGCATCTCCCCTTCCTAGATCTGTCTGTCCCCACCTGCCCGCTGGGAGGCCAGCTCCGTGAGAGCAGAGGTTTGGTCTGCTCTGCTCGTGGCCATGTCCCTATCAATTTCATGGCGCTGGCAGCAGAAGGCAGCCCGACCAGCTCTTCCGAATAAATGAATGACCGTGTGCTTGTCCCCTTCTAGGTGGAGACGGCTCCCCCTCGTACGGCAACCCACAAGGTAACACACAGGGGCGGGGCAGCCCACCTTTCCAGGAGCGAGCTCTCCACATCACTGTGGGATGAAGTGGGGTAGACGTGTAATGATTTCAACCTGAGGGTGTTCAGGGAGCACCTACTGTTCCCATGCTCGTCTGGAAGCTCCTGAACACACATGTCTGTCCTTCAAGGAGGGGTCCATCCTGTGGGGGTCAGAGAAGGAGGGCGAGGACGGTCCTCAGGCTGCAAGATGCCTTGGAGCTCTGAGAGCAGGGCTGGGGCTCGTGGACCTGCCACTGGGCCACCAATGACGTCCCTTTCATTGACCACTACTGACCGGTAGCCAACATGGAGAGGAGAGGGGAAGTCATGGCGTTCAGCCTTGGAGAGCCCCAGAGGGCACTGCCAGCCCCATCACAGGTGCAGAAATGGGGGCTGTTGTTGTGTGTCCCTGGGAGGATGGGGTCCAGTCTCTTGGTCGTCTGGCGTTTGGGTGGAGGGTGACAGTGAATCTGCCCAGCTGACCCCAAGGCTTTGGGAAGAAGAAGGGTATTGAGGTGTCTTTCCAAGCTTCAGACCCCATCCCCATGCGGAGTCTCAGTACTGCTCTTTGCTGGGTGTAGGGACATTCTGGGGAAGTCCATGGATGCGTCTCTCCTCGCGGGCAGGAGGTAGGGCAGGAGGGGTGCATCTCAGGGCAAGAATCCAGGTCTGACACGTGGTTTGACGGGGTCCACGGCAGGACAGAGGGACTCATCCTAGCCTGGGGCAGAATGGAGGTGGGTAAGGATGCTCCTGGAGGGGACCATCTCCAAGTCCGGGTCTAAAGGATGGGTGGGAGGCAGCCAGGACAGGAGAGGTAGGTGCTGTGCTAGATCGGGCTGGGTACACCCCCGGGAACAACTGTGGTGTATGGGGCCAGGGTGTGGAGTGTGATGGGCAGGGGGCAACACTTGGGACTGGCCAGGCGACCCCATGGGCACGTCTGCACTTTCTACATGCTCCATGGGAAAAAGCCTGCCCCTGTTTATACCTATGTGACGCATGGATCAGAGGGCCAGTGATGGTCAGGGAGATCAGTGTTAAGACCCACTTAGTTCCCAGACTAAAGAGGATGTTGTAGAGACAGTGGACATGGGGATAAGAGGTCAGCCTGGAGGACCATTTGGTAGTCACCATTGATATCACGTGGTTGATTTGTATGGGATGGCAGAGAGGAAAGAGGTGTATCAGTTAGCAGTGCTATGTAACAAAAGAGCCCCAAACGTAGTGATTTTAAACAACCACCATTGATTATGATTATGTGAGTCGCAATTGGGCTAAAACCAGCCCACATCCATCCAAGAGGCCAGGCCCGGCTGGGCCACAAGGCAGCCAGACACGGTACCAGTGAATAAAGAGGAGCATCACAGCTTCACGTCTGCCGGTTCTACTGGCTGAAGACCCAATTCTCAGGATGATGACCTGGACCCCCCCCACCTCCCATGCCACCAAGTCACATGGTAGAGGGTGTGCATGGGGGGTGGGGAGCCCTGGAGAGCGGGGTCCAGCAGGGGACAGGGTGAGACAGCAGCACAAGGGAGGGATAGATCCCTGGGCGCCGTGGTAATGCTCTTCCAAGCATCACGGGAGCCACATCCACGGCATGGCCACTCATCTGTCCCCTACGACACGCTGGGCACTTGCCTGGATCTGATGTAGGACATGGGTGGTTATTTTAGATGGAAGCAACGATTTGTTCTTCTGGGGAAGTGTTGATTTTTGTCCCATCAAGCTTCCATACCTTGGGTTTTGTGCAGGAATACCTAAGCTTCCCTTAAAGCATTGATGTTTGCTCTATGGTTGTGTTCAGAGCCCCAGCGTGATTTGAGGATCGGGCTATCAGGCACTTTTTGGTTAAAAAAAATTTTTTTGCATGAGTGAACATTCTATGTCCCCAAAGCTACAGATTCATCCAAATCCACAAATACATGAAAAAACATATCAAGCCTGTCTTCTGCGCAAAACTGTTGGGTGCCCCAGTCCGGTAAGACTGGTTGGTAAGCTCTCCTGAAAGCAGAATCACTTCCTCAGGCTTCTTGTGTGAATAGGAGGGTGGGGAGGGCCGGGGATGTGATTGCAGAGTTATTTACAACCAGCGGAGTTCCGGCTGGCTGTGTTTTTCACAGACCATCTTACTTTTCTGGGTTCCTGCAGGCAACAGGATAGCAAAAATCGTGTCTCCTATCCTGTGCGGGGTGCTGGTGACCCTGGTGGGGGCAACGGCCCGCTATTTCCAGTACAACAGGAGGTGGAATTGTTGCAGGACGAATGGCAAGTTTCCCTCCCAATTTTATCTTCCCTAAGCATAAAAACCTGATAAGTATATGAATAAATGTAACAAAACAGAAGCAGACTCACAGATACAGAGAACAAACTAGTGGGTCCCAGTGGGGAGAGGGAAGGGGGGAGGGGCAAGATGGGGCAAAGAGATTAAGAGATACAAACTGCTGTGTATAAAATAAATAAGCAACAAGGATATGTTGTACAGCATAGGGAATAGAGCCAATATTTTGTAGTAACTTTAATGGAATACAACCTATAAAAATGTGGAATCGCTCTGTTGCACGCATGAAACGAATAGAATATTGTACCTCGACTATATTTCACTTAAAAAATTACTTTAATAAAATAACAACCAAAACAACTTAGGTCCAATAGACACACTGGCACGTCTTCCCACGAATCATCTGTATCTAGGAAATTTGTTCTTAAGATGAAAAATGTTTCATTTTATTTAGAATTTATTACTTTTCAAAAAGTCCTTGAAGTAGTTTTGTTTTGTTTTTTTAACATAGGCCTTTAGAGCTGATTTGAAACCACACCTAAATGATGGCTTTTAAGATCTCTTCTTGTTATACATTTTTTTTAATTGAAGTATATTTGCTGTACAATATTATATGTTACAGGTGTACAATATAGTGTTTCACAAGTTTTAAGAGTTATACTCCATTTACAGGTATTACGGAATATTGGCTATATTATGTTATAAAATTCTTTGACAGATATACGTTACTTAATTTATGTAACTTAGGTAATGAAAGGCTAAATCCTTTTGAATACAATCTATCAAAAAAGTTCATGCAAAATGCATACTTTGATTTCGTGAGTAAAAGGTTTTGTGTCTGCTTTTGTTTAACAAGGCAATGTGTTTAAAAATATTGCAAATAGGGTTGAAAGCAGTCACCCGCGATGCACCTGTGTGAGCTGTGTTCAAGTGTCACACTCAATAAGTGATAACATATTTTGAATTAAAAAATACTTTCTGGGGTCCTTCACTGGTAATGTTATTTCTGATACAGTCCAGTGTAGACCCCCTTGCATAATGAAGGGATGTTAAAGCTGGGCCTTTATTACGGACCCACGGGGGACTTGAGAGATGCTTTTGAAAAGGTTTTCTCATCTGTAAGATTTGGTTTCACTGCCACAGACCTTACATAAGTAACTTGCTTTTGTTTTCAGTGAACTTTCAATCACAAGGGAGTCGGCAAAGATATTTGGGTGGAGTCTGCAGTGTTTGGACCCTTCTCCCAAAAGAAAACCACAGAAGGACTAAATTGCAAACCTTTCTGTCGAAAGGTGCACAGACCCCAGGGGAAATGGGTTGGGGCCAGGGCTGGGGGCGTGCTGGGACTTTCTGCTTCACCTTTGGGTCCAGGCTTCCGGGTTTGAAGAATTACACGCCCAAGGACGGGTGGGTAGCCGTCCTTGGGAGCAGAGATCCTGTCGCTGAATCGTGAAAGCCCTAAAGACATCGCTAAAGGGAAGATGGGCAGGGGGTGGGTGGAGAGGGGAATGCTTTATTGCAGAAACAGCAGCTCAGATGTTAACTCGGGGTCTCCCAAGGTTTGGTCCTGAGACCAACCATGTCTGAATCTGTCTGTGTTTTGCCAGGGGGCCTCCACCTCCAGGAAGGAAGCTATGAAACAAAAGCCTATTCCAGGAGTATTTTTTTAAGGATTTGGGCGAATTCAAAAACCCAAAACCTACCCTTGGCCTCCCTCTGCTGGTGGGTGGATGGTACTGCGCAACCCCCTGGCCGGGGCGAGCCTTGGTGTACGTAACCCCGGACCCTGAAAGTTTGCGGGGAGGGTGGGGAAACAGATTATGAAGAACAACGTTACTTTCCGGGCAACATGCCTTATCATTACAGAGACACTGTGCATTAATTTCGCTTGCATCTTCGGCCAAACTCTGTAAGCACTTGTGACCCCGGGAGCTCAGGGCTGAAAATGGGCAAGGAAAGTGAGGCATCATCTCAGGCGCAAACGTAAGGGGGTGGAGGGAGCCCCAACGAGCGAAGTCACCAAGATCAATACTATTTTAGTGCCATATTTTTTTAAAAAAATAACAAAATGGCAAACTACAGCCTGCCGGCTTGCTGCCTGTTTATGTCAGTAAAGTTTTACTGCAGCGAGAGGCAAGAGAGGCAAGACTGGAGCCCACGTTTATTTCACGTTTTGATACTATGCTCACAGTGGGCTTTTCTGGGCTTTCATTATGATTTTTTTTTAAAAAACACTGCATTCAAGTATTACGACGTATCCTGGGTTTTTTGGCACCTGCTACAACTTCGCGGCCACTCGCCTCCCCCTATTTGAATTTCTGCAGCAGGGGCAGCTTTTGTTCTTTCTGGTTCATACCCTTCCCGTCTATATGAGGCGGAGGCCCTTTCTGGTTAAAGCAGTGTCCTGTCTTGAAGCTCTCTCCTGCCTTTTTCGGGACTGGATAAAATACACGTCCAGCTGACTTACTTTGCTGTACAGTAGAGACTAATACAACATATTATAAAGCAACTACACTCCAAAAAAAAAAATTCTGTCTGCTTCCTCAATTATCGTTTAATGATAACTTCACCAGGTCCACGAAGGGACCAAACTTGGCTGAGGTTCTGTGAAAGTTAGCGAGCTCAGAGAGTCAAGACGTGCTGTGACATCATTCGGGCACCCCTCCCACAGTGTGCAGGACCGATCCTTGCTGGGTGCAAAACCCGTAAACCGTCTAAGAAATATGGCAGCTTGACCTTCCCTCTGTGGTCCGGTGTTGATGCCCACCATGTGGCCAGGGAATGCCCACTCTCTCCCGAAGGATGGCGGGCACGTACATTGGCCAGCTCTGCAGGGGTTAGGAGCAACGCACAACCTGTGCGTCTGTGTGCAGCCCAGTCCTGGAGCTTGTGTGTCTTGTAGGGGCAGTGATGGGGATGGGGGCCTCTACCATGGCGACAGAGGTCCATGCGCTCAAGGGGACCGTGTGAGCCTCACACTTTGCCTTTATTTCGTCAGATGGACGTAATAGTCACTCCCCGTTTAGAGGTTATGAAGACTAATTCGGCCGCATCCCCCAAAGGGGGATTTCTACAACTAGGAGTGGTCACCCAAAAGATAGAGTTCCTCGATTCACTTAAAATGTTCTAAACCTGAACAGATAGAAAGCAGCAGAAAAGATAGCAGGGCTTTGAGATCAATCTGTAGAGTTTTTTTTTTTCTTTTTTTGCTGGCTATGACATCTTGCGTCCAATCTTTCCTTACAGAACCAGAAAACATCTGAGGCCTTCAAAATCCACCCTTTGCTTTGAGATAAAGGCTCCACCCAGACAAGAACCACCCTCATCACTCCCGTGCCGTGTTCCTTTCCTTCTGGGCTTAAGCAGCTGCCCTGAAGGGTTTTCCCTCCTGTTTGCAATAGACGTGCTACCTAACCAAGAACTCCTAATTCCTCAGACACATCGATCATCATCAGGTAGACAGCTGGGCCTTGGGTTGTAAACTGACTGCTTGGTCTGTTGGTTCCATCGTGAATCCGGACAGAGAGTCCAGCTCTGGGATGAACTCCGAAACTACCTCCTGGTGTGACCTCAGGCCATCGACGTGGTCACAAAGCACAGGGGCAGCAGGGTAGCACCGGGGTCTTGGGCGGGAATGCCATCGGCTTCTAAAAGATGCAGACAGACTGCTGTTTGGGTTTCCAACAAGCTGGGGTGAGAAGATTGACTGATGCCATAAGTTCCTTAGTTATGTCAGGAATCCAGACCTGTTCACCACCGCCCGTGAATCGGGAATGAGTGATTCCCGACACTAACGGCAGAATTTGAACGTTATGTCAGCTCCCAAGAGTATTGTCACCTGCAGAGGATGAGGCTGGATTTGGGAAATTTAAGTGCAAAATCGCTGATGTGGAAACCGTCTCGGGGAAGTGATCATGGGGTGCTTTTTTCCTGTGAAATAGTCCAGTTTCTACATTTTTTTGGAGAACGTGGGGTAGAAATAGAGATTTGCAGATGTTGTGGCTTTTCGTATTATTTTTGGTCTTTGATCCTCTGTGGGTACCAGTTCTTAAGGCGACGGCAGTGCCTTCCCTGGTTTATACTTTTCTGTTTACTGGACGAGATGATCTTCTATCCTCAAATATCTAAAACGCATACTAGCTGTTTGGTTCTATTTTAGTAATGCTTTAGGGGAGAGGGAAAAGGATGGTTTGGGCAGATTAGTAGAGTTTGATTCAACTGAGATGAATGCTGATAGAATTTTAGAGTTTAAATATTAGAACCAAAGAGGAAGCCAGCCCGCTAGAATCTGGACCTCATAAAGAGGACACGTTAACATTCCAAATATTTATGCCTTGAGCTCACCCTTCAGGATTGAGAGCTGGGTCTGCAAAGAGAAGTTGGAAGCAGAAGGCGTTTGCAAGAGCTTCCCCAAAATGGAAAAGAACTTAAAACTAAAGGTCCTGATGAGACGGCTCAGAATTGCATGCCTTCCCGTCCTGGATTTACAAAGATTTGAGCCATTTGAAGACTGTATTTCCTATTTTACTATGAATGTCCTAGGACTCTTCCCAAATCTTGTTAAGCTTCCCCGTAAGTGAGGATGCCCGCTAAACATGCCCGCTAAACATAATTTAACTGTTGTTCAAAAGTGTGTGTATGTACACACACAGATTTACACACAGATGTGCATAAATGGAAGTTAAGCATTTTGAAAGGTAACTCCATCCCTTTTCTGTAACTGTCATGGGCAACTTTTCCTCATTTAAAATACATGTAAGAGAAAAAAAAAATCGGCCTTGTTGGTTGTGTTCTCTTTTCTATATTTTGCACGTATAACCATGAGACAGCGGTGAAAGGGTCAAAAAGTCATGAAGCTACGTAGCTTTGCATGTATCCAGGAAAGCCCTTTCTACTCCGTTGTGCATCCTTTGGGCGCATGGCCTTGGAGGCTTATGGCTGAGATGGTCGCCCCCACCCCCCGCCCCCAGCTCCGATGGACCCAGCAGTTGTTTGAGAACCAGAAGGGCATCTGTCACCTTCCAAAGGAAGAAATGGTGTCCTCAGTACCCTGTGGAAGAAGATGGATTATGAACACCTAAAGAAACATACAGTTGGAGAACAGCGGAATAAACGTCACCCCGATGACAAGAGGAAGATACGGTTAGTGTTCAATGTCGTTTAAATTAAAGTATGTGAATAATGCTGTCTCGGGAAGCCTCTCTTTAAGGCTTTAAGTTCTGGGGATCGAATGTCCAGCATGGTGACTCTAGCTAACCATACTGTATTCTATACGTGAAAGTTTTTAAGAGAGTAGACTTTAAGTATTCTAACCACTAAAAGAAATGGTAATTATGTGACAGGATGGAGGTGTTAGCTAAGGCTGGGGTGGAAATCCTATTGCAGTGTATACACAATGTACACCTTATTGTATATATATTGTATATATCACAATGTACACCTTAAACTTCCGCAATGCTACGTGTCAATTATTATCTCAATGAAGCTGGGGGAAAAAAAAGCTCTTTCTGACATTTTCTTCCGGAAGCGTTTTTTGCTTGGATTCCGTAGGCATCCAGCACTCCGCACGCACAGATGATCATTTCAGTGGCCTTGGCAAGATTTTCTTCTTTCTTTCCATGGCACATTCACTATAAATTTAATATTCTGTGATAGTTCATTTTCTACACACATACATGTATCTGGGGGAGTGCAGCTCACTCAGTGACCATATGTTTCTACCGACGTCATAGAATCTGACTTTCAAATGATGTTTACTCCCGACGGCGGCGAAGCTTGTTCATTTCTGAGACCGTTTCATAGGATCTGCGTGTGCATCTGTTCTTTTATCTTCTTTCGGATAATTTAGTGTAGATTTGGTGGCTTTTTCTTGCAGACATTTGGACGACTCCTTTATCTGAGCTCATCCATCAGTTTCTTCGAAACTCCTTGTGGTTCGCGTTCGAGAAGGTCTCCAACGTCTCACGCATTTCAAATGCAAGGAGGCATCATCTGTAGTAGAATCATTTCTACCTTCAGCAAATGTTTTCTAACATTTTGTTTGTTTATTGAATTCACTCTTTCTTTGCACCCTCTGGTTTCTTACGAAAGCAGATTTACCCTCCCCCAAAGGTGGACACATTCATCCAAACCCTCTGTTAGTTTTCTGGCTGTGTTAACCTGAGATAGTCATTCTTAAATCTCACCGAGCTTCCTTTTCATTCACTGACAAGTGTCACGTTGAAATGTCTCGTGACGCAGGTGACAGATTTCGGATCCCATCTGTAAAACTGCGAGCCTGGGGCAGGTGCAGATGAGTTCTGCTGGTTTTCAATAGCTTTTCAGAACGCAAGTTCTAATAGCAGTAACCAACCGTGTAATTCTCTCCTCGAATTCCTGCTCTGAACCCATCAACCTTTTCAGGACACGTTAATCCATGTTCACAGGGGGCTTGAATTTTTTTTTTTTCCAATTAAGCCCACTCAGATAGTGAGAACCATAGTAAAGCAAGTCATCAGAAGCTAGTCACCAGCCTTAAATAACCGACGGTTCAGCCACCGTTTCTGAGAAAATGATTCCTCTTTTCACTCGTAAACTCACGAGGGGACATTAGTTCTGGAAAGCTGCCTCTTTGGTAGAAAGAGCACAAAGCTGTCTTCTGATCCTGTTTCTTACGATGACGATGAGGCTGAAACCAGGCAGACTGAAAGCCCTTGTGGTTCCTGAAACCCACCATTCTGATGGGGCAAACTTTTCTTTGGAGAGCCGCCTTCTATGTTAACAACGTATTTCTTGAATCTTCACATTTTGGGGACACACCCTTGGCGTCCATCACATCTCTAACCCTGGCAGCTTTCACCTTGGCCCCCAAAGCAGGTGGTACTGTTAGCAGTTAGGGTTCTTGGCCTCCTTAAGCAATAGAAATTGATCAGAGGCCGGACAAGAAATTCACGCCAGGCTTTATTGGGGCCCCTGCTGCAGCGCGGGGCGGGGGCGCGGGGGCGGGGGGGGAGTGAGAACAAATAACAAGTTCCCTTGTTTGCTCGCTCCCTGGCGGGGGCAAGCTTGTTCCTTAAGTGGGCTGAGGGTACGGGTGGGTCCAGGGGTCGGGCTGGAGGGGAGGCTTAGGTGGGCTGCCCACCCCTTAGGTGGTGTTGTGTGCAGGGGGCATGCGCAGGACCCTGCTTTCGCTCCGGGCTCTTCAGAAGTGGCAGGTGGGCTTTTTGGTCTCTTTGTATCTTGTTGTTCATCATTTGCCCCAACTGCGCATGCACGCGGTTATTTTTAGTCCCGTACATTTTCTCTGTGTGTTGCTGTCTAACAGATCTCTGTCCCGGCACAAGCCCTGCAGCAAAGGGTCCCGGGTCCCAGCCTGTCTCAGTACTTTAAAAGTATTATTATCTCTGCAAATGACTTTTTCAGCACTTTGCCTGTTTTATTCCCAGGAAATGGTTTTTGTTGCTTCTTGGGGTCCTCCAAACTCCCGCTGTTAGGAATTCTGTGGAGGGACCATCCATGAATCCAGGTCCGGTTGTTGTCCGGAGATCTGTTCTCTGCCTGTTGTGTAGGTGACCCGACACACCGACAGTGCATCTACTCAGAGCTCATGCAGAAATGGCCCCTTTCCCATCTCTTGGTCTCTTGGTTCAAAACACAGGGTGGGTAGTTACCCTGCAGACGGGTAAAGTGAGAGATTCTGCAGTTTTGCGAGGATTTGGGTCTAGGTGATAATTGCTTTTTGAGCCCATCAGAGGCTGCTGTCTTCCGGCCCATGAGAGAATTACGTTTCACATTTTGCCCGGGCGGCCCCCTGAAAGTGTTCAGGGCTTTGTTCTGTGCAGAAGGGATACTGTATGGTGCATGGATTTTATTCCATGTGATAACGTTTCCATGCAGACGGGACCTTGGACCCCAGGAGAAAAGAATTAATGAGATGCAGAATTCCATGTGTTGTCTTGTGATTCTAATGACTTTTCTGTAAAGGGAGAAGATGTGTATATGTATTCTGTAAAAATAGAAAGATGTTTTACTTAAAGGGAGTTAAGCCTTAGAGCTGCAGAAATTTCATTTTTTTCCAGTATATTATTCTTAGGTCTATAGTCTTAAAAATCTTTTAAAACAACCTGCACAACAGTTTCAAAATTCAGTAAACAAAAGAGGAAGTATTGGATATTAGTTTTCACTCAATTTACTAATGAAAATTTCCCAAAACAGTGGCGGTCCTCCAATTCATATATCCCCGAGAATCTTATAAAGTCTCCTGACATTGTGAAAGCCCATAGTCATTTTATATTAATTAATTCAGTTAAACCGAGTTCCATTTTGTTTATTTTTACAAATAAACATTTTCTATGACACAAATGAACTTAACTATGAAACAGAAAGAGACTCACAGACATAGAGAACAGACTTGTGGTTGCCAAGGGGGATGGGGGATGGGGGAGGGAAGGATTGGGAGTTTGGGATTAGCAGATACAAACTATTATATATAGAGAATGGATAAACAGCAAGGTCCTACTGCAGAGCACAGGGAACTATATTCAATATCCTGTGATAAACCATCATGGAAAAAAGTATGAAAAAGAATATTAAAAAAAGAAGAAATGACACAAAAACCTTAATTATATAACATTTTAAAATATAAATCAATTGAAAGAAATAAACATTTTCAATTTGGCAGACAGAGAATGATTTATTAGATCATCAAGCCAATGTTAAATCTATCAAAGAGTAGCAATCTAGAAAGTGAAAAAAATAACTGATGTTCTGATTAGAAACACCAAGTACCAGTTTGAGTAATAGTAACGTCAATGACATATACATATGTTCTATTTTAGTAGGAAGACATGAAAAAAAACCAGACTTTTAAGATACATTAAATATTTTACACATGTACACATACACATGGGTGTCGTTGACAGTAAATTGTTAGTAAAGGTATAACTACTTCCAAGGTTGACGGGGCAGGTATAGTGTATTGTAGTCCCCACCGTGCACCCTCCAGGGTCAAAGTAGTGACTATAGAATTCAGGAGATTTACAAAAGAAGTCTCCCCGAGAGTGCTCCATTACTTGTCGAGCCATTGTAAATTTGTGAAATGGCTTTAAAATTAGTTTAACACTTTTAAAAATCACGGTTAAAAAAAATGGGTAATCATCAATACCTTGCACATTGCTATAGCCCACGCACACTAGGGAATCAGAGACTCCCATTGGATGTCCCATGGAAAAGGTCACCATCTGCTGTGGTGTTTTTAAGTAAATGTTAGTCTTGGTGGGGTTATTCACTGCCTATTCTGCTTTCTTTAGAAATCCAACGTCTTCTAACACAGCTTCTGTCTGAGCCTGTTGGTGAAAGGCTCGTGAGATTTCCTGGGAAGGAAAGAAAGAGGGTCAAGGCGTTCATGGGCCAGCCCCATCCTGTGATCCCTTATTTGCAGGTCAGACCCATAAGGGATTAGAATTAGCTCGTCTGGTTTCCCACCACGTACTATTCTGGTTCCTGACACTAAAGGGCTTCGGTGATGTGGGTTGGCCTCTGCCCGAGTCCCATCTTCCTAATGGAGGCATGTCCCCCGCAGTTCCAAATATAAATGCAGTGCACCTCTGTGCCTTGCAGCTATCTCCCTCCGCATCGTGGCCACCCCTTCTCACACTGGCATGCGTCCAACATAACTGCTCCTCTATGAACAGCTGGGGATGGATAAATGGTCTGTGGAAGCACAGACGACGTTCCAAACTCCCCTCAACTGAAAATAAAAACAGCACTTGGACCTGACGAACATGGAACATTTTGCCCCTGGGGTGGAGGGCTGGGGGCAAAGCTGAGACGCTCACCTTCGGCCGTAGACCAAAGGGGAGTTAGTTAGCGAGATGGGGCCATTGCAGTCCCAGCCCTTTCCCCGACCCTGCACATTCCCTCACCCACCTCCTCTGCCCAAACTTTTGTTCTCTAATCTTGTATCCACTGCCCACATCTTATGCACTATAACTTTTTATTGTTTATTGCCCGGGTTTTCCCCTCCCCCCCGCCCCCAGGAGGTACATCTATAAAAGCATGGGTGTGTCCCTAACTACTAGAGCGGTGACTGGCATGCAGTAGGTGCTCAGTAACTATTTATTCAGTCAACACTTGGAAGAATGAATGAATCTGTCTCAGCTCAGGCTCCCATAATAGAACACCACAGACCGTGGGGATTCAACAACGGACGTTTGTTTTTCACGGTTCTGGAGGCTGGGAGTCTGAGATCGCCGGGTGGGCAGATTAGTTCCCGGTGAGGCTCTCTTCCAGATTTATAGACGGCTGCCTTCTTACTGTGTCCTCACATGGTGGAGAGAGAGCTCTGGTGCCTCTTTTTCTTCTTCTAAGGACGCTAATGCCATCATGGGGGCCCCACCCCCATGACTTCATTCAAACCTGCCCAGGGGCCCATCTCCTAACACATCCCATTGGGGGCCAGGGCTTCAACATGTAGATTTTGGGGGACACACACATTCAGTCCATAGCAGAATTTCTTTTTTTAAAACAAAATTATTTATTTTATTTTTGGCTGCATTGGGTCTTCATTGCGGTATGCGGGCTTTCTCTAGTTGCGGCGAGCGAGGGCTGCTCTTCATTGAGGTGCGCGGGCTTCTCACTGCAGTGGCTTTTCTTGTTGCAGAGCCGGGGCTCTAGGCTTGCGGGCTTCAGTAGTTGCAGCACGCAGACTCAGTGGTTGTGGCTCGCAGGCTCTAGAGCACAGACTCAGTAGTTGTGACGCACGGGCTTCGTTGCTCCGTGGCATGGGGGATCTTCCTGGGCCAGGGCTCGAACCCGTGTCCCCTGCATTGGCAGGCGGATTCTCAACCACTGCGCCACCAGGGAAGTCCAGAATTTCTTATTTAGGCCACAAACTTCACATTACAGAGGAGGTGTTTCCTCTTGTTATTTTAGCTAAAGACCTTTATGTGATGAGATTAATAGAGATATGAACAAATGTGAGGTTTTAAAATATATATTATGAAATAAAATGTACCAACATTTGGAACACCTCCAGATGACCCATGCATGATATTGCAAGATCCTAAGTGGATAAAGGATCCGTCTGAAGTTCAAGATAAAGCTGTGGATTCTAACTTTAAAGAGTACAGAATTCATTGATTGGTATCCAGATTCCATGCTGAAATCATGGAACCTTAAAGAAACTACCAATTATCAAGTTTTGGTGTGGCATCAAAGAAGAATGTCAATTGTGTGAAAACCCTATTAAAATATTCCCCTCTTTTCTAACTACCCATCTGGGGGAGGCCAGATTTTCTTTACCCATTTCAACCTAAACTATTATTGCAACAGAACAAATGTAGAAGTAAATATGAGAAATTAGTCATCTTCTATTAAGCGAGATATGAAGGAGATGTACAAGTGTGTAAATTAATGCTACTCTTTCCCTCTCCCCCAGTTTTTGTTTGGGAAAATAAATTTATTTTTCTGTAAAAATATGTTATTTATACAAAATGGAATGGGTTTATTATTGTTATCTTTAAACTTATTAAATGAATAAATATCAAAATTTTTCAGTTTTAGGGGCTTCCCTGGTGGCGCAGTGGTTGAGAATCTGCCTGCCGATGCAGGGGACACGGGTTCGTGCCCCGGTCCGGGAAGATCCCACATGCCACAGAGCAGCTGGGCCCGTGAGCCATGGCCGCTGGGCCTGCGTGTCTGGAGCCTGTGCTCTGCAACGGGAGAGGCCACAGCAGTGAGAGGCCCACGTACCGCAAAAAAAATTTCAGTTTTAATTTCTAATACAGAAAATATGGATACTTATAAACAAAGATGTAAAAATTTCAGTTTTAAATTTGAATATAAAAAACAGATATTTATAGATAAATATCTAACATTTTCAGTTTTAATTTCTAATACAGAAAATATGTTTCTTTAAAACCTACATAAGCAAAAGTTCTTTGGGTTTCTCACTAGTCTTTCAGAGTGTCGGGAATCCAGTGACCAAACTGCTTGAGGATTTCTGCCATGTGGTATAAATTAGGATGCTTTTATGCTGAAGTAGCAGAAAGTCCATCTCAAAATAGCTAACACTATAAAGACAGTATCTTGTAAGGGGACTTACTGAGGTTTAGGGCGTCTGGATTGGGGATAATTTGAGGATTTAATGGTGTTCTCTCATGGTTCACCGGGTATTAACCAGTTTCACTCCTGGCAGAAAATGGCTCTGTAGCTCCAGCCATCACAGCCCCACCCTCTAATATCTGCAGGCCCAATTAAGGCCATTTCCTCTTTTGAGAGTGAAGACCTCTTTCCAGAAGCCAGCCGCTAACCCCGCCTCCTTCCTCACTCACACACAATGGGCCACACAGCCCCTCGCTGAAACTGGGACGCATATATCCTGGATTTATGCATCCCAATCCAGTTCTGTTACAAACAAATAACAGAAAAATGAATGGCGGTTGAGTGGTTACCAGTAGCACGTGACGTAAATGCTTTGCTTTCTGTTTTCTTGCGGTTGTGGTCCTTTATATCTTGCTAGGTTAATGTGTACAGATAAAATACAGATATATAAGGACTTCCCTGGCAGTCCAGTGGTTAAGACTGCGCCCTTCCAATACAGGGGGCCGTGGGTTCCATCCCTGGCTCGGGAACTAAGATCCCACATGCCGCGTGGCCAAAAAATTAAAAAAGAAACACAAACGCATCTATCATTGCAGCTGGGACGCACACATATATGGACGTATACATACTGCAGACATCTTTTCTCTCCTTCTCGCACTTATCTTTCAAGGTAATTCACAGGATCTTTGTCACAAAAACGTGGCAGGTGACGCAGTTGGCTGGCATCTTCCTCTGGCTCCTGGGCTTGAACTATGTCCGCCGCAGCGCCCTGTAACTTTCCAACAATGTTGCAACCGACGTACCAACGACTCAATTTCTCTGAATGGCTCCCAGGGAGAAGGCAGGGTCACCTTCGCCACGGGCAAACCTCCTTCGTGCGGCACCCCGAGAAGAGACCGCCTTCCGCTGACGGCGCCCACGGCTCACCAGGTGCCCACCCTCCTGGCTTCCTGGAGACCCTCCCCCTCCCCCAGAGGCACCGGCAGCGCCCACGGCAGGATGCCTGCTCTGGGTTTCAAAACGGACCTAACCTTTGCCCAGGCATCTGGGAGGACTGCCTGTGGCTGACGGCCCTCTGTCCTGCTTTCCGGCCTCCAAGGCAGAGCTGGAAGGACCGGGTGGGCGAGTGTGGGGGCAGGGGCTGGGGGCGCGTCTACGGAACTGGGTGCTGGGAGGCGAGGCAACCTGCTCGGGCGTCCTGAGCCTTCTCTTTAAACATCTCTGCAGTTCCCCCCAGCTCCTGTCTGGGTGCAACTTCTTCCCACCCTCTCTAGCCCCTCAGGCTGCCGCCGGTCCCTCCCCACAAAGCCCAAATGCCGGCAATCAGAACCGCGGTTGTCAACCTTGAGGGTGGATGGGGCGGGGAAGGGGGGGGGCTTGTTAACACAGGGTACGTATGAGAGACTCAGTTTCCTGATGTTCGGGAGACCTGAGAACGCGCATTTCTCAGAATTTCTCAGGGGATGCTGATACCGCTGCCGGTCCAGGGCTGACCCAGGGAAGCAAAAGATGGGAGGGGGGGCGAGCTCGGAGTGAAACACAGCCTGGGGGGGACCAGCGTGGGTGGGTGGGTGGGTGGGAGGCGCTGCTAACTTCTCCCAAGTGTACCAACCGCGTGGCGTTATTTCCCGTCCTCCTGGGGCTTGGGTAGATTTCGGAATTCCTAGGATTCTTCACCAGCGGGAAAGCATCATGAGATGGTGCGTTCAGGGATGGGGCTGAAGGAATCCGCCTGCGCAGTGTCTGGGTTTCGACTTGGCCTTGAAGGTGCTCACTTTCTCCGCAACCCGGCGAGGACGTGCCGTGATCCACGCCCCCTCCCCCAACCTGACTGTAGCTTGTTAACCCCTCTTCCCCTCTGGGCCAAAGAAATCCCCTCCTCCTCTCAGCGGGCGTCAAAACAGAGACACAATTGTCAAGCTGTCACAAGTGGGGAGGGGGTGCTCCTGGCACCTGGCGGGTGGAGACCTGGGACGCTGCTTCACGCCCCACAGGGCACAGGACGCCTCACATCAGAGCCACCCAGCCCCAGATGTCAGTAGTGCTGAGGCTGAGAAACGCTGACTTAGCATCAGAGATTCTATCTTCCATTTACCAATCAACCTCTCTCTCTCTCTCTCTCTTATCTATATATTATAACTGTAATTAACCTATCGATTATCTATCATCTATCTGTGTATCTATCCTGTCCATCTATCCACATGTCAATCATCTATCATCTTCCATCATCTCTCTTTCTCCCTCTCTCTCTCTCTCTCTCTCTCATCTATATATTATAACTGTAATTAACCTACCTATTATCTATCATCTATCTGTGTATCTATCCTGTCCATCTGCCCACATGTCAATCGTCTATCATCTTCCATCATCTCTCTCTCTCTCTCTCTGGCTGTAGTTCGCAACCAGAGACAATTGTACTCCCCCAGAGACACTTGGCGATGCCTAGGGACGCTTTTACTGTCACAGCTGGTATCTGATGGGTGGAGAGCAGGGAGGCTGCTCCGCCCCCCACAGGGCACAGGACGCGCCCATGACAGCAAGGACTTTGGTCTTTGCTATCTATCTATCTTTGGGTCTATCATCTACCTATCTATTATCTATTATAATTCTATTATCATTTACCTGCTAGATCTGTCATCTATGTATCTCTATCTGTCTATGATTTATCTATCTGTCTGTCTATCATGATCTATCTGTGATTGTAGTTTGAAACCCTGCATGGCTCTCTCCCCAGGGGCACAGTTGGTGATGTGTGGAGTCGCTTTGTGGGGTGTGGGTACCAGGGATGCTGCTGCACAACCCCAGTGCACAGGACACCCCACATCCGAGAGTCACCCACTTCTGAACGTCCCTGGTCCTGAGGTGGAAATCCTGCTGGCAGGTAACTTCTAACCCAGGGCAAAGGGAAAATTTTAGAATCTCACCACCCCGCAATGTGGACTGAAGGACGCAGACGCTGTCTGGGACGTTTCAAAGGGGACCTCTTGTTGTCGGAACGCTCTGGCGGGTCCTTTTCCCCATATCCCCAGTGTCACACAGGAGCACTGCACCCCTGGGGCAGAAAGAGGCCAGAATGGGACCAAAGGGAATGACCCTGTGGCACGGGTGAGTGGGGACACTTGGCAAACACTGGAGACAACAGTCAGACAAGCACAGAGGCTGGGAACCCGTCCCCTTCCTCTGGAAGCCAGGGGGCCGCTGGGGGCTGAGGAGACCTCAGGGCTCAGAACGGACCCTTCCTGAGACTGTCCGGCTGCGTCAGAAGCACCTGAGCCTCTTTCAGGTTGGCTGGCAGGGGACAGAAACCCAGCACTGTCATATTAAGTAAGAGAAAGACAAATATCATTTGATGTCACTTACATGTGGAATCTACAAAAATGATACAAATGAACTCGTGTACAAGACAGAAACAGTCACAGGTGTAGAAAACAGACTTAGGGTTACCAAAGGGGAAAGGGATGGGGGAGGGATAAATTAGGAGTACGGGAGTAACAGGTACAAACTACTGTACACAGAACAGATAAACAAGGACCTGCTGTATAGCACAAGGAACTATGTTCAGTATCTTGTTAGAACAAGATGGAAAATAAATGGAAGTAGATTCTTTGTATTAATCTTTTATTAAAAAGCAATAGATTCTTTTCTATAATGGAAAAGAATTTTGAAAAGAATATACATGTAACTGAATCACTTTGCTGTATACTAGAAAGTAACACAACATTGTAAATTAACTATACTTCAATTTTAAAAAATGGTTAAGGAAAAAAACAAAACCAAACCCAAACCAGCACTGACTGCAGGAAGAGTCTTCCCCTGGTTGTTACTCATATCCTGATGCTTCCACCAATGGTTCAGAAGCTGCAGGGATTTCAGGGAGACTTCCAGAGGCTCAGTAAGTCCCGCAGACATCTTGCAGCACCCCGATAATAAGTACGTGCACATAGTGCCCAGGGGGCGGGCAGAGGGGTCCGTGCCCTTTTCCTGCTTAGCGACATCAGCCACACTTTCATCGCATACGAGATCTGCATTCTGCAGACAGCGTGATGAGGTGGGGTCCTGCCCTAGCGTTTTCCAGCCGGCCTGGCCCAGCTCTGTCACCTGGACGCGATTTCTGAGATAGCTCTGAGCCCAGCAGGTGCTGAAAACACCTGCGGCATCTGTCCCTCGAGGCCGATGGCTATCCATCCACGGTGCTGTGTCTGTGGACAGATGCCCTGAGGCTCTGGGCTCTTGCCTCATCTGTCTCCCCACATGGCACGGGGAATCCCCTTCTTATTCCAAGGCAAGTGAGCCCCGATGGCTTTTACGCCTGCAAAGCCCCCTGTTCCCCATGGGGCATGAACTCCAGCAAAAAGCCCAGACAGAGATCCCAGTCTGCTGGGCGCTGGGTGACATGCACGCCTTACTGCGTCGATCGCTGACGAGGTTTAGCATCGGCTATGTCCTCTCTTAAGATTTTTTCTGTCACTTCTTGAGCTTAAATTGTACCGGTTCCCAAAGTGTGAAGTGTGGAACCCTGAGGGGGCGGGTTCCCCGAGATCAGGACATCCGCGTGGGAAGAACTCCTTTGCCTTTGTTAAAACTATGTGGACGTTTGCACAGACGGTGGAGAAGCAACACGGGGCGGGGGGGCGGGGGGTGAGGCCTGCTGGGGCTATAGTTGGTGTAGTGGAGAGATGACCCCCCTCCCGGGACGCCTTCCACCCACCCCCCCAGGTGACATTTTCAGAGCAGGAAGCCCCGTTACTCAGGAATGTCCATTCCTTCTGTCGATCCGTGTTCCCTGGACCCTTGATCCCGCAGGACATGACAACGCGCTGGATGGGCAAGGTCCAGCAGGTGGGAGAATTCCTGAGATACCGCCTGGTTTCTCGGGCCCCTGGTGCTTACGCGCTCCTATGGCCCCAGCCAGTGGCTGCACCCTCCCTGAGGACAGCATCTGGCCCACGCCTCTCTCCTTCTCTACAACCCGCCGTGGCTCACAGGGTTCAGATGGCGACTCATCCACTCATGCGGGCATGCACTCACACGTGCATTCATTCATTCCATTCGTCCACTCCTGCATTCACACGTTCATTAATTCACTCACTCATGCGTGCATTCATTCATAAATGTATTCCCTCGTTTATCTACTCCATTCATTCACTCATAATTCTCTCCCTCCCTGACGCACGTATTCAGCAGCCGAGGTGCCCATCACTCCATCACTCACTCATTGATTTTCAGTTACTCTCTCCTGCGTACACGCACCGTGCACGCTTGCATGCCCCTTTCCTTTGCTCACTGAGCGTTCGTTCAGTAAGATCACGTTTCCAGCGTGGCCTCTGCCCGGGCAGCGCGCCGGCCTTGGGCCCGGCCCGGGAGGCCACTGCAAACGTTTACTTTGGGGCTGGCCGGTTAAAGGTGAGATGTCCGAGCGGAGACGCCTCAGACTCCTGGATTGGGCGGGGAGGGGTCGGGGGGCCGGGGCGGGGCGAGGATGCCCGGCGGCCGCTGCCCCCTCCGGCTCTCCTTCCGGGGCGCCAGGGGCCGGGCACGAGGCGGCGCCGGCCTGGCGCGGGGCTGCGGCGGTCGCGTGGACCAGCGCCCGGGGCTGCAGAGCGGGGGCGGGGGCGGGCTTCCGGAGCGCAGCCCAGCAGGCCGGGCCGAGGCGCTGGGGCGCCGGGGACGCGTGGTGGGCGCAGGGCAGGGGCGCCGGCCCGGGCAGAGGCTGCCGGAGCGCCGCAGGGGCCGGGGCGCAGGGGCCGGGCGGCGCGGAGGCGGCCTGGGCGCGGCGGGGACTTGGCGCTGCAGCTGCCCGAGCGCGGGGGAGGAGCGGGGCGGGGCGCAGGGGTGCGGAAGGCCGGGGGGCGGGGGAGGCGCCGGCGCCAGGCGGAAGCTTCGGGGGCGCAGTGGAGGTGCTGGGCCTGGGGAGGGGCGCGGAGGCGGCCTGGGCGCTCGGGGGGCCTGGGGGCGCGCGAGCTGCCCGAGCGCTGAGGAAGGGCGCGGGTGGGGGGCGCAGTGGTGGTCGCGGGGCGAAGAGTATTCTGCGGGGCGAGGGGCGCCGGGCCAGCCTGGGACACAGGCTGCCCGGGGCGCGGCGAGGTCGCTGGGGACACCCGGGCGGGCAGGGGCCGGGGGACGACGGGGGTGTGGGCAGAGGCAGCCCCGGAGCGCAGAGGGAATATGGGGAGACCGGGGTGGGGAGGGGCTGACCCGGGGGAGGGGCTGTAGGGCGGTGCTGCAGCCCCGGGGGTCTGTCTGGAATGCCGAGCTGTCTCCGCAGGCCCGGAGCTCCGCGCGGGTCGCCTAGAGACGACGCCTCCGCCAGGCCCGGCTCGAGGCCGCCCCCGCGCCCAGGCGCACTTGGCCGCCCGGTGCCCACGGCGCGCTGGGCCTCAGACCATGCCGGGTGAGTCGGGAAGACCCCTCGTGCTCAGCCTCCCTGCTCTCCTGGCGCGGCTCAGATTGGCCCGCGCTGGGGGCACCCCCCGCTTTGCGCGCGCAACGTCGCCCCCAACCCCTCAGCTCCCACGGTGCGCCTTCCCAGTGACCCCCGGGGCTGGAGAGCTTGGTGTCCCTGGGGCAGGTGCAGATGGGGGTCTCAGCAGCTGGGAGGCGGGCGAGGTTTAGTATGGTCAGGGGGCGCTGAGATTTGGTAATTTTCCTTCTGTATAAAAGTAGCCCTTGGAGATTAAATGGGCTGGTTTGTTGGCCAGCGTGGAAACGCGTGGGCGTCTCACGGACGCGGAGACCCGTGGGAGTTCGTGCCCCTATGGCTCTGGGAAGACAGAGCCTGTGGTTCCCCTCCCCCAGCCTCGCCCCTCGAGGTCAGACTGGAGGCAGAACTGGTTATTCCGGTAAAGATCCAGGGTTAATCCCGCAGCGGGGCAGCAGGCCGACCGTGGCCAGATGCTGGGACTTCGGCGAGCCCTGGCCCCCCAGGGCTGCAATTCGGTCCTGTCTGCCTTCTCTTGGGTCTGGAGTGGACATCCGATTTGGACAGTAGACTTCCAAAGCGTAGAAACGTGATAATGGAGAAGTTCCCTGAGGATCCAGTGGTTGGGACTCCGTGCTTCCAATGCAGGGGACACGGGTTCCATACCTGGTGGGAGAACTAAGATCCCACATGCTGCGACATGGCCAAAAAAAAAAAAAAAAGCTCCCAAGAAATGTGGTGATGAAACATAACCTCCACCCATGGGAAAGGTGCCCGTCCCGTTTTTATCATGAAGACACCCCGTGCTTGCACCAGTCCGGGCCTGAACATGCATGAGCGCATTTTTCAGAAAAAAAAAAAAAAAATCTGGTTACTTTTTATTCAGAGGAGCGATTTGGTAATTCAGGGAGCGGTTTCCATGCTTCTGTACCTCCTCTGTGCCTTAGAGAGGAGAATTGTTGGGGCAGAAAAGGCAGATATCCTGCCGTGTGCTGCGGTGTGCTGTCAGATTCTTGCAGAGAAGCAGAAAAGTCTGTGTGTTCCAGGCGGCGGTTTGGAGCTCTGCAGAGTGAAAAACACATTTTCTGCCAACCCGCTGGGGTCAATATAATGGTAGCATTCAGGAGGGTCGTTCGGACACATCGGCCACGGAATGTGCTAGAAAGAGCCCATCTGGGTGTTCAGCACTTTGCAGGGAACAAAAAACACCATTGAGTATAAGAGGAGGGGCAGAGGAGGAAGTCGGGATGTTATTTCGGGGGAGGGTCCGGGGGTGGGTTGTAAGGGGGGTGGGGTAGAGGAAGGCGAGGAAGAGAAGTAAACATTTCTCCCAGACCTGTTATAAAACTGTCAGCCACCGCCGTCTTCAGGATGAACTCGGTTTTGCGGCGTTCTTTTTTCCCCCCAACCTGGGGCTGGAGGACAGCCACCCGTTCTATTTCTGTTTTCCCACCCTGCACGCATGCCAAAAGTCCCCTCCCCAGCGCCCTGCCTGGTGGAAACAAAGCCTTTCAATGCAGGAGGCTTGGATAATTGTGCCGTGTTTTTTTGATGCCACGCCCAAACCTGACAGATGGGAGTTTCTTAGAGGTAAGGTGGTGTTGGAATCTGCAGACTTGTCCATGAAGTTTTCAGCCTTTGTGACATTGACGTCCACTGGTCTGCCTTTGCACTTGAGATGGAGATCTTATCCAGCCATAATTTTGCACCATCATGCCCCGGCCCCTGGGGGCTGGCCTTTGGAGTCATGTGTCTTTGACCTAGAACGTGACGTTGAGTCTTGGGGTCGCTGGAGAAAGGGGGTCTTCTCTCCACTGGGGCTGTCTTGTCATCCTGTTAGCAGAAGCCATAATCCCTCCCCCTAGCAAAGGGAGAGTCCAGTAGTTCCGTAAAACCTACTCTGCAGACCCAGCCCTGTCTGTCTCCTCCCCGAGAATCGGAAGCTCTGGACAGTTGCCCGTCGCTGCTGCCTGGTCCCACTGTAGCCCACCTGCCCCATGCCTCAGCCACCCCAGAGACCTCCCAGATGATGTGGCTCTGTCTGTAGGTAGAGATAGGTGATAGATATAGAGAAATAGAAGGGTGATAGGTGAATGATAAACAGTTGGATAGACAGACGTTGGATGATAGATGGGTAGAAAAATGGCTGGATGGGTGGGCATCTAGACAGATATCTTTTGGGCTGCAGACTTGAGTTCTGAGGTCTGCTGTCGTTGATACTCAGCCCGCAGTGGAAATGCCAGGAATTCTCATTCCCTCTTAATACAGGATAATGTGTAGACAGGAGCTGTTGGAACAGGCACACTTGGGCGTTTACCCCAGTGGAATGTCAAGGGTACGATGCCAGCTGCAGGAAAACCGGCTCCAGAAGCTTGGGTCCTGGTGTTCTGTTTGGCGTGATGGTATCTTTGGGCCGTGCGGTGGCTGGAGGGGAAGACCGTCTGGTCTTTGAGAACTGAGCTCTGTGTGTTCCAGCCGTGGGCTGTGAATTTTAATTTCTGTCGACAGCAGGGGAGCCAAGGCCTGGATTTCTGGATCCCTTTGTTTTTATCCTGGCAACCAGCTCCTGGGGGTCCCAGACTCACACTGCTTCAAAGTCCCCGTTAAAGTCAATGTCACGAGTTCCCACTTAGATTCAAAACTGCCATAAATCGGATTGGCCGTCTGAGTTTCTGCCTCTGCTGCGGAGACATTAGGAAACTGAGGGCCTTTTGGTTAATGAGACAATATATTTTCCCTTCTCCCATCTCCTCGGCCTCATATATCCTTGAGTTGAAGTCTTTCCAACAAGTGCGTTGTGTGGAATTTAATTAATGGCTTTGGCCATTCCTTCTGAGAGCCCAGTTCTTTTGAGCTGGGTGGGAGTCCTCACGGTGACTCAGAAACTCCAAAGCTCTGTTTCCACCTGTTGCTTTGTGTTCGCCCAAGACCCACCTATTTTGGGTGAGTTTTTGAGACTTGAATGCAGAATCACATAAGGGGTCTGAGCTATGCCCATTTGCCGTGTGGCAGCACCAGGAAGGTTTTTTTAAATTGAAGTCTGGACGATTTACAACGTTGTGTTGATTTCAGGTGTACAGCAAAGTGATTCAGTTATACGTATATATCTATATTATTTCGACTCGTTTCCCTGATAGGTTATTACAAGATAATGAATATGGTTCCCTGTGCAATACAAGTAGGACCTCATGTTTATTTTATATACAGTAGTTTGTATCTGTTAATCTGAACCAGGGAATTTTAATGATGCTCCTCTTGGCTTTGTCTCACTCGTGTTTAGGGTTTCCTCTTTTCCTGTGTGTTTTTTTTCTTTTTCTTGTTTTGAAGAAGAATTGTTTTGCTTTATTTTGAAACAAAAGGATGCATGTGAAATGTCCTTGATGCGTATCTTAGAACAGCGAACAGTTATTGAGTTAGAGTTGCGAAGCTTGAGAGAATTGGAGGTGACCCTCAGCCCCGCCATCCCATGAGACCCGTCGAAAACATAACCCTGTTGTTTTTGTCTGTGTCCACAGTGTCTGACCAAGCGTTTGTCACGCTGGCTACCAATGACATCTACTGCCAGGGGGCCCTGGTGCTGGGGCAATCATTGCGGGACCACAGGGCCACCAGGAGGCTGGTGGTGCTGATCACCCCTCAGGTGTCCAACCTGCTCAGGTAAGACTCAGACACACACCTGGTCCTTCCTCCTGAAGACGCAGGTCCCAGCCATGGTTCGTGGGCCCGGACCACCGGCTGTCCTGGGGGGCCTCAGACACTTGCACATTGCCCTCCGGTCGTTATTAAAGGAGGAGGCTCTGCCAGGGGTGTGGCCAACTTCAGAATCCTTGTAGACAACACGCTGTGTGGGTACCGTGTCTTGTCTCAACTACGGAAATTCAGATGCCAGTTATTTTGTGGGGGGAGAGGGCAACTTTGAGAAGCAACTGTCCTAAGCTAAGTTAAAGATTTTTTTTTTTACGTTTTTATTGAAATATAGTTGAATTACAATGTTGTATTATTTTCAGGTGTACAGGAAAGTGATTCAGTTATATGTACATACGTATATATTCTTTTTCAGATTGTTTTCCCTTATAGGTTATTACAGGATATTGAGTAGAGTTCCCTGTGCTCTACAGTAGGTCCTTGTTGGTGATCTATTTTATATATAGTAGTGTGTATCTCTTAATCCCCAATTCCCAATTTATCCCTCCCCCCTTTCTTCTTTGGTAACCATAAGTTTGTTCTCCATGTCTGTGAGTCTGTTTCTGTTTTGTAAATAAGTTCATTTGTATCATATTTTAGATTCCACGTACAAATGCTATCGTATGTTATATGTCTTTCTCTGACGTACTTCACTTAGTGTGACCATCTCTAGGTCCATCCATGTTGCTGCAAATGGCATCCTTTCATCCTTTGTTATGGCTGAGTAATATTCCATTGTATACATGTACCACATCTTCTTTATCCATTCATCTGTCGACGGACATTTAGGTAACTTCCACGTCTTGACTGCTGTGAGCAGTGCTGCTGTGAACATTGGGGGGGGTGCATGTTTCTTTTTGAATTAGAGTTTTTTCCGGATATATGCCCAGGAGTGGGATTGCTGGATCATAAGGTAGCTCTGTTTTTAGTTTTGTAAGGAACCTCCACACTGTTTTCCACAGTGGCTGGATGCGACTTAAATTTTAAACTTAAATACTACGTGGAACACTTTGCTGATAAAATTGAAAGTAGGAAATACTTGATCCTTCTAGGGAAATTCAGATGGTCCACATGACACCAGAAGAAGTGAAGCCCTTCTGCGGACCAGTAACGGTGGGAGAAATGGAGGATGTTATCAAAGGCTTATCTGGGGGAAGGACCTGGGCCTGGGCAATTGTAAGGGATGTTCTGTAAAACTGGGCACAATAAATTAATTTCCATGCAAAAAGAACTATGTGAGAGCCTAGGGGGAAAAAAATCAATGTGTTCCTTTATTTTAAGACACTGTGCTAACCTTGATACGGAAACTTGATTTACAGATTTGATTGTGTTTCCATATAGATGAGAAAAGCCCCCCAGTACAGATTATCAACAAGGCAACTCTAGGCCTGGAGTAGAGAAATAAATGATGCTGGATAAACAACCGGGTCCTACTGTATAGAACAGGGAACTATATTCAGTATCCTGTGATGAACCGTCATGGAAAAGAATATGAAAAAGAATGTATACGTATGTATAACTGTGTCACTGCTATACAGCAGAAACTAACACAACATTGTAAATCAACTGTACTTCGATAAAATAAAGAAGACAAAAAAAGAAAGAAATGATGCTTGCTGTAAGAAAGCAAGGATAGTTCATTGTATAAAAATCTATCATTGGGCTTCCCTGGTGGTGCAGTGGTTGAGAGTCCGCCTGCCGATGCAGGGGACGCGGGTTCGTGCGCTGGTCCGGGAGGATCCCACATGCCGCGGAGCGGCTGGGCCCGTGAGCCATGGCCACTGAGCCTGCGCGTCCGGAGCCTGTGCTCCGCAACGGGAGAGGCCACAGCAGTGAGAGGCCTGTGTACCGCAAAAAAAAAAAAAAGAAAAAAAATCTATCATTGTAATTCATCACATCGCTGTATCAGAGAAAGGCAATGATGTGATCCTTTTATATAAAAGTTGAACACATACCCACATGATTTCCAGGTAGATTTTGAAGATAAAGGTAAAATTTAAAGTGTAAGAAAATCTTAGAAGTCGAGATCTTGGCATGACTGACATCTGGGGCTGGATGACCCTTGGATGCGGGGCGTCCTGTGCCCTGTGGGGTGTGTAGCAGCCTCCCTGGTCTCCACCCACCAGGTGCCAGGAGCACCGCCCCCCCCCCCCCCCCCCGCGCCAACCCTCCTTGCCTTTGTGATAACGAAAAACGTCTCCAGATACTGACATAGTTGACTGCTTCACGTGCCTGCCATTTTTAATTACACAAAACAAAGGGTACCAGAACTGCTGTTTGTCAAATGTATTTGTGTAAACGTAAAAGGTAAAACAAGCCAATTAGGGAGCCCATTTACAAAATTTATAACGAGGAGAGGGTGTTGTCCATAGAATAATGAAAGAACTCTTCCAATTGATAAGCAGAGATGGATGGATGGATACAACCAGGGTAGACGGCATGACCAAGGGATACGTACTCTGTCTTCACAGACATTGAAGTCCTGTCACATCAAACAGCTCAGTGATACGTATGACGCGTCAGGCTGGCAAATGTGTTTTTAAACGTCGGTGTTTTGGGAGGGGGGGCGTGCACAGACCTCAGTCATTGACATTAAGTGTTGTCATTAGTCTTTAACCAAATTGGCCGTCACCCATTCTCCCAATAGTGTTTCAGATGAATGGATGCTCGAGGTGTATTTCTTCTTGTCTAAGATGATTCCTGCAGGCCCCAAAGAGAAAGAAAAGAGAAGAAAATACATTTGTGTGCAGCGGACGTTTCCCTGTGCCCGGGCCGCTGGGTCTTCAGAGTCAGACCAAGGGCTGCAGTGGAACCAGCGTTGGGAACGGTGACCCTGGGGGTAGCCACGCATCCTTGGGGGGACCTCTTTGTGGTCCCATCATCATCTCCTGAATCATGGTGTGCGTGGAACAGTTACATAGAACTGATAAAGCAAAAAAAAAACAGACATGTCTGTTCTCTGCTAGATTCCTATCTCCTCAGCTGTCCAAAGCTGTCAGCACGTTTTTTCAGTCTTTCAGTCTACTCATGATGAACTGTAAAATATTCAGGGACAGTGTCACAGAAAGACTGGGAAAGGCTCACTGAGGCAGACCTAGTTGCACTGTTGTAGAACCAGTTATGTATTTTGCGGTCGTTGGTAGGGTTGAGGAACGGTGCTCTGTGATGCAGTCAGGGCAGTAGGACATAAACAGTGACCTGTGACTCCAAATGACCAGGGGGCGGTGTTCAAGAGACTGCCATTCCTCCAGGCTGTGTGGTACATCCATGGCTGGGGGAGTCTTTCTGCAGGGAAGGGGACCCAGTAGCATGTGCTTGTAGGTTCACACAAATTGCATTCTTGAAACTTAATTCTCCCTCCAGGAATTTAAGTTAAGGAGGCAAGGAGAGCTGAACAAAAGCCTATAAGGACATAGGTGCTACTTGTAGTAACGTAGAATGACATTTCTTGGCCCTCTACCTCCCTCTTTATACAATCTTGAGGATGCCATAAATGCCATAAATAACTGGGTAAAAAGCAGGAGGAAATTGGTGATGGCGTGGTATTTTCTTAGAAAGTTACTTTGAATACTGTGCAACGTGAAAGCACAAATGTAGAGTAGAAGTGGAAAAGCTACTAAGGAATAGAAAAGATAGACTCAGAAGCTCCAGCATCTGTCAAGACTGGGAGTTTCAGAAAGGACAGGAGTGGAGAGAAGGGATTCAAGGAACTACTTCAGCTCTGAGGAAGGATTTTAGATTGTGGGTGTTCCCTGAGCACTGAGCAGAATGAATGAAGGAAACCCAAGTGTTGATGATACAGAAGGTACCATTTCAGAGCACGAAGAAAGAAGAAAAAGTACTAAAGGCATTTCAGGTCTCAGCCTGGTTGAGACAGCTGATGCCTCAAAGCTCTTAGACTACCTAATTTTGAAATGAAATGTCTGTATTCAGCTAAATGCAGTTTGAAAGCAAAATCAAGATGTTTCAAATATGCAGAAGCTGAGCCGTTTTACCCCTCAACGACCTTTGAGAAAAAATTACTTGAGGATATACTCAAGCACAATGAAATGTGAATCCAAGAAAGAAGAAATAGAATGTAAGAAGCTGTGCAAAACAAATAAACGAGTAATATTGAGAGTTAATTGGCAATGTATTGGTGAATAATTACGAAAACCTGGAATTAACAGTCCCCATGGGAGGTGGTTGGGGGTTAAAAGAGGAGGGAGACAGGTGAACGTACGCTAATATTCCTGTCTTGTCTGGGGCGAAGTTATAGATGATAACTGTTGTTACATTTGATAGGAAATAGTAAGGTTAAATAGATGCGTTGAGGGTTTAAGGGTGGCAGCCACCAGAGGACTAGAAAGGGTATAAACAAAAAACACAAGGGAGAGAAAAAAATCGAAACCAAGCAATGAAAAGTAGGAAAGAATTACAAAGAAGGAAGTACCTTTTTCAGTGCATGATATTACGGAGTGTGTGATGTCTTGGTACTGGTGACATTAACCTTGGTCTCCTTTGGGGTATCTCTACTGTAAAATCATTATTTTTGTCTTTGTAATTGATAAATATCTTGGGAGAGGTACTTTTAGACTATGAAAACATGCTGTTTCTCCTCAAAACCTTTACTCATTGCTTTTAGGGTTCATCCGTGAATTTTGTCTGCAACACTTACCACTGTGATGTTCATCTAATGGTGATTTTTCTCTTTCCATCATTCCTTCTACGTTTATTACTTGGAATTCTTCTGGGAGGAAGAGCTACCCCTTTTACCCCATTTACTTATGTATTCACTTGTGATATCAGTGTGGATCCGTGAATATTCATTTTATACTTTAGGTTTTGTTGTTGTTGTTTTTGCGGTACGCGGGCCTCTCACTGCTGTGGCCTCTCCCATTGCGGGGCACAGGCTCCGGACGCGCAGGCTCAGCGGCCATGGCTCACGGGCCCAGCCGCTCCGCGGCATGTGGGATCTTCCCGGACCGGGGCGCGAACCCGTGTCCCCTGCATCGGCAGGCGGACTCTCAACCACTGCGCCACCAGGGAAGCCCTAGGTTTGTTTTTGTTTTCTTGCCCAAATTGCGTCAGCTTTGGCTCCTGGGACCTCCTCCTGACTGACTTACTGTATCCTTTCGACATGCCCCTATCCTTTTTCTAGCACCTTCTTAATTTTCTGTCATCGCAAAGATATTCCAGGCAATGATGAAGTAGAATTTAAGCAAAAAAAATTTTTAATGGAACAGAGGCACATTTCATTTTGATGAAATGTACATTCTTTCAAAATTTGAGTCTCAAAACTTGTATGCAATGAGCGATGTAGGTTTTGAATATGTAAAGTAAAAACTGATGGAGAGCTTCTGTTGGTTTCTACCTACTCAGCCTTCCCTTCTCACTGCCCATGCACTTTGGAAAGAGAAAGTACCTTCCTAAGAGATGACCCGAATCAGTCTGTGTTAAGACAGTTTAATATGTCTTGCTTTTCACGTTTGCCTAAGTTTTAAGCATGAATGGAACGTGGGCAAAGCCACGAGACCCACATGGGGAAAGTAAAGCCTGGTATGAAGACTGCAGCAGCAAGGGACAGCATGTCTCATGTTAGAAGGTGGGCTGTTCTCCTGGGATTTGGCATGTCTTTTCCAGGGTGATCCTCTCGAGGGTGTTTGATGAGGTCATCGAGGTGAACCTGATAGACAGTGTAGACTACATCCACCTGGCCTTTCTGAAGAGACCTGAGCTCGGAGTCACCCTCACCAAGCTTCACTGTTGGACACTCACCCATTATAGCAAGTGCGTCTTCCTGGATGCAGATACCCTGGTGAGTACAAGGGAGGGCAAGGACCAGACCCTCCACCTGTTGAGGAACCCCCGACAAAGACCATGCTGCTCCCTCCTTAAGCAAGCTGCTAGCTCGTGCCGGTGGGTCCCCACCAGGTAACGTCCATCACTATCACCAACATCGTTTAGTCGATCAACATCAGATAGAACACACCTACTGCAGTGGACCCTGCTGAGTATACTGGGATGCTTGAAGGCATGTTCCTTCCCGAGGAGGGGTTTGTAATCACATTATTTTATCTACACAGGGTAAAATATTAGAGAAGTATTCTTTCTTGATTGTAAATTAGAGAGTCCTGTAGGGACTGGTACACCTGGCTTCTGAAGCTGTGGTATCCCCCATTGTCATTTGGGGTAGTTGCCGTTGGTGTAGGAGCCCAGGATGGGCACGTTCGTGAACAGCCATTGGAGAGTCGAAATGTAAAATGAGGTTGGAGTGTCAGAGATACATGCGAGCTTGTCTTGGTTGTGCAAAAGCAGCTCTGTAGGAAAACGGGGGTGGAGAGGAAAATAATAAGTGCGTAATCAGAGTAATTTCTTTCCCAAACAGCACAGTTCAGAAAGCCGGTAGGTGTTGGAGAGAACTGCTGTTGGTGGTCAAGCTCTCGAAGACAGTGGATTATATGATATTGACTTGCAGACCTCTCTGTTTATGGATTTCCAGTCTTGTAGGTCACATTTGCTAGAGGAAAGAGAATATATACAATTAAGAGCATTTCATGGAGGATCTTAAGAACCTTGAAGTGATAAGTGCATTTCAGTGACGGTGTTACTTCAAACCCTTGAAGTAAACCAGGGAGCAATCTTACACACACACTCTTCTCTTTTGAATATAAGTCTAAAAGAAGAGAGTCAGGGGCTCCCCTGGTGGCTCAGTGGATGGGAGTCCGCCTGCCGATGCAGGGGATGCGGCTTCGTGCCCTGGTCTGGGAAGATCCCACGTGCCGCAGAGTGGCTGGGCCCGTGAGCCATGGCTGCTGGGCCTGTGTGTACGGAGCCTGTGCTCCACAACGGGAGAGGCCGCAACAGTGAGAGGCCCGCGTACTGCAAAAAAAATTAAAAAAATAAGAGAGTCAGTCAAAAAATTGGGTATAAGTTTCCCATCACTGAACGTTGTCGGGCCCATTGTGAAGTTCCTGTTGCATTTCTCACTAGTGCCCCCGAGGTTAAGAGAAGCGTCGCTGTTACTGAGTCCAAGCTTGTACTGCTCACCACACGAGACAGGCCAGTAAATTGAGAGACGAGGTGTTGGAGCAAGGAATAATGACTTTATTCGGAAAGCCAGCAGACCGGGAAGATGGTGGACTCGTGTCCCAAAGACCCATCTTCCCTGAGTTAGAATTCAAGCTGCTTTTATGCTAAAAGGGGAGGGGCTGAAGTCCTGCTACTGGTCAGAATATCTTCCTTCTTGCAGCCTTTCACAGGTTGGCCTGATGAGGGTTTCCTGTGAGCGCAAGAGAGGTATTTTAGCTTAACACTCACTGCACCGGAGGCAGGGTTCCCGGAGATGGGCCATTATGTATTGTTTAAGCTTATGGGCAACATCCCTTTGGTGATTAACTTGCAGCAAAAGCAGTAGAATACAAAGGTTAAACTAAGAGAAACAGGTCTAATATGGAGTCAGATTGGTTCTTCCCTGTGAGATCGTACGGGTCCCCCACGCTCTGTTGCTCCAGGTGCTGTCCAATATCGATGAGCTGTTCAGTAGGAGAGAGCTTTCTGCGGCCCCGGATCCCGGATGGCCGGATTGCTTCAATAGCGGGGTGTTTGTCTTCCAACCTTCCCTGGAGACGCATGGCCTCTTGCTGCGGCACGCCACGGACCACGGCAGCTTTGACGGTAGGTGAACGGCAGCTGGACATTTGTGGGAGAGAGAGGGGCCTGAACACATCCCTCTGCCCCACCGACAGCTATAGGCCCCACCACCCCGTGTCTGTGAGCGGCAAGTTAAAGTTGGGGATTGAAGAACAAGTGCAGGAGGAGATGAAGATATAAGTAAGTAAGTACACAGTAGAGAGGACCGTTGACAATATCTTCGATGGGTAGAAGGGAGAACTCCTCAGTCCTGATCACATAGGATGTGTGGACAACCTTTCTCTAAAGGGCCCTATAGGCGACTTCCCTGGCGGTCCAGTGGTGAGAACTCCGCACTTCCACTTCAGGGGGCACGGGTTCCATCCCTGGTTGGGGAACTACGATCCCGCAGACCTCACGGCGCAGCCAAAATAAAAAAGGACCAGGTGATTAATGTTTTCAGCATCGTGGGGCGTATCGTCTCTGTGACAGATATTCATCCCTGTCGTTGTAGGGTGAAATCAGCCATTGACAGGACTTAAATGAGCGTGGATGTGTTCCAGTAAAACTTATTTACAAAAATGGGTGCAAGCCTTCGTTGGCCAACCCCGATATAGAATAAAGGGGAGAATGAACTGGAACCAGACAGTTGCCTGAACAGGCGTTAGTACATGGGGAAAATACTAGAATTTTTGTAATGGGAAGGAAAATGGTAGACTATTGAAAAATTGGAATGTAGGTTGGTGCAGCCACTGTGGAAAACGGGATGGAGTTTCCTCAAAAAACTAAAACGAGAACTGCCATATGATCTAGCAATTCCACTTCTGGGCATATATCCAAAAAAAACCCAGAAACGCTAATTTGTAAAGACACGTGCACCCCAGTGTTCATAGCAACACTATTTACAGTAGTCAAGCTATTGAAGCAACATCAGTGTCCACAGATGAGTAGATAAAAGAGATGTGGCATATACACAATGGAATATTACTCAGCCATGAAAAAGAATGAAATATTGCCATTTGCAGCAGCATGGATGGACTTGGAGGGCATGATGCTAAGTGAAACAAGTCAGACAGAGAAAAACAAATGCTGTATGCTGTATGGTATCACTTATATGTGGATCTAAAAAATACAACAAACTAGTGAATGTAACAGAAAAGAAGCAGACTCATAAATACAGAGAACAAATGAGTGTTTATCAGTGGTGATGGGGGGCAGAATAGGGATAGGGGATTAAGAGGTACAAACTATTAGGTATAAAATAAGCTACAGGGACATATTGTACAACACTGGGAACAGAGCCAAGATTTTATAATGTTTATAAATGGAGTATAATGTCTAAAAGATTGTGATCACTGTATTATACACCTGTAACTTACATACTATTGTACAGCAGCTATACCTCAATAAAGACATAATAATAAACATTGATAGAAAAAAGAAAAGAAAAATTCCTTCTAGGTAAGGACGAGGTAACAAAGTTGGCAAAATTGATGGGAACAGCGATTGTCAATACCAGATAGAATTCCCTGGGGAGGGGTGGAGAATTTTGGAGACCGTGTGCGATTTTATTATTAATTGTTTGCACCATCGGTGGAGAATTCTGGAGAGACTATGCACTTTTTATTTTTATTTCATTTTATTTTCTTTGTTTGGCTGCTTTGGGTCTTAGTTGTGGCACGCAGGATCTTTGGTTGAGCTGTGGATTCTTCTTTGTGGCATGCGGGCTTCTCTCTAGTTGTGGCGTTTGTGTTTTTTTTTTCCTGTCTCTAATTGTGGTGTGCGGGGTCCAGAGCACATGAGCTCTGTAGTTTGCAGCACATGGGCTCTCTCGTTGAGGTGTGCGAGCTCAGTAGTTGTAGCGCGTGGGCTTAGTTGCCCCATGGCATGTGGGATCTTGGTTCCCGGACAGGGATCATACCTGCATCCCCTGCATTGGAAGGCAGATTCTTTACTGCTGGACCACCCAGGAAGTCCCGAGACTATGCACTTTTTAAGTGAATGGAGTGGGTTATCCGTCACTTTTGAGACAACGACCATGTTTTAGTGGGTTGAGAGAGGAAATGTAATTTGTGCTCTGGGATACCCGTGTCTTTCCATGATGTCTTCAAACATGTCTTGCATTCTCTCGGTGCACTGTACCATTCTTTATTAACTTCTTTGGCTGTTTGTTTACTCTCTAGGGGCAGACCAAGGCTTGTTGAACAGTTTCTTCAGCAACTGGTCCACAGCAGACATCCAGAAACACTTGCCATTCATTTATAACTTGAGTAGCAACACGGCCTACACCTACAGCCCTGCTTTCAAACAGTGAGTTTCGTGCCAAACCCAATTCTTCTATACCTGGTCCACCATCCTCTCTCAGAATCTAATATCACCTTTTGGCATTTTGAAGGAAAAAAAAAAAAAAACCAGATCATCCTTCTGCTCGCTTATTTATTGCTTTACATGATAGGTCATCAAGGCAGCTAGGCTTAATGAGAGTGGTTCCCAAAGTGTTGCCCAGGGAACCCCCAGGGGTTCCCCGCCCCTCTCTCAAGGGTCTTTGAAGTCAAAGCGACTTTTAAAAACTTAATTTTAACATGTCATTTTCATCTTTTCACTCTTGTTTTCTCATAATTGGACAGTGGGATTTTACAGAAACGCCATGACATGATGTGATAAAAAAGCATTGTACTGAATGCAGGTGCAGATATGAGAAACCAACCGTCTCCTCGTAAAATAGGCAGTGTCACTCGTTTTACAAATTTTTAAAAATATAGTTATATAGAGAGTTATATTTTATGAAAAGATACGAAAGATGTGGCATTTTACGCATTTTAAAAATATATATATAGTTATAGTTTATGAAGAGATATGAAAGATGTCACTTTTTACACATTTAAAAGGTATATAGTAATATATAGTTATAGTTACACTTTATGAAAAAATATAAAAGTTACGTTAACATATAATGGGCCCACGGTTTTTTAATGAGTTGGTACACGGGTTTTCTAATTTCTCAGTTTTAACTTCTGTTGCGGTGAATATGGACAGATGGAATCCACGTGAACAAACATTTTTTGTTCCTCTGTGATTTGTAAGAATGTCAAGAGGTCCTAGAACCAAATGTGTGAGATCCTCTGCTCTAGGGGACATTGTTATAAGTGAAAATGGGAAATCTGAGAAGATTTTGAGCGTGCTTTTTTAATAGGGGCTGCACTGCCCCCAAGGAGGCAGACACTGGTTTGTGGGGTGTAAAGCCATCATATCCTTTTTAATGTAAAAAGCACGGCTGTACCTACAGAATGTAGATATACAAGGCAAATATGATATTAAAATGTCATAGGAAAGCAATTAAGAAAAAATTGTTTAAAAAGTTTCGAGGTTGGTGAGAGTGGTGATAATGAAAAAAAAAAAGGTCGAGAGGGTAAACTTCACCATCTTGTACAAGAAGCCAGTTTCCTGGTCTGCAGCTTGCGTTATCTACTATAAAATCAACTTTTTAAAGTTTTTATCGTTTTCAGGATAAGATGATTTGGGCTACGGTACTGCCCATCTTTCTAAAAGACTCCTGATTTCTTCTTCCCGTTTTGGGGAACATCCCAAGTGAGTTATGATCATGTTTCTTGGTCTGTGGAAAATGAAAGGCTGCAAACGTGGATTGATGAAGCAGTTATTTTTACCGCAAGTCTAGGCGGTCGTTAATGACAGGATCGTCCATAACTCGTTGAGATGCATCTTTACGTCCCGCTGTCTGTGATGAGTCCTGTGCTTGTCACAGGCTCTCTGTGTGTGGTCACTTCCAAGAGGAAGGCCGGATGCTTTGTGTTTCCTCCTCAGATTCGGCTCGAGCGCGAAGGTGGTCCACTTTTTGGGGTCCACGAAGCCTTGGAACTACAAGTACAATCCCCAGACGGGCTCCGTCTTGGAGGAGGGCTCTGGGTCTGTCAGCCAGCATCAGACGTCCTTCCTTAACCTCTGGTGGGGGATTTACCACCGCAGCATTCTGCCTCTTTATGAAAATATCCTGCACGAGGACGAACAGACATCTCCAGGACACACAGTAAGCACACAATACCCTTGACATCCAAGAGTTCAGACCGGGGATAAACTCTCCGTGATCCACACCTGTGGGTTTTCTTCAAATACACGTTCCTCCCTCTTTTTTTGGAGTCTCTTCTCATTTTTTTTTATAAGTGGTTTTATTCTTTTTTAAAAATTAATTAAGTTATTTATTTTTGGCTGCGTTGGGTCTTCGTTGCTACACGCGGGCTTTCTCTAGTTGCGGCGAGTGGGGGCTACTCTTCGCTGTGGTGCACGAGCTTCTCATTGCGGTGGCTTCTCTTGTTGCGGTGCACAGGCTCTAGGTGTGCGGGTTAAGCAGTTGTGGCTCGCGGGCTCTAGAGCACAGGCTCAGTAGTTGTGGCGCACGGGCTTAGTTGCTCCGTGGCATGTGGGCTCTTCGCGGACCAGGGGTCGAACCCGTGTCCCCTGCGTTAGCAGGTGGATTCTTAACCTCTGTGCCCGCAGGGAAGTCCCTCTTCTCATTTTTTATGTTTCAGGAAAGACAGATTTAGGATATCTTAAGCAATTGTCAAGTTATATTTTTATTTATTTCTTTTTAAAATGTCACTTTTTATTCCAAATTCTTTTTTCTGGCTTACAGGACCTTAGTTCCCTGACCAGGGATTGAACCCACCCCCTCAGCAGTGAAAGTGCAGAGTCCTAACCGCTGGACCGCCAGGGAATCCCTCACCAAGTTACATATTTTAAAAAAATCTGTCAAGGCCTACATTAATGAAAGAAATAAGGTTTTTTAAAAGTTCAGTGTTTATAGACATGTTCATTAAAAAAGGACGGAATTAGAAGGTAGTAAATAATGTTGATACACCCCAGGAAGGGCTCGGGCAAGGAAAGATACGTCATTTCGTCGCAAGAAAGAAAGACCATAGTTGGAAGTTAATGGCCAGCCCAACTTTAGGTCTTGTGCTAGTTTTCCTTCTGCGTCTACAGCCTATATCTAATGCAGGAGGATGCTGAAAGAGGCAGGCAACATTTTTTTTTTTTTTGGTGTAAAACCGTAAATGTTTCATGAGCAGAATTGCTGCTGTGATTTAACAGGGCTGATGCATAAAAATCATTATTTAAATTAGCCGCCTTCATCAGAGAAAGAGCCCCTCACAGATTAAGTGGCTAAAGATGATTGATTACAAATGTCATTGGAGGGGGCGTTTTCCACTTTCCCTCCTCGATGGAAGTAGCATTCGGAGGTGGTTTCTTTTTTTTTTAAATTTATTTTATTTTTATTTTCGGCTGCGTTGGGTCTTCATTGCTGTGTGCAAGCTTTCTCTAGTTGTGGCGAGCAGGGGCTACTCTTTGTTGCGGTGCACGGGCTTCTCATTGCGGTGGCTTCTCTGGCTGCGGAGCACGGGCTCTAGGCGCACGGGCTTCAGTAGTTGTGGCTCGCGGGCTGTAGAGCGCAGGCTCAGTAGTTGTGGCGCACGGGCTTGGTTGCTCCGCGGCATGTGGGATCTTCCCGGACCAGGGCTCGAACCCATGTTCACTGCATTGGCAGGCGGATTCTTAACCACTGCGCCACCAGGGAAGCCCCATTTGATTTTTTATAACTGTAACCCTACATGCTGTCCATAGTAGAGTTTCTGCAGTGAATTTTTTTTTTTTTTTTTGGCTGCAACTGGTCTTAGTTGTGGCCTGTGGGATCTTTAGTTGTGGCACTCGGACTTCTTAGTTGTGGCATGCATGCAGGATCTAGTTCCCCGACCAGGGATCGAAGCTGGGCCCCCTTCGTTGTGAGCGCGGAATCTTACCCACTGGACCACCAGGGAAGTCCCCCTGCAGTGGACTTAACAGGGAGGCACCTGCCTTGCCAAAGACCTTTTATTTTTTATTTTATTTATTTATTTATTTATTTTTTTTTGCGGTACGCGGGCCTCTCACTGTTGTGGCCTCTCCCGTTGCGGGGCACAGGCTCCGGACGCGCAGGCTCAGCGGCCATGGCTCACGGGCCCAGCCGCTCCGCGGCATGTGGGATCTTCCCGGACCGGGGCACGAACCCGTGTCCCCTGCATCGGCAGGCGGACTCTCAACCACTGCGCCACCAGGGAAGCCCCAAAGACCTTTTAAAATAAGGTCCCAGGAAATTTTATTTCCTGGTCAGTTTTTGACTAGTGCATGTATCGGTACAACGGAGTGCAGTGTCCGCAGATGCTTGCGTTGGGATCTTGAAACGAGTTCACATTTTAGCGTTTTTACTATGGTTTCTGTTTGGTGCACCTGGGTGCTGCTTTTCAAGAGAACTAAAGCTTTCTCTGACCATGCGACACGAATGAGTAGGAGTTTATTCAGATTCTTGATAGGAAGTTGCTGTTCTTTTCTGCAAAGCAGTATGCGAGGTACTGGGTTGGCTAGGAAGGAAAATAAGACCAAGTCAGGTGGTTCTAAGAGTAAAACGTGGAGACCCTGTGCCTGGGGGTCCTTCCTACCTGGAGCAGTAATGTGAACGCGGATGTCGGCACTGGGGACCACTGGCCACACAGGGGAGGGGATGGGCAGTGGGAGATTGGCAAAGATGTCAGGAGGACCTTGCTAACTGTGAATACCTTTTCTTGCAGGCTCACCTCGGGGGCGCTGGGGTGCCTTGTTCAAGTTCAGCGCCCACTGCTGAGGGGTCGTGTGCAAATGCTGTGCCCCGCTCCGGGGAGCCCTGTACCAATTGGGCGGAGGGGCCCCGCCAGCCTTGGCCTGAGAGCACCATGGTGGTGGTGGAGGAGACCCCCGCTTCGCCTGACGCATGCCCTGTGGAAGATGTAAGTATGTGCTCTTCGCACCGGTGCGATGGGGACACAGACGCTGGTTCCCCCGCGAGATGAAGCAGAGAGGATACTCCCCGGGGTCCCGGGGAGGGGCTGGGGGGACGGGAGGAACCTGTCTTCAGTTTGCTCTGTGGTATTAGGGCCTCCTGAGTTTCTTTAGAGAAAATGGCAAAATTGCACGTCACAGTAAAGCCAATGACAGCTGCATCTAATCCCTGGAAGCTGGAAATGCTGCCTTATATGGAAACGGGGTCTTTGCAGGCGGCATTGAGTTAAGGACCTTGACGTGGGGACGTGGTCCTGGCTTATCCGGGGAGGACACAGTGTCGTCACGAGGGTTCTCCTAAGAGGGAGGCGAAAGGAAGCTTGATGAGATGGGAGAGAAGCAGGAGTGAGACGGGGAGCGATGGGAAGATGTGAGCTTCTGGCTTTGAAGGTGTACGGGAGCCACAGGTGCCTCTATGAGCTGGAAGAGGCGAAGAAATGGGCCATTGGCTAGAACCTCCAGAAGGAACTCAGCCTTGCCAAGGACAGCTGCCCAGTGAGACCCAGCATGGACGTCTGACCTCCAGAACTGTTAACGTCATCAGTCTGCATTGTTTTTTTTTTGTTTTGCTTTTCACACTTCCTGAAGGTTGATTCTTTTGCCAGGTGCAGCCCTAAGCACTGTACGGTATACTGTTCCTGTTCAGCAGCACCAGAGCACAATTCTTGTGTCCGTTTTTTAAAACTAATTTCTTTTAGTGTGTCGTTGCTTTACAATGTTGCGTGAGTTTCTGCTGTACAGCTAAGTGAATCAACTCTACGTATCCATATATCCCCTCTTTTTTGGACTCCCTTCCCGTTTAGGTCACCACAGAGCACTGAGTAGAGTTCCCTGTGCTCTACAGTAGGTTCTCATTAGTTATCTATTTTATATATAGTAGTGTATGTATGTCCATTCCAATCTCCCAATTCATCCCACCCCACCTTCCCTCCCCCCCGGTAACCATAAGTTTGTTCTCTACATCTGTGTCTCTGTTTCTGCTTTGCAAATAAGTTCATCTGTATCATCTTTCTAGAGTCCACACAGAAGCGATATTACACGATATTTGATTCTCTTTTTCTGACTTACTTCACTCTGTATGACAGTCTCTAGGTCCATCCATGTCTCTGCAAATGGCACTATTTCATTCTTTTTTATGCCTGAGTAATATTCCATTGTATATATGTGCCACATCTTCTTTATCCATTCCTCTGTTGATGGACATTTAGGTTGCTTCCATGTCCTGGCTACTGTAAACAGTGCTGCAGTGAACATACGGGTGCATGTGTCTTTTCTAATTATGGTTTGCTCTGGGTTTATGCCCAGGAGTGGGCTTGCTGGGTCATATGGTAGCTCTACTGTTAGTATTTTGAGGAACGTCCATCCTGTTCTCCACACTGGCTGCACCAGTTGACATTCCTACCCACAGTGCAGGAGGGTTCCCTTTTCTCCACACCCTCTCCAGCGTTTATTGTTTGTAGATTTTTTGATGATGGCATTGTTTTAAGCCACCTAGTTTGTGTCTCTAAAAATGAGAAGGTCATTGCCCTTCTATAAGGAAGGGGGGCTTTTTTGCGGTGTGTGTGTGTATATTTCATTATTTTGCACTCCCAGGCCATCTTTGCCATTAATTATGCAGCATTGCTGCCACCTACCGGCCATCCATTGAATGATTCACTCTGGGTTCTTCATTTTGGGGATTTGGAACCAGTCCAAAAAACCAAAAAAACGATTTTCATAAATTCCTGTAACTGCGGAAGAGCTGGGTGTCTGGATCTGGGATCCTTATTCCAAGTAGCAGCCTTTGTATGTATAGTCATGGCAGTGTCGAGGAGTAGGTCTCCGTTTTCAAAAGTTGAATATCTTGGGCTTCCCTGGTGGCGCAGTGGTTGAGAGTCCGCCTGCCGATGCAGGGTACACAGGTTCGTGTCCCGGTCCGGGAGGATCCCACATGCTGCGGAGCGGCTGGGCCCGTGCGCCACGGCCGCTGAACCTGCGCGTCCGGAGCCTGTGCTCCGCAACGGGAGAGGCCGCAGCAGTGAGAGGCCCGCGTGCCGCAAAAAAAAAAAAAAAAAAAAAAAAGTTGAATATCTCATTTATTTCCCATATAAAGGCATGTGTGTTAGATAAATATTTTTGCAGTTTGTTATCTTCTCAGCCAAGTGTCCTGTCCTATAGCCTCTTGGGTTGGGAAATGCAGTTAGTGGAAAGATTAGGGATGCCTTTCCTTGTTTTTTTGAAGTTGTTGGCTGTTTTTGCTATGGTTAATTTCTAAATGGTATCCTTGGATGAAAAGAAGTACCTAGTTTAGACCAATTTGTTAATGTTTCCTATATGAGGAGTGGGTTTTGTTTACCTTTTAGGAAATCTGTCTCTAAATCAGGGTCATAAAGCTCATCACCTCTGACGTCTTATGGATTTTTTATTCTTTTTACATTAAAGTATATAATTGATCTGGAATTGATGTTACGTGATGAATGAGTTTGGGGTCCACATACATCACTGTTATGTGTGGATCTGTAATGAACTCAGCATGGTTTGCAGTCAAAACTGTTACATCTCCACTGCTTTGTCATGTCTCCTTGGCCATCAGTCAGATACTCACACGTTACTAGGTGGCTCTGTTTTTGGAGTCGCTAATCCTATGGGTTCCTCCCCCCCTTGGGAAATGGTATATACGTATATTTTTAAAATTGAAGTATAGTTGATTTACAGTGTTGTGTTGGTTTCAGGTGTACAACAAAGTGATTCAGTCATATATATATATATATATATATACACACACACATATATATATATACATATATATATATATATACTTTTTCAGATTCATTTCCATTATAGGTTATTATAAGATAATGAATATAGCTTCCTGTGCTAAACAGTAGGTCCTTGTTTATCTATTTTATATATAGTAATGTGTGTCTGCTAATCCCAAACTCTTAATTTATCCCCCCCCTTCCCCTTTGGTAACTGTACGTTTGTTTTCTATGTCTGTGAGTCTGTTTCTGTTTTGTAAATAGGTCCATTTGTACCATTTTTTTAGATTCTGCATATAAGTGATATCGTATGGTATTTGTCTTTCTCTGTCTGACTTACTTCACTCAGTATGACAATCTCTACTTGCATCCATGTTGCTGCAAATGGTGTTATTTCATTCCTTTTTTATGGCTGAGTAATATTCCATTGTATACATGTACCACGTCTTATATATGTACACATCTTCTTTATCCATTCATCTGTCGGTGGACAGTTAGGCTGCTTCCACGTCTTGTGAATAGTGCTGCTGTGAACATGGGGGTGCATGTGTCTTTTCAAATTAGAGTTTTCATCTTTTCTGGATACATGCCCAGGAGTGGAATTGCTGGATCATATGGTAACTCTGTTTTTAGTTTCTTAAGGAATCTCCATCCTCTTCTCCGTAGTGGCTACACCCACTTATATTCCCACCGAGGGGATGGAATTCTTACTTGGCAATTCCCTTACAGTGACACTCGGAAGACGTTTCAAAATCATCTGACTTCCATTATTTCTCCAAGAATTCATCTCCCAGTCTTATGTTTATACATTTGAAGGTCATGTGTCTTTTTGGTCTGCTTTTAACATCTTTCTCTTAGGCTCCGGTTTTTATCATAATGACTTTTTATTATCATTTGAATTTACCCTATTTGGGTTTGTAGCACTTATTGAAACTGTATTCCTTCTGCCCTTTCTTTCTCTGTCTGTGTCTCTCTCCTCTTCCCACTTCCCTATCCTTCTGTGATTCCAATGACATCTACAGTAGGAATTTCATCGCATCCCATGTGTCTGTGACACACTTCTCCCATCTGTCTTCCCGTGCTTCCGTCTACTGGCCTGTTTTCCAGTTAACCAGTCTTCTCTTTGGCTGTGTCTAATCAGCTGTTAAACCCACATCCTGCACACTTTATTTCAACTATCGTGTTTTTAGTCCACATAAACGCCAAATGTTTACGAGGGGGTTTTCAGTACTCCCTTGAAACTCTCCAACTTGTCCCATCATTTAAAGTATTTTCCACGTTCAGTTACAGTCTGTGTGCCGTCCACCATACATCTGTGTCTCACATGGATCTGGTTTTGTGCTTTGATTTCGTTTTCTCTTGATTTTCACGCCTTTGGTCTTGTCTCGCTGCGTGCTGGTTGATTTCTGATTGACTGCAAGACGTTGTGTATGGAAAAATGGCAGGGATCCTCTGAGGCTCTGAATCACAGGATCACCCAGAGAGCATTTCTTTTTTTTTTTTTTTTTTTTTTTGCTGTACACGGGCCTCTCACTGTTGTGGCCTCTCCCGTTGCGGAGCACAGGCTCCGGACGGGCAGGCTCAGCGGCCATGGCTCACGGGCCCAGCCGCTCCGCGGCATGTGGGATCTTCCCGGACCGGGGCACGAACCCGTGTCCCCTGCATCGGCAGGCAGACTCAGAGAGCATTTCTTATGTGTTGTTTTTCTTTTCTCAGTAGGAAGTTTTCATAGAGATGGTTTGCCCACATGCTATTAGAGGTTGAGTTGGAGTGAAATTGGGTTTTGGTGTTTGTGAAGGTTGGTCTTTTGCTGGTTCTCTTTTCAGTGGCGTCCTAAATGAAAGCTTGTGTTTAGAGTGTCCCTCTTGGATACCTCATTATTTATGGGCTCCTCAGGGCTATAGCCTTTCAGTTGCCTCGAGGGGAAATAAAAGAAATATGTGTGTGTGTGTGTGTGTGTGTATGTATATATATATATATATTTTTTTTTTTTTGGTCTAGAATTTTAAGTTGCTTTTGGCAGGAGGTTTACCGGGAAACAAGTAGCTTCACCCATTGATGAAAGTGGAAAAATCCCTCTTCGGTTCTTGAATAGATTTGTATATTTACACTTTTTAGTTTTCACCACCTCTTGCAGTCATAACGTTCACAAGATGATAGCCCATGATGCAGAGGAGTGTGTCTTCATCGTGTGTCCTAAACTTACCTGCTCGGGCTGTGTATGTGAGCACTCTGTGTCTGTCTGTTGGCGGTCCGTTCCCCACACAGTCTGGCTTTACGATGCTCTCTTTCCGCGTTCATCTTTCTGGGCTTAGAGTCACTGGCTTCTCAAGCTACTTTCCATCCTTCAGCGGCTCTGTCTTCTTTGACCTGAGAATCCTCTGAATTGTTTCCAATCTGAGAGTCTCTCTTTTCAAGGTGACCCAAGCTTGCAGCAGCTAGTTAGGGGTGTGGATCAGTGAAATAGTGATCATCTCAGGAGAAAAATAAATGCAGAAGTCACATTTTACGTAGGTGTGTTCGTAAGCCTGCCAGCCGTTGGCTGAAAGGCTGGCGTTGCACCATCATAGTATCAAATCCTTGTCTTGGAATTCTCTCCTGGCTTTCTGCACATGTGAAGAAAGACGTCCCTGTTTGTGGCTAGGAAGAGTAAGGGGAATATTTACTATTACTGTTTCAGTTTATATTTTAGTTGTTAACGTTCATTGTGTTTTTTTTCCTCTTTTTTTTATTGAAGTATAGTTGATTTACAATGTTGTGTTAGTTTCAAGTGTACAGCAATTAAACATATATATGTACATATATTTTTTTCATATTCTTTTCCATTATAGCTTATTACAAGATATCGAATATAGTTCCCTGTGCTATACAGTAAATCCTTGTTGTTCACCTATTTTATATATAGTAGTTTGCATCTGTGTCTAGTGGTCTTGTTCAGAAGTTTGTATCTACGTCTAGGGGTCTTGTTCAGAAATGTTAGCGTGAGTTGACATAACTTCTTTTCCTGTTTAAATTTGTAAGAGCCTAACACATCTGCAGAAGACAAGTGGAAAAGTTGTATTATTAGTTCATCCTTTCTTATCAAGTAAATGACCCTGAGTTAAATCTCTTCCAAGGAAGGATAAAGTTTCACGATGGCCCACGTGGAATTTATTTATGTGTTCTTTCTTGAGAGAAATTAAGCTGACAAAAGTGACATTTTCCTAATCCGGTTCAACTAATCTTTCTGAGATTACTCACATCTGTTGGCAATTAACCGTTTGCCAGGCCAACTGCTTCGTTTGTCCGTGACATCAAGTGTCCGTGCTGTGTATGATTAAAGAACTTGAGTTTCAGAGACAGTAAGTAATTTATCCAGTTTCTTTTTTTCAATGGGTGTTAGGATTCAAACTAGAAAATTCCACTACCCAACCCTGATTGGATGAGGAAATTATTTATTTTTATGGTATTTATTATTTGTAGGTAGTGCAATTATCTCATTCGTCATTTTTTTTTCCCTAAAGGTTGTTTTGGTGTTTTGTACACCAGGGAGACTTAGGATGCATTAATGATGTGGATTGAATAGGGCTCGTAGAGGGCTTGGTAGTCAGAGAGGTGTGAATTCAAATCCCCCCTCTCTCCCTTGCTACGTCTGGCATGTTTAACGAGTATCTCTGTCTGAAAGTTCAACTTTTCCTCAGTAAGAGAAGGGATCAGACTCTACGTCATGGGGTTGTTGTGAGATTAAAAGGAATAATGCGTAACAAGTTTATGAGTTTAATTTAGGGACCAGTGTTGAACACCTAATACAAAGGAGCTGTTATTATCCTGGCCTTTCATGTTTTGGATAAAGTTATCATTTTATTTTCTACTGTAATTATTAGAACTTAATTTTATTTTTGGCTTTCACGTACATAATCAAGATCAGGAAGAATGAGCCCATATTTTTTGTTTTTATTTTTTTTTTAATATTTTATTGAATTATAGTTGATTTCCAGTGTTGTGTTAATTTCTGCTGTACGGCGAAGTGGTTGTTATACATGTATCTGTTCTTTTTCATATTCTTTTCCATGATGGTTTATCACAAGATATTGAACATAGTTCCCTGTGCTCTACAGTAGGACCTTGTCATTTATCCATCCTATATATAATAGTTTGCATCTGCTAATCCCAAACTCCTGATCAATCCCTCCCCCGCAACCTTGGCAACCACCGGTCTGTTCTCTGTATCTGTGAGCCTGTTTCTGTTTTATAGATAAGTTCATGAGTGTCATATTGTAGATTCCACATGTAAGTGATATCATGCGATATTTGTCTTTCTCTGACTTACTTCACTGAGTATGATCATCTCTAGGTCCATCCATGTTGCTGCAAATGGCATGATTTTGTTCCTTTTTATGAGCCTGTATTTTAATTGGCACTTTCAAGTTGACGAGAGAGAAAAAGCAAAATTTAAAAAGAGCAACTTTATGAACACAGTGTTCTCTTCTACATTAAAAATGTTTTTACTGAATTTCACCAAAAATGTACTTTTGTGCACTTTTTACTGCCAACTTACTTCAGTTTCCTGATGTCCTCCTTTACCTCTGCCTCAGGACATTTGCACGTGCGTGCTGTCCTGCTTTTCTCACCATTGTCTCTTTCTCCCCACGTCTCCTGCTCATCTTTCAAACTTTGTTCCAGATGTTACTGCTTCAGGAGTCCTTACCCCTCCTGACGAGGTCGATCTGACCTTGATAAACCTGCCCTTGGTTCTCTGTCATTTTCCTTTGCAGAATTTTACAGGATTGTCATCTTATAGTTGTTATTGGTGGGACATTCATCTCTCTCCTTAGACAGTAAGCTGCATGAGGGTGGCCCACTCTTTGGTCTTCCTACGTCACTCTGTGAATATCCTTTGGACGTATACGTAGGTGCCTCCGCTAATACAGGGATGACCTGCCCTTTCTCCAAGACGGGAAAGCCGGTATCAGAGATTTGGGAGCTGGGAGTGTGAGTTGCCAGCCTCCGCGTCAGGTCAACTCACTCAGCATCTCTGGGGCAGTGGCTGGGGAATCTGCCTTCCCCGCATGGAGGAAGCTCTGTCTGACCGCCACAGTCGGGGTCAGCCCAGCCCACGACACGATTCCTGCCGTGTGTTTGCCGTGAGGATGGGCAGCTGTGTCCGCGTTCTCTTCTCTGTAGTTACATTGCTGGAGCCTTTGGACTTGAATGGGCTGCAGCCTGGGGGCGCGGCCTCGGCCCCCAACCCTGAATTCATCGGGGTGGGCTAGCTACTGTAAGAAATAGCCCCCCCAATACATACAAGTGTATTTCTGGTGCGTGTCACACTCAGCCCAGGCGGTAAAGCTGTGCTGTGGTCCATGCGGTCTTGCGGGGATCCAGGATTCCTCCCCTTGGCCTCTGCTCCATCACCATCCAAGGAAGCCCTTGTCCACGGCGGCTCCTTAAGAAAGGGTTAGGCTCCCTTGAGGAAGCCATCCACCGCCTGTAATGCATTAAGTCGTGTCCTGTGCCTCTGGGATGATCTTTGCTATGTACCACCCTTGGGAGAGCCGAGAAACTAGTCGCTCAAATGGTTTTCCGTAGGGTTTCGTTTTCCTGTGGAATCCCGGCTGAAATTGGAAGAGGTTGTCTGCCAAGGGACATTGCTCTTCACCTGACCTGTGGGGCAGAGGGTAGGAAACGTGTCCCCCACCTCAGCACCCAGTCTGGGGCGGACTCAGGTCACATCTCCTCAACGCCGTGGGTGAGAATTCATCATGTGGTCCTGCTTAGATGCAAGGAGCCCAAAAGCAGCAGACACAGGCATTGGCGAGCTCCTCTGAGCCATACTTGCCGTATTTGGAGGCAGAAAAGCATTGATTGGGTGTTTGTATTTGCACGAAGGGTTGTCCTAACTTGGCGTTTGCTCTTTCTTTTTAGATGATAGGTTGGCCGGAAATGGAGACTTCCGCTGGAGTGATGTGTGACCCGTTGTCACCACCCTCCACCCAATTCGCAGACTTCACAGGGACCCAAACCAACTCGGTATAACTCACTTCTGTTTCTTTCTAATTCTTTTTTTTTTTTTTTCTGTACCGCACAGCATACGGGATCCTAGTTCCCTGACCAGGGATCGAATCTGCGCCCCCTGCCTTGGAAGTTCAGGGTCTTAACCACTGGACCTCCTGGGAATTCCCTGCTTCTACTTCTTAAGCATGGCCGTGTCTCTGCATGCCTGTCCATCGACCACCAGAGGAGGTGCCCCATGGGCTTCTTCACCATCCCGTGACCTTTCTAAATGGTTTTTCCATGGTGTTGTGACGAGTCTCTTTATTTTCGAGGTGGATAGGAGACCTGGTTGTCTATTCACATTTTTTTTCCCTCCTCCATCACTGAGTTTTGTGTTGGTCCTTTGGTCATTCTCTTATATCTTGCTTTAGGAAGACTCAGAAAAGAAAAAGATACAACATCAAAATGGCCTATATGCCTTCCTTAATTTTTGTTAAGTTTTCGGGACAACTTTGCACCCGTGTTTCACGTCACTATTCAAGGATTATGGCTTTCCCTTTCTTTCCCCCCGCTAAATTTACCCGCATGAATCTGGGCTTTTGTCCCCAGGCATCCTCAGAAGATTAAATCCAGACAGACTCTTAATCTCGTTGACAGACCATCTTAGTCAAGTGCTTCCGTAGACATTTGGTCTAAACTAATTGCCCCTCTCTGAAAAGTATTTTTGTTGTTGTTTTAAAATTTTTACTAGAGTTGATTTACAATGTTGTGTTCGTTTCAGCTGTACAGCAAAGCAAATCTGTTATACATACACATAGATCCACTCTTTTTTAGATTCTTTTCCCATATAGGTCATTACAGAGTATTGAGTAGAGTTCCCTGTGCTCTACGGTAGGTCCTTATTAGTGATCTAGTTTATATATAGCAGTGTGTATGTGTCAATCCCAGTCTCCTGATTTGAAACGTTAACCTTTACATCGCATGATAAATGTCAGCATCTCATCTTGTGCAAGAAAAAGCTGGGGGGAAGTTTAGAGTGGCAGAGCACACTCAATTACTTACTTATTTAGCACAACCCCTTCGTTTGGTCTTATTTTCCCAGGAAAAAGAGTTCTCTGTCATTTTGGTTAAGACTGCGGTCCTGTGAAGCCCCCTGCAGACTAACGATGGAACGGTTATGTTTCTAGCAGCCCGTGGAGAGCGCGGAAGGTGGCCCACCTGAGGAAGCCTTGGAGCCACGCCGGGAGCCCCCTGTGGATGTCACCAGGGACCCCAGTCTCCAGGATGCTTTGGAGGTGGTGTCCTCATTGTCTGCCTTGTCCAGCTCTCGTGATGGACGCTGTGCGCTAACTCAGGGGCCGGCTGCGTACACGCACTGGCGTTACCCCCATTTCGAGCCTCGCTTGTGGAGAGAAGAGTCCGCCTGCTTCTCCTGCTGCCTGAGACCCGTTTGTCTTGCGTTTGCCCGCGGTGGTCGGTCCACCCTCTTTCCTGTCCTCTGCTCTGATAATCACGCCCGTTCTCTCTTCAAAAGCTGTTCTGCAGAAGTTAATTGACGTTATGGGGCTGTGCTGTGTTTTCCCGCAAAGTAGGCTTGGAAGTTCATGCACACTGTCTAAAAAGACGAGCGTAAAAGCTGGGAAATTTGGCGGTGGTGGGGGAACCTTTCAATCCAAATCGAGCATGCGTTGATTTCTTCTTGAAGAAGGAAGTGAAAGATGCTTCCTTCGTGACTCTCCGTCTTACAGATGCTCTGGTCTCAAACTTCAGGCTGTGCGATGATGCTTTTAATGATGATGAAATGCTTTCATTTCTCTCTAACCATGATCTTAATAATACCTTTTGGTCTTTTAGAGCAAATACAGCTGTAGAGCTGAGTGTTGGGTGTAGGATGAAAATTCGTGTTGATTTTTTGGATTGTGTTTTTGTCTGTTGAGGCTGCGGTAACAGAAACACCATAGTCTGGGTGGCTTATGAACAATAAGAAATGGATTTCTTGGTGTCTGGTGAGAGCCCACTTCCTGGCTCACAGAGGGTGTCTTGTTGCTGGTTCCTCACATGGAGGAAGGGGTGAGGGAGCTCTCTGGGGTCTCTCTTCTTTTGAATTTATTTTTTAATTGAGATATAGTTGAATGTGTCCCATTCTTTCCAGAAAGTTTTCATTCCCGGGAACTCACGGAGCCCCAGTCCAAGCGCTCTTAGCGGGGAAACGTGCTGAGCTATCCTGGAAAATATCTTGTTTTCACTCTTGCAGTTTCTTTGAGCAATACGTTGGCAATGTTTCAATAAACTGTGCGGGGATGAGTGTAGAAAGCAGAACCTTATATGTAAAAACTCTTTGAAAGCATCGTGGCAGATAAACAGTGGAGAAAGTGTTGCATGCCTAGTGGATAGAAACAGTAGCATAACTGTCTGGTGTCCAGTACTGTCCACCCCCCAGCCCCCCTTTTGCTGATCTATTTGCGTGCCAACCAAAAGTCAGGTGTGTGTGTGTGTGTGTGTGTGTGTGTGTGTGTGTGTGTGTATGTGTACACATTTGCGTATTTATAATTTTCCTCATACGTATCCTTTAAGAAGATGGAAACCCTGCCATGGCAAGAAAAAAAAAGATTTAAATTAGTATTGAAATGGTCTTGCCAGGCTGTCCAAAATGTCATACACTGTATTTTCACAATATGAACCTTTTCTTCATTTCACGTAGTTTGGTTACACTCAGGGATACAGAACGTGTTTTTTTTTTTTTTTTAACTTTTAATTTTATTTTGGAGTAGAGTTGATTAACGATGTTGTGACAGTTTCAGGTATACAGCACACTGATTCCATTATACATAGATCGGTATCTATTCTTTTTTCAAATTCTTTTCCCATTTAGGTTGTGATATAATATTGAGCAGAGTTCCCTGTGCTCTACAGGAGGTCCTTGTTGGTTATCCATTTTAATTATAGCAGATACAGAACCTTTTTTTGGTGGGTGGAAAGATTAAGATGATCATATAAGCGTGTGTGAAAGGGTTTAGTGGCTAGACATTAAAACAAGTCTTAGGAACAAGTGGACACAAGTACAATGATAAAGTATAAAATTTCAAAAAAGTCAGACCAACTAAGCATCTTCTTGTGAGAAGGTTGTATTAAATTCAGCGTGTGGTTTGTTCAGAAGCAAAGTGTCAGCACCGTCTCCCTGAGACGTGGTGAGGTTTGTCCGTGGAACCGATTGCTCAGCCAGGTGGATGCCCGGGCCGGCTTTCACTCTCTGACGACGGTTTTTCTAACACCGTCTCCTGTGGGCTTGTCTTCCCTAGGTGGACCTGGCCATCTCCGTCTCTGAGATTTCCATCGAAGAAAAGGCACTGAGTCCCGATGAGGAGCGGAGGAAGTGGGAGGAGGGACGCATCGACTACCTGGGGAAGGATGCGTTTGTCCGGATTCAGGAGAAGCTGGACCGCTTCCTGCAGTGATGGCACCATGGCGTTGGGTGGCCCTGTTCCATGAACGTCTCGAATCCTTTCCGAGGGAAAGACTCTTCCACGATGTGCCTCTCTTTATGGTTGACCAGCTTGCGTGCCTCATGTCAGTCACGTGGTCCATCCAAAACCCAGCTCAAAGGCCTGTGTGACCCCAGCTACCCATGCCTCCTGGGGGTTCCCCAGGAGGTTGCATCTCCTTTACACCTTGTTGGCAAAAGGGAACAGGAATAACCTTCTGGTCAACCCTGGGTCTCTGGTCTTGCTTGAAGGAGCTCAGGATTCTGTCCTGGGCAGGTCCTGCCGTGTCCGTCCTACGTAGGGTTAGATGTCACTGCAGAGTTTCTGTCCCAGTGCCCGTAACACGAGGAGAGGTATTGAGTGCCCTGGGAACCTTTATTCAGTGCCTTGAGACTTTGCAGAATGAAAAGTCCTTCCTGTGAAGATGCAGCAAACGTTCGGATGCCTTGAGTGTGACTCCAGTGTGGACTTTCCCAAGCATGGCTGAGAAACACCACAGCTGTGGTTCCTCTTCAGCAAAAATACCCAAGAGGACTTGCAAGTGCATTGACAGGTGCCCCATGGAGATGTGTCAGAGATATTTGGAAGGAAGATTCCAGCTGGCTTGGGAGAGGTGACCGCTTCCAAACTGGTTGACCTACTGGTGTAGAAGAACCCAGGGTTTACGCTGAGGGGTGTCTGGTGGCCGTGCGCTCACGGTAGCTGGATTTGGTCGAGGCTGTTTCGAGGCAAACCTGTATGCGGCCCAGGACACCAGGCTGCCCTGTGCTGGGTCACACTACCTCACTTCACAGTATGGAGTCACTCTGCTCTCCAAGCCGTGCCAACTCGGTTCTTTCGGGACAGTTCTCCGTTCGATGACACTAGACGCTTTATCCCATGAGAAAGCCTCCCCTCCAAAAGCATCCGGAAATGAATGCGGTATGTTGGAGTTTCTCCCAGGGTCATTGCTGGTTGCCACCGTAGGATAATTAAAGCCGGATGTCAGTCGCTGTACTGAAGAGAAGGAAATGTAGTTTTTAAATGTTGGAATGGTTTATCACGCGTGTGCAATCGAAAGTCATGAGTTCATTAGACACAGGTGTGGAAGAAGCTTGAGAGGGCTGTGTTCAAATCCATCTGAGGTCTGGGTGGACTTCTGGGGCTCGTTGTGGCATTCACGTGTGTGAGGTGTGAGCTATGGAGGGGTGGTTTCTTTTTATCTATGGGTGAATGATTGGTCGTCTTGGTTGGTTTCACACAGATGATGCTTCAGGGGCTACTTGGAAATAGCCCTAGGGACATAGTCCTTGGGTGGGTTGCATGGGGTGATCACCAACCGTTAGAGTTATCCCATAACTTTGTGTTGGGGAAGGAACGTCTGTGCTCTGAGCCATAGTGTTGGACTAGAAGAAACGGGAGCCTGAGTCTGGCATCCGTGAGAGGAGGGTTCCAGGAGATGAACATCTGAGTCCGGTCCAGCTTCTCTGGAGAAGAGGATTCTCCAGTGCCTATGGTCGATCGCTCATTGGCTAAAAGTGTACGCTTAAAATGGACTTCTGCTGCGCATCCTAGGGTCAGTCCTCACGTTAGTCAAAGGCTAGCACACTGCAATTAAAATTTTAAGACAGCAGTGGGGTCTCCTTCGGATGTGTGTTGGGGTGTGTTCCGAGCCATTGGGATAACACAGGCATGGGACGCCTTCGTCCTGCCATAAACTTAAATAACCAAATGGGTTTTTTCAGAATGGGTGGTAGCAGTAAAATGAGTAGAACTGTTTACTTCTTACCCTCGGAAATCTCATAAGTTCTCTCCAGGCATGCTGCCTACTCTTCTAGCATTGACTCGTCCATTTCACCCATCCATCCATCCATCCACCTATCCGTCATCCCTCTATCCATCCATCGTCTATCCATCCTTTCATCCATCCATCCACCTATCCGTCATCCCTCTATCCATCCATCGTCTATCCATCCTTTCATCCATCCATCCATCCATCATCCATCTATCCACCCATCACATGGTTTTTTGAGTTCTCTCCAAATGGCAGGCACTCTGACACGTGCTCAATCAATACATGAGAACGTACAAGAACCTGTAAGAACATTTTAACGACGTCTAAGTAATATCCATCCAAGAGGTGTACTACGAGGTTATTTCCTGAAGAATGCCAGTGCCAGGATTCGGGCTGTGTAATGTCAGGACTGCAGAGTGAACATAAGTTGAATCCTTGAGAGATGTGATTTGACCTATACTATCACTAATATTTTGGTACATAGGAGTTTTTTTTTTAAAAAAACACATTTAATTGTTCTAGAAATATTATCCAGTTATTTTGGGGCAGGATGAAATGGCAGGTGAAGAAAAAGCATTTCCAGAGGTATTGACCTGGCCGGCTGGATTAAGGTGTGTAGATTTACAGGAACACAGCAAGTATTTTTGTTATTCAAGGTCACTTGGTCACATCCTGGCGCTGAATGCACAGGAGTCATCCTAATGCTGCTGAGTTTCGGTGTGGAAATGCGAACAACTTGAACTAAAATAGGGTTTCTTTTAGCCACCACACCTGAATTAGGAAAAGTAGACCAATTCTCCTTCCCGATTTCATAGATCTCTGCCCTTTAGAGGACCATGCCATTTTTACCTTAGTGTCTTAAGGTAATGTCTTATATACCACTACTGTCTTAGTATTTTTGGTTGTTCGGGTTTTTTTTTTGAAATTTATTTATTTTATACAGCAGGTTCTTATTCGTTATCTGTTTTATACATATTAGTGTGTACATGTCAATCCCAATCGCCCAATTCATCCCACCACCACCACCCAACCCCCGCTTTCCCCCCTTGGTGTCCGTACGTTTGTTCTCTACGTCTGTGTCTCTCTGCCCTGCAAACCGGTTCATCTGTACCATTTTTCTAGGTTCCACATATATGTGTGAGCATACGATATTTGTTTTTCTCTGACTTACTTCACTCTGTATGACAGTCCGTAGACAGCACCGATTGTTAACCAAGGTAATGAGCAGAGAATCAGCAAGTTTACTATAATAATCAAATTGTATGATTTAAAAAAGGGGGAAAAATGGGAAGGAAATCGCAAAAAGAGGTGGCATATGTATACATATAACTGCTTCACTTTGCTGTACAGCAGAAACTGACACAACATTGTAAAGCAACTATATGCCAATTAAATTTTTTTTAAAGTTAAAAAAAAAAACAACCTAGCACTGGACTGTCGCCAGAACAAACCGCTAATGGGGGACAGAAAGATGGGACTTGATGTCACGTAGATACTCACACAGCTTGGGGATGGGGACAGACATTCAGAACACGGAACAGGATGGGCTAGTGCACAGCACGGTGATGAAAGCTGACGATACTGTATTACGAACTCGGAAGTCGCTAGGAGAGTAGATCTTAAAAAGTTCTCATCACCAAAAAGAAAGGGCAACTATGTGACCTGGTGGAGGTGTGAGCTCATGCTTGGTGGTGACCGTTTGGCGAGATTTATAAACATGAAATCAGGGCTTCCCTGGTGGCGCAGTGGTTGAGGGTCCGCCTGCCGATGCAGGGGACGCGGGTTCGTGCCCCGGTCCAGGAAGATCCCACATGCCGCGGAGCGGCTGGGCCCGTGAGCCATGGCCGCTGAGCCTGCGCGTCCGGAGCCTGTGCTCCGCAACGGGAGAGGCCACAACAGCGAGAGGCCCGCGTACCGCAAAAAAAACAACCCATGAAATCAGGACTTCCCTGCTGGTCCAGTGGTGAAGACCCCGAGCTTCCAATGCAGGGGGCGCAGGTTGGATCCCTGGTCAGGGAACTAGGGTCCCACATGCCATGCAGTGTGGCCTAAAAATAAATAAATGGATCACAGAATTTCAAAAGTAAATAAATACATGAAATCATTATGTTGCAGCCTTCAACTTACACCATGTTTGCACGTCAATGATAATAGAGCTGGGGAAGAAAGAAGAAACAAATCACACGCATTGGTCTCTGGTGGGTCCCCCACCATGTTTGGGCTTGACACCCCCAGTCTGCGTGATACATGCACGGATTTCCTGGTGGGGTTAGTTAACTCTGCCGGCTTGTTGCTGCTTGTTATGCGAAATAACTTTTCTAGAAGGCCACTCCTTGGTATCAACAAAACGCACAAAAATATTTCTCTGGCCAAGTGCTTTGTAGGAAATGTTGAAAGACATGCCCTTTTAGAGCAGTTTCTCAAGGACTTTTTTTTACCCCCTGCCTTTTCCCGTAAGTTCTTGGAATGAGTCCTTTACTAAGTCATCCAAGAACTATTTTTCGATTATTTACTGTTCAAGGAACCAGGAACCTCTACAAGAGATTTGTAAAAATATAACCTTGGCAGTTTGGGAAAAGACAGTAGGAAAACAAGTTGGGAAGAAACCCTTATACTGCTTCCTTTTCAAAGCAATCTGCTCTGGTAGGTGTCCTTCTAAGAGACAGAAGAGGAGAGACCCCGACACAGAGGAGAAGCCCCAGGAAGACAGAGGCAGAGACGGGAGGGATGCGGCCACAAGCCCAGGGACGCCTGGAGCCCCCAGAAGCTGGAAGAGGCGGGAAGGACCCTCCCCTGGAGCCTCTGGAGGGAGCGCGGCCCTGGGACACCTTGACCTCAGACGTCTGGTCTCCAGGATGGGGGAGGATGGACTTACAGTGTTTAAAGCCTCTGGTTTGTGGTCATTTATTACAACCACCCCAGGAAACTAATACACACACTCTGTCAGCCTGTCTAGATCTCAGCTCTTCATCAAGACTGTGTCCTCCTCCAGAAAAGCTTTTCTAGACCTTCCAGGTTTCAGTAGTGGGCCAAGACCAGTATAGAGAGCGCCCAGTATTGGGGACCAGATGTGGACCAAGCATTTGATGTCCCTGATTATTTCATCTTCCAATACCCTGGGCATGGGCACCTACTATTTCCCGTAAGGGTCTGACCAAGTGCAAAGGCAATGCCTTAGAGAAAGGATGGTCTTTTCAACAAATGATGCTGAGACCACTGGACATGCATAGGCACAATGATACAGCTTGATAGAGGACTCTTAGAACGCTTGGGTGGGTCTTCTTGAGCTGCCATAACAAAGCACCCCAGACCGGGTCCCTCAAACAACAGACATTTATTTCCCCCTGTCCTGGAGGCTGGAAGTCCGAGATCCAGGCGTGGGTAGGGTTGGTTCCTCCTGAGGTGTCTCTGTTGGGCGTGTAGATGGCCGTCTTCTCCCTGTGTCCTCACAAGCAGAATTGAGGACATCTGAGCAAGAAGGATGGATGGCACCCATGCCCGTATTCTGGTTACCATGGTTACTCTATTACTAGAGCTGTATGGTTGAGGGGAAACAGGTAAAGGGCACATCGAAGCTCTGGTGTTATTTTTATTTCCTACAACTGCACGTGAATCTATAATTATCTCAATGTAAGAAAGTTTATAAAAAGAAAATAGACAGCTGTATCCATCTCATGCTATAGTGGCATCAACTGAACTTGAGTTTCAGCGATGAACCCAAAGACATCATGATGAAGAAACAGAACAAGAAATTTGCACCCAAGACTGCTTGCTTCCAAACTCATATTTTTAACCACCCTGGAAAAAAAATAATAAAACCCAGTGGATGAGGGTTCTGATTTCTCCATATTCTCACCAACACTTGTCATTTTTTTTTTTTATTCTAACCATCCAAATGGGCGTGAAGTGGTATCTCACTCTGGTTCTGATTTGTAGTTCTCTAATAAGTAACGACGTTGAGCGTCTTTTCATGTGCGTATTGGCCATTCCTGTCATCTTTAGTAAAATATCTGTTGACATCTTTTGCCCATTTATTAGATCATTTGTCTTATTTTTTAAAAATTTTTATTGGACTATAGTTGATTTATAATGTTGTGTTAGTTTCAGGTGTACAGCAAAGTGAATCAGTTGTACCTATACATATATCCACTCTTTTTTTCTTTTTTTCATTTGTCTTATTATTGAGTTGCATTCGTTTGCGAATATTTTCTCCCAGTCTGCGGTATATCTTTTCATTTTCTTAATGAGTGCTTTGAAATTTGATAAACTCTAATCCACCCCGACAGATCAGGCTTTTGCTACCTTATCTAGAACATTCCTTCCTAACCTAAGAGGACAAAGATTCTCTCCTAAGTTTTCTTTGGCAAGTTTTGTCGATGTGTCTCTTCTGTGTGGGTCTCTGGTGCATTTTGAGCTCATTTCTGTGCACGGTGTGATAAGGAGCTAAACTTGTCCTTTCGCATATTTTGAAAATCCAATTATGTCAACACCGTCTGCTGAATCCTCCACTGCGTGTTTTAACAGGCTGCCAAAGCCCTGTGAAATTTCCCTAGTTTGGACATTTGAGTGGGTTCCCCAGACCCTGCAGAGCATACTCACACTCCTGCAAAGCTTTCCTTTAGAGGTATTGATGGGGGAAAAAAAGCACAACCTAAAAGGTGAGAATTATGCTTTATTCCGTGGACTTTGTGAGGACGGAAGCCCTGGACACAGGTTCTCAGATCGCTCTGAAGGACTGTTCCCAAGAGGTCCGGGAGGAGCCTGGATAGATAGGAGATTAAAAATAATAATAATAATAATAATAATCCCAGATAGCTGACCATGAAAAGATGACTGCTAATTAAAGAAAAACAGACATCTCAAGTGCGTGAATGTAGCGCTTTTCTGTGTGTGGGGAGATGCAAGAGTCTGGGCTCACGGAAACCATCCTTCTGATGTGCTCCTTAAGTCTCTAAGGCCAGGGTCCTGTTGTTCTCCACCCTGAATCCCCACCGTCGGGGGCGCTACAGAGGCTGAGGGCTGCAACATCCTTTGTTTCCTGAGAAGGCAGGTGACATTCTTTGCCCCCAGAGGCGGAGGAGACGGGGCAGGAAGACAAACGTGCAAGCCGGCCAGTAACGGGGGTGGGGGGGGGTAGGGGGGGTGGGGGGTGGTGGTCGGGAACAGCCCGTGCACAAGCGCCCCACTGCCCTGCCCGTGGACAGGGCTCTGAGAGCGAGTGAGCTTTCCAAGGGGCTCAGGCAAACCCTTGCTCGGGCTTCCCTGGTGGCGCAGTGGTTGAGAGTCTGCCTGCCGATGCAGGGGACGCGGGTTCGTGCCCCGGTCCGGGAAGACCCCACATGCCGCGGAGCGGCTGGGCCCGTGAGCCATGGCCGCTGAGCCTGTGCGTCCGGAGCCTGTTGCTCCGCAATGGGAGAGGCCACGGCAGTGAGAGGCCCGCGTACTGCAAAAAAAAAAAAAAAAAGGTAAGGCCCAGAGACGGGCGGGATGCATGAGTGATCACACAGCTACCCCGAAGCACGGTGGGGGTGGCCAGAGAGCTGGGGGTCTCGGGGCTCCGTCTCCTGTCTGGACCCCTGTCCCCCTGACCATTTGCAGGCTATAAGGTCACGTCCAGCATCACCTCACTTCTAGGCAAGGAGGGAGAGCCTGTGTCGCTATCACAAACCCAAATTGAGTCACCAGGCTCTCAAACCCTACCCTCGCCTGCAGACGAAAGCGCGAAGTGTTTAACCACAGCCAGAGGATACCTGTGGACCCACGTCGCCACGGAATCCTCCAGCTGTGCTCCCTCCGTGAGGGGTGCCTCACTGTCTGATGATTTAGGACAAAGGTCAGCAACTGATGGACAAATCTGACCCTGGGTCTATTTTTGTAAGTCCCTCTGGAGCAAAGAATGGTTTTCACGTTTTTTTCAAGAGTTGGACAAGATAAACAGAACAAAAAGACGGATATGTAAGGCGGACCTTATGTGGTCCACGCAGCCGACCAGAGTCCCGTGTGGCCCCTCACGGAAAAGCACTGCTGATCTCGACCCCTGGATTTGGAACAAAAAGGTCTTCCAGCGTGTTTGGTACGTATTTCTGACACATACCTGGCTGCCAGAAAGAATTAGATGGGACTGACTTACAAGAGGAGAATGGCTTACGCCGGAAGGGTGAAGGATTTCATAGCAAATCACTGAGAGGTGAAGTTAAGGATGGTGTCCTGGGCGTGGCGTCCTCCTGCCTTGAAACCAATGGTAGTTTCTCTAATCCAGGTGAGTTGTACACCTGTCACCTTATGAGCTTGTGTTGGCAGAATGCCTAGACAGGGTGTGCCCTGCTTGCAGACGGGCTGGTGGGGCTGGTGGTGGATGGAGGACCAAGCGAGTCAGCAGGTTGTGGAAGAATGCCAACACACCTAGTGGACGATGCTCTTGGGGTCTAGCCCCACAGCTGGACGAGGCATGCAGCAACGCCCATGGCCAGTGGCCTCAGTGTTTTCCTCAACGAATCAATGACTTAAATGAAGACAATCCCAGGACTTCCCTGGCGGTCCAGTGGCTAGGACTCTGCGCTTTCACTGCAGGGGACACAGGTTCGATCCCTGGTCGGGGAACTAAGACCCCACAAGCTGCACTGTGCGGCCAAAAAAATACCAAAACAAATTAAGAGAACCTCCTTGCTGGCTATAGGGCGCCCCCCGGACCCTGCTCCCAATGTGCCTGCATTTGGGGTAGAAAGAGACAAACTACAGACATAAAATCACAGAGGCTGTTTCTACAGGTGGTGCTGGGCAGTCAGACCCAACATCTTGGCGGTTTTCAAGGTCAATCCAAACCCACTGGCCACAGAGGGGTCGACTTGGATCTAAATTGTTGCTTGCTTTGGTCAAAAGCTAGGAGATGATGTTCCAACGGAAGGGTTTCCTTGATGTAAAACAAGATAGTGGGACCCTAGGACCAGCCATTGTACTCCTGGTTTCTACCCAAGAGACATGAAACAAGCTGTGTCCACACAAAGATTTGTACAGGAAGGTTCGTAGCAGCATTATTGCTCAGAGTGAAAAAGTGGAAAGAACCCAAATGATCCATCAGCGCAGGAATAGATTCCAAAGTGTGTCGTTCCCATAGCAACCAAGATCCCCAATGCCAAGCTCATCTACCATTGTCAGTAGAATATTCGGTTTAAACGCATTCGCTGCTTTGAATTCTCAAGTCCTCAGAAGCAAACACACAGTGAGTAGAACCGCCAAAGAATCCCTGGACAGAAAAGAAAAAACAAAAAACGCACAAATAAACGTCTCTCCCTTGGAATGAAAAGTCGGCCTTTCAAACCAGGTTGCTGGGAAGGTGTGTGTATTTTTCCACTATATTAGGATTTAACAAAGGACGGCCTCCAGCTTTCGAATTCTTTGGTCCCAAAGACTGCCTAATCCCACGTGCCGCAGGGAAGTTGAACGCGCTAGCTTTTGGTTTTGAAGGTCCTGGTCGGCCCAGATTCGGTTTATTTCACTGAATGCATGCAGGCCTCCACCTTCCCATCGCTGTGTAAGTAAATTCTCACTGCAGGACGGGCGCGCCTTTCCCGCGTCTCCGCTGCGCTCCGGGGACGGGTCGCGGCCGGACAGCTGGAGAGGGGAGGGGGCGCCCAGGGGCGGACGGCGCGTATCCTGGAGGGTTTGGGGAACACCGCCACCCTTCCGGGGGAGGAGGGGGGGCTGTCCCAGTGCAGGAGGGGGTGCAGCTTCGTTTTGGGGTGGAGGGGACACGCCGGCGCTCGGGATGGATGTGGGGGGGGCGTGGCAAGAGAATATAGGAAGGAGGATGTGGTCGCGCTGGGGGGCCGCCTGGAGGAGGGAGCCTAATGGGTGGCGCCCTAGTGAGTGTGGGAGGGGACGAGGCCGCGCCGGGGGGGCGGGGACCTGGGGGTTGGACCGGAAGTGTATGGAGAGCGCGGGGAGGGGGAAGGGGAGGGGAGAGGACCTGGGAGTTGGACCGGAAGTGTATGGAGAGCAGGGGAGGGGAGGGGCGGGGACCTGGGTTTGGACCGGAAGTGTATGGAGAGCGGGGGAGGGGCGGGGCGGGGACCTGGGGGTTGGACCGGAAGTGTATGGAGAGCGGGGGGGGAGGGGAGGGGAGGGGGAGGGGCTGGGCCGCTCTCTGCCGGGGCGTGGCTCGCCAGGTCCCCTTCCTCTTCGCGGCCCGCCCTCTTTTGTTCCGTTCCCTTCCGGTCTCCTTGCCACCCCCAGGCCCCCGTTTCGTGGGGCGAGCACTGCCCGCCTGTCCCCAAGCGCTTTCGTCCCGCGGGTGTACAGGCCAGAGAGCCGGCCTCCAGCTGCCTTTTGGTGACTCCCGTGCCCCCAGCCCCAGGATCCAGTAGGCACCGGGGCGCAGGGTCCCGCGCACCTGGCGGTGGGCGCGGCGCGTCCCGTGTGCTCCGTGGGTGCCCTGGCCGAGCGCAGCCTGGAGTGCAGGACTTGGCCGCGAGCGCTCCGTGTCTTGGGCCCGCCCACGAGATCCGGGGTGTGGCGTCCTCTCCCTCCCTAATCCGCTTAAAGTCCTGGGGCCTCCGGGGAATTGCTCTGGTAAACAGGTTTTCCTGGGTGGCTTTCTCGGGGCGGGCACTCCCAGGAGACTGGGGCCAGGAAGGAGCCGATTAATCCTGGCCGGGGCTGGGCTCGGTGAGCACACCCCACCCCCCCGGTCTTCCGCCTGCAGGCTGGCCACCAGGATGTGAATCCAGACTCACGAGGGTCCAGGATGCCAGCCTTCTACTCTATGGGAGAGGCGTTTAAATGTGGTAGCCTCGTTGGCCCCTCAGCCGACTTTCTGTGTGTGCGTCTGCGGGCCCGTGGCAGTTTGCCTGGTGGTCAGTGTTTACCAGATGGGCATTGGAAATCCGTGTTAACCAAAAGCCTGGGGCGTAACGGGGTGTTGGAATTTACAGAAATGGGGCTGGAGATTCTGTTTGGAGCAGAGACCTTTGCCTTTTCATGGGTAGATTTAGTTGGCTTGTTTTTGACGGGGTGATGGCTTTAGCTGGATTCATTCTTGGCCGTTGTTTATTGCAGGCGCTTTTATCAGTGGAGGACTTCTGGGGAAATACCACACAGATTGAGGCCTGGAGGGAGGGGCAGGAAGCCAGGAGCCCAGGAGCAGCTTTGCATAGAATTTGGCAAGGGTGGAGACCAGATTTGATCCGTTGAAGAAATTCTGCATTGGAGGCAGTCAAGATTCCCCAAAACTGTGCAGAACAGGAGCCCTGGGGACACTTGGGCCAAGTACCCAAACAAAATACAGGCTGTCCTGAGGGTTTTGGAATGGCAAAGAGGGATGGGGGTCAGGGAGCTGCTGCCCCGAGAAGTACTATTTGGGGGAGGTTGCATAAGCAGGTAAGAAGGAACCAGGCATGGCTTTGTTGACATAAGAGAAGCCATTTTTGGCCTGAGCCATTTTGGGATCTAAGCCTGGCCACTATGCTTGCCCTTGAACAGGTCTTAGCAATGAATGATTTTTTTAAAAAATTAATTTTTATTGGAGTATAGCTGATTTACAGTGTTGTGTTAGTTTCTGCTGTACAGCAAAGTGAATCAGTTATACGTATACATATACCCACTCTTTTTTGGATTTCCTTCCCATTTAGGTCACCAGAGAGCACTGAGTGGAGTTCCCTGTGATATACAACAGGTTCTCATTAGTTATCTGTTTTATACATAGTATCAATAGTGTATATATGTCCATCCCAATCTCCCAATTCATCCCACACCCCCCTTTCCCCCTTGGTATCCATACGTTTGTTCTCTATGTCTGTCTCTATTTCTGCTTTGTAAATAAGTTAATCTGTATCTTTTTTCTAGATTCCACGTTTGTTTTTCTCTTTGGGACTTACTTCACTTTGTATTACAGTCTCTAGGTCCATCCATGTCTCTGCAAATAGCAGAATTTCATTCTTTTTTTATGGCTGAGTAATATTACATTGCATATATGAACCACATCTTCTTTATCCATTCTTCTGTTGATAGACATTTAGGTTGCTTCCATGTCTTGGCTATTGTAAATGGTGCTGCTATGAACATTGTGGGGGGGGGTACATGTCTCTTTTGAATTATGGTTTTCTCTGGCTATATGCCCAGGAGTGGGATTGCTGGATCATATGGTAGCTCTATTTTTAGTTTCTTGAGGACCGTCCCTACTATTCTCCATAGTGGCTGTATTAATTTACATTCCCACCAACAGTGTAGGAGTCCCTTTTCTCCACACCCTCTCCAGCATTTATTGTTTGTAGATTTTTTGATGATGCCTATTCTGACCGTGAGGTTATAACCTCGTTGTAGTTTTGATTTGCACTTCTCTAATGATCATTAATGATCTTAAGGGAACCAAAGAGCCAGCTGTTCTCAGGCAAGAGAAGGAACAGTAGCAAAGATCACAAACCAGTGGTGACGCCTCCCAGTTCTGCTTCAGTGGGGATTAGCCTGAAGCCTCAACCACCAGATCCACTGGGACCTAAAGGAGGAGGATGATACTGACCTTTTCTGACCCTGTGACTTCAGTCAACTAAAGCTTAGACTCTGTGGACCTTGGCCCCAGTGCAATGCTGAATTCTCCCCTGCTCAAGCCCCTTCATGAATATGCATGTACCACCCAAGCGTTTTCCCCGCCCCCTCCATGAATATACATGTACCCTGAGATTAAAGCTTCCCCAGTTTTGCTGTTCGGGAAACACTGCTTTGGGAAAGGGCCCCTGTGTTCTCCCTACTTGCTGCAGATGATAAATCCTTCTCCTGATTGTGGCTTGGTTGTGTCTTTGGCTGCACACCCACCAAGAGGCGACCCCAGTTTTCGGGTCACGGTCCTGGGGTCTGGCCTTGATCTTATGGGTCTGAATTCACTTTAAGGAATGCAAAGACTCTAGTGGCTTCAAAGTATCAGGGACAAGGGTGTGGATGGGTCTGGGAGGGAGGTGACAGAGCACAGCTCCTATTAAGTGGCATGTGGGATCTTCCCGGACCGGGGCGCACCGTGTCCCCCGCATTGGCGGGCGGAATCTCAACCACTGCGCCACCAGGGAAGCCCTGATTCTTTGTTTTAAATAACTTTATTTTTTAAATTGGAGTATAGTTAATTTACAATGTGTTAGTTTCAGGTGTACAGCAAAGTGAGTCAGTTATACATGTACATATATCCACCCTTTTATCAGATTCTTTTCCCATAGAGGTTATTACAGTGTATTGAGTAGAGTTCCCAGTGCTCTACAGCAGGTCTTTATGAGTTATCTATTTTATATATAGTCATGTGTATATGTTGATCCCAATCTCCCCATTTATCCCTCCACCCCCTTTGCCCGCTCGTAACAATATGATTGTTTTCTATGTCTGTGACTCTCTTTCTGTTTTGTACATAAGTTCGTTTGTACCAATTTAGTATTGTGTTCCTGAGCGGTGAGAAGCTGAACCTGAATTCGGTAACACTTTGTCTTTAGAGTTGGTGAAAGGATTCAGCCCCACACAAGCAGACAGCTTGTCTTCAGGCCATTTTATTTTGACCCCAAAGGAGATCTCTAGGGAGCGGGGACCTAGTTTTCCCGGGCGGTCGGCTCTTGTGGGTCAGCTTCCCGATCGCACCAGCAGAGGGGGAACCGACCACAGCAGGGCTGGAGCCATGGCTTCCAGAGGTTGTCCGGCATGTCCAGCTGCAGTGGAACCGGGCTGAGCGTCCGGCGATGGTCCTCCACGGCCTTTGTGATTCTCTCCATCACCTGATGGAATGAGGACTCCGTGTCTGGCGTGAGGGCGTGGGCCTCGGAAGGGTCTCTCGAGAGGTCAAACAGCAACGGTGGGTCATGATGGGCTACTTTGTCCCCAGAGCATGGGCAGACCCCTCTCCCGTAGCAGGCACCGGCTCCGTCTGGGTGGAACACTGGGGTCACGTAGTGGACTTTCCACACTGCCCCTCCTGGAGGAAGGGCAAGAATTGGGGAGGGTTGGCATGGAGACACAGGACACATTGCTGGAGAGCTGGGCGATTCACAAGTGCCAGGGGCTGGAAGCAGCCCAGGTGTCCATCAAGTGATGGATGGATACACAGCATGGGGGCCATCCACACAGTGGAATATCACACAGCCATGAAAAGGAGTGAAGCTCTGACACAAGCTGCCACGTGGATGGACCTTAAACACACGTTGCTCAGAGAAAGAAGCCAGACACAGAAGGACACACAGTGTGTGATCCATTTATAGGAATCGTCCAGAACAGGGAAATCCACAGACACAGAAAGTGGGTTCATGGTTACCAGGGGCTGGGGGAGGGGGATTGGGGAGTGAGTATTTAATGGGTTTGGAGTTTCATTTTGGAGGTGATGAAAATGTTATAGAGCTAGATGACGGTGAGGTTTGCACCCACTGTGAAGTGCTAAATGTCACTCAATTTTTACATTCGAAAAGGGTGAATTTTATGGTGACGTGAATATCATGGACTGAATGTTTGTGTGTCCTCCACCCCTGCAACCCCAGATTCATTGTGGAAGCCTTGAGCTCCAACGTGATGGGATTAAGAGATAGAGCCTTGGGAGGTGATTAGGGGTAGACGATGTTGTGAGGGTGGGGCCCCCGGGATGGGATTTGTGTCCTTATAAGAAGAGAAAGAGGCCAGAGCTCTCTCTCCCCAACATGAGGACACAAGGAGAAGGTGGCCGAATCTGACCCAGAAGAGAGTCCTCCCTAGAACCAGACCATGCTGGCACCTTGATCTCATACTTCCAGCCTCTAGAACTGTGAGAAATAAGTGTGCATTACTTTAAGCTCCCTGCTCTGTGGTCTTTTGTTATGGCAGCCGGAGCTAAGATGGTGAGGGAGAGCGCCACAGAGCTGTTTACAAAAAGGAATGAATTACTTGTCTTGACGGTGGTTTCCTAAGTGAATTCTCAGTGATGTTTTTCCTGAGCTTCTCTCTAGCTGTGAAGGTTCCACCAAGAAAAGGAGGGAAGGAAGGAAGGAAGGAAGGAGGGAGGGAAGGAAGGAAGGAAGGAAGGAAGGAAGGAAGGAAGGAAGGAGGGAGGGAAGGAAGGAAGGAAGGAGGGAAGGAAGGAAGGAGGGAAGGAAGGAAGGAAGGAGGGAAGGAAGGAAGGAGGGGAGGAAGGAGGGAAGGAAGGAAGGAGGGAAGGAAGGAAGGAGGGAAGGAAGGAGGGAAGGAGGGAAGGAAGGAAGGAGGGAAGGAAGGAAGGAGGAGGGAAGGAAGGAAGGAGGGAAGGAAGGAAGGAGGGAAGGAAGGAGGGAAGGAGGGAAGGAAGGAGGGAAGGAAGGAAGGAGGGAAGGAGGGGAGGAAGGAGGGAAGGAAGGAAGGAGGGAAGGAGGGGAGGAAGGAGGGAAGGAAGGAAGGAGGGAAGGAGGGGAGGAAGGAGGGAAGGAAGGAAGGAGGGAAGGAAGGAAGGAGGAAGGAAAGAAGGGAGGGAGAGAGTAGCATGAATCTGTAAGACATCCTCCAGCGTCTGAGAAGACTTACTACTTAGAGGTCAGCTGGCACCAGACCTAGCTCAGCCTCAGGAAGCGATTTTGACCAAATGGAAGGAGAGACTGAGGCTGTCCTCACACCAGCACTGCCCCCCGCCGTGGGTCAGACCCAGGACTGCACAGCCTGAGCCCTGCGGCTTCCTGCTGCGTGGGGAAGGAGGCCCCCACTCTCCCTCTGGCATCCCCCCGGCATCCTCGCAGGGCAGCAAGTCTGGGGAAGCCACACGTGTAACCAGAGGGCAGTGAGCGGGACTCTGGTGGCCGTGCCTCTTCCAGGACCAGGCGGGAGGGCTCCCTTGGATCCTGGTGTAGGAGGACCAGGGAGGGAGACGGGGCAGGGCTGGGGCTGCTCCTGGGACCTGGACAGGAGAGTGAGAATGAGGCCAGGGGTCCCCATGCAGCCAGCAAGTGTGGGCAACCAAGACCTGTGGTCAGACGGGCATCCCGTTCCCTTCGTCCCCACAGCCACCAGATTTCCCTGCGCGAGCCCTGGTTCCCAGGCTAGCACCACTGTGGTTTGGTGTTTTTATGGGAACACTGGCTTCTGTTCCCTTCAAAGCATTTATGGTGACCTGCTGTCTTTTTTGGTTTTTTTTTTTAATATATATTTATTTACTTATTTGGCTGCGCTGGGTCTTAGCTGTGGCACGTGGGGTCTAGTTCCCTGACCAGGGATGGAACTCCGGGCCCCCTGCGTTGGGAGCGCGGAGCCTTAACCAAAGGACCCCCAGGGAAGCCCTGCGACCTGTTGTCTTAACAAGTGTCAGTTTTCTCACCTGTGAACTGGGGACAGGAATTGTCACCTGCTGGGGTTTTCAGAGTAAAATGAGTTCATGGGCATCGGACGGACACTCATTCAATGTCTATGATTGTTTTCATCGTTCAGCAGATGAGTACAGAGAGAAGACAGACAGAGTCGTAGGGAGGGGACTCAGGCCAGAGAGCGGTAAATAGACACCAGAAATGAGAAGATTGCCAAGAGTGCCGGATGCCTGGAAGAAAATACAAGCGGTCCAGGTGATGGAAGGCGGACGTGTGCAAGGTGCGGGGTGGGGTCATAGTGGATGCGGGACGTGAAGGTCAAGAACGGAGGACGGTCAGCCTCCTGAGCATGTTCTCGATGGCAGGGACGGGTCGTGCAAAGGCCCTGAGGCAGTAACTGCAGGTTCTAGAATCACAGGGCATGGTTCTGCTGCAGCTTGGTGACCGGGGGCTCCTAGGGTCCGAGCTCTTGCCCCAGAGAAGGGGAGGGGCTGGCTCATGTCACAGGGAGGAATCGGTATGGTGGGTGGTCCTGGAAAGGTTTTCATGGAGGGCTAAGTGGACAATGGGAGTGGGATGAAGAGTGGACCTGGGGAGGCCGGTGAGGGGGCCGTCGAAGAGACATGGCAAGTAGGAACAGGGGACTTCCCTGGCGGTCCAGTGGTTAGGGCTCCACGGTCCCAATTCAGGGGGCGTGTGTTCGATCCCTGGTTGGGGAACTAAGATCCCACATGGCGCGTGGCACGGCCGAAAAACGAAAAGTTAAAAAAAAAAAAAGAAAGTAAGAACACACTCCCTATCTACCTTGAAAAAAAATTGAGATATTTGCCCAATAACTGAGAGAGGAGAGGTTCGGTAATGGGGCAGCCACGGGGTAAAGTAAAAGAGGATGAACGTTGACCCCAGGTATCGGTGCCACTCACAGCAGTGCTTGAAGGTTGGGCTATGGAACTGAAGGAAAGTTTAAAAAAACCCTTAAAAAGGGAAATCTATAATATGTGACTTTAAAAAATCAAAAGCGTAGCAATAGAAATCATCCCTAAGCATAAATGCTGGTAGACTGAACTGTGCAATTGAATGAAAGTTTTCTAAAAAATCGTAAAAGGGGAAATCTATAGTATGTAAGTTTAAAAAAGCAAAAATGTAGCAATAAAAATTATCCGTAAGCATAAATAGTTGTAGATTGTGCTAGGTGATTGAATGAAAGTTTCTGTTTTTTTTTTGCCACGCCCCATGGTATGCAGGATCTGAGTTCCCCAACTAGGGATTGAACCCGTCCCCCTCTGCAGTGGAAGCACGGAGTCTTAACCACTGGACTTCCAGGGAAGTCCCTGAATGAAAGCTTTTTTTTTTTTAATCTTAAAAGAGGAAATCTATGTTATGAAATTCTTAAAAACCCAAAAATGTAGCAATGAAGATCATCCCAGATGATGATACTACTGGAAAGGATGGACAGGAAAAGGAGGGAGATTTTTAAAAAATCTATTGGTAACTTCCTCAAATAAGGGGGATTCCAAAAGGTATTCTTTTATTCTTGTTTCAGACAACTGGACATGTCCAGAGAATGGTTTTGAGGCATAAAGAAAAAAGAGTGAGTTGAATTGCAAGAGGGCTATAGGCCTTCCCAAACCCTGGAAGAAAACCAAGTCCTTAAGGCAAATCCACAAAAAAGGGAGAAAATGTCAGGGCAAAATGCAGAATAATAGAGAGGGAAACAGAAATGAAGAAAAGAGAAGAAACTCAAATAGCTGAAAGTCTGTTACCACAGACCAAGGCAGAGGCAGAACTCAAGCAGTTAGAAAATTTAAAAATATAGTTGTTTAGTAAATCCAAGAGCTGGATTTAAAAAGATTCATAGAAACAGAAAACCTCAAGCAACTCCAGTCAGACGATGATGGAGAATCCAGCTATAAATATGGAAGCAATTAAAATACAATGAAATGACTTGGTAAGGGAGCAAAGTGCTTGGTAAAACGAATAGCTTTTCAATAAGAAGTGCGGAGACATAACATGCCTCAGTTTGGGAACACTTGATATTGTAAAGATACCACTTTCCCCCCCAAAATCATTTATACGTTGAAGACAATGGATATTGATATTCCTGTGGGATTAAAAAAAAAATAGTTGCAAATGATTTTACAATTCTTTTGAAAGGACTGTTGGGCCACAACAGCCCAGAAAAGTTTGAGGTGCAAAAATTATTCACTAAACATGTTACTGCTTGTTTTACAAAGTTATCGTTAATCTAACAGGTATGAGATGGTGTCATGAAGTTAAGACACGTGGAAAGCAAATATAGATTAAGAGGACAGACTGGAAAGGTTAGAATCAGGTTGGAACACCTGTGTGTGTACAAGTGTGTGTGTGTGATGATAAAAGTTGCACCTCACCTCATGGGGCTGGGGGACGGGAAAGCCATAGACCAGAGAATTCCCTTCCGATCACCACGGGATGATCGACAGTGAAAGGACGTTGCCGGCATCAGAAGAAAAATACCGCCAAGAAGGAAATAAAGGAGCTCGCGTGGACATGCGAAAGCCACAAAGAAGCAGAAAATGCGAACGGAGGCCAAGACATGACTCCTTCAGGCAGGCTACTCACTGTTCCGTTGGTGCCACCGGGCTGCGTGCAGGAAGCTCTCGCAGTAATGCATCAGGAACTCGTGCTCCGAGTGCTGGGCTGTCCCCAGGAGCAAGGGCAGCAGGTCCCGGCCGTCAATCACCCTACAGGCAGGAGCACAGGGACTCAGGGCGGGGCTGCTGGAAGGTGGGCGTGGCCTTAACAAGCCCAGGGCCGCCCCGGGGCAGTCAGCACCCCAGCCGCCTGCACACAGCGCCTTCGGCTAAAAGATGTTGGAGGGTCCAGCTTGCTTGGCTGAAGTAATGGTCCCCCCAGCCTTATTCTGAAGCACAAATAGCTAAACAAAATGGAAACACCTGCTTGGTTCTGTATGGATTTGAGCTTTAAGTCGTTATAGAACATGCGGCATTCTTCAACAAGACCTGGAATCATTTCATAAGTATATATAATAAAAGAAATCTATATGCATATGTAGTGTATATATGCAATATACATCATTATATAAAAAATATATACATTATATGCACAATATATATCATTATATACAAATAGACATATATACACTATATATGCAATATATAATACATACACAATATATGTATTATATATTCAATATATACACTATATATTATATATACTGTATATACAATATCTATACATATACACATACCACATACATATACCATAGATATGTGATATATATACCCACCATATATACATAAAATATATGCATACCGCATGGATACACCACACATATAGCACATATATATATACACCATGAATATACACAATATATATCATTTCATTTCCAAACGTGTATTCATATACACATACACACATACGTTTATATATGTGTGTGTATATATATAAATGTATACATAAATAAAACCAAGCAACAATATATGGCTGAACTTCATCTTCTAGCAAAATACATTTGTGATATACATGATGGACAAATTTTTATTTTTAAAACAAATGAGATATTATAAATTAATGTTAAAAATTAGCAGCCAGTTAGGAGGAAAAAAAATTAACCAGAGACATGATATTCAATGTAAGAGAAGAGAAAAGAGGAGAATGTAATATTCAACATCTCTGCTGATAAAGCAGTGGAAATGATAACACACATATATGTATATGTGCATACACACATACTGTATGTGTCGTTTATATAATAAATAAATTACATGTATAAATTAAACTGATTTTAGTTCTATTATTTTAAAAACAGATGCTCTCACATACAGCCAGTAGCAATTCCTAGGGAACAATTTGACAAAATGTATCAAGAGTTTAGTAACTGGCCACACACTTTGACCCAGGAATTCAACTTCCAGGGGTTTTTACTAAGAAGGTAATTATGACAGGCAGTAAAATGACAAAGCCAGATTTTTTTTCAAAATGAACACGGCTGAAGTCCACCTGTAAGAGGTTAGTTGAAAGAATACTGTAAAGCCATTAAAATTTTTGTCCATGCATAAAGTGTCTAAATATATATAGATATGTACATATATCTCTATATATATACAGAATATTTTATACAAATATATAAAATATCTAAATATATATAGTACATAGGTATCATATAACTTAATTATGTATTCATCTCTACGTTGTCAAGTTTACGAAATAATTTTATTTTCTTTCTATTCCTCCCAAATTTTCTATAATTTTTAAAGGAAGAAAAACTGGAATCGGGCTTCCCTGGTGGTGCAGTGGTTAAGAATCCCCCTGCCAGTGCAGGGGCCACGGGTTCGAGCCCTGGTCCAGGAAGATCCCACATGCCGTGGAGCAACTAAGCCCACGAGCCACAACTACTGAGCCCGCGAGCCACAACTGCTGAGCCCACGTGCCTAGAGCCCGTGCTCCGCGACAAGAGAAGCCACCGCAATGAGAAGCCCGCGCACCGCAATGAAGAGTAGCCCCCGCCGGCCACAACTAGAGAAAGACCGCGTGCAGCAGCGAAGACCCAACACAGCCAAAAATAAATAAATAAAATAATAAATAAATTAAAAAAATAAGAAAAACTGGGATCATGAAAAGTCCCTACCACACTACATCAAAAGGAATCTCTTGTGATGAATCGTTAGTAAATTCATTGATGGTTTCAGTGACAATCGTCCTTATTATCAAATGGCTTCACTTAAGACTGAGAAGAGAAGGACATTTTGTGCATAAAATGAAGCAGACGTTGGATCCCAGCAGACAATGATGAGCGTTCTTCCAGATACTGATCTCACGGATGTTTTATGCCAAACAAAAGTGACAGTGATGTTTGACATACATGTTGGCTCTACACAAAACGCAACTACCTTCTTTGGGCTGCTCTGTACCTGTCATGGGGCACCTGGCCACCCCCCAGCTGGACCACGGTGGGGAAGACATCCATCAGGCTGGTGGGCTCGTGGATCAGGCGGCCAGCGGGCAGCATCCCGGGCCACCGGAGTATCCCTGGGACCCGGATCCCACCTTCCCAGCCGCCCATGCCTTTGCCACCTGTGTTTAAACATGAACAGGAAAGAATGTGATTGAAAATCCAAAGTGGTCGCTTACCTGGGTGATTTAACCTTTCCATCTGTTTTAAATCTCTCTCTCTCTCCCTCCCTCTTTAATTACATGATGACATTTAGTTCCTCCCTGGCAGAGCATAGATTTTGTTTTATTTATTATTCTGGGTGTTGGTTTTCCACCACACAGGGGTCAGGACATGGATACCTTTGGGGACATTATTCTGTTGACCACAACGATCATTTGGGTTCCTTTGGTTTTTGTGACTTTGCTTTGTAAACTCCCATTCCAGAGAAAGCGTTGGGAATTATTGGGAAGAGATGAAGCCAGTACACATGGATCTGGGAATGTCTCACCCTTACCTTTATATATCCCATTCCAGCCACCATATTGATTGTTTCCAAACTGAGCCTCTAAGGATCCCCCATGATCCGACGTAAAATAAACGAGGGTGCTGTTGGTCAAACCTTCCGTGTCCAACGTATCAAGGATCTTCCCTGCAAAGAATAGATGCGTGTGTGCCAGTCAAAATAGAAGAAACTCTTACACCGGATTTTTGGAACGCTTCCTTTAAATGAGTCTTCAGTGTTAAAGCTTAATGGGAGTCAGCAGTAATATAATTGTGCTATTTTAAGCATCTTCGATCTAAGATTGACATATGTCTTTGTATGTGCCCAATCCTGTTTCCAGAAAGTTTCAGGAAAGCTACAAGTGTACATGCTGCATAGGACAACGTCGTGAACCCTTACAAATGAGGCAAAAGAAGATTACAGAGAAAAATAGGGAACAGGATGGTCTAGGAAGGACGGTGACAAAGGCATTTGTACGTGGATGAAGAATAGTTTTCAGTGGCAGTTCTAAGTTTCTTAGAGTCACATAAAAACTATCTGTACCCCCATGTTCATAGCAGCAGTATTTACAATAGCCGATACATGGAGGCAACCCGAGTGTCCATCGATGGATGAATGAATAAAGACAATGTGTTGTATACATTCAACGGACTATTATGCAGCCTTGAGAAAGGAGGAAATCCTGCCACTTGCAGCGACATGCATGGACCCTGAGGGCATTATGCTCGGTGCAGTATGTCAGACAGAGAAAGACAAATACCGTGTGATCTCACTTACATGTGGGATCCAAAAAGCCACACCTACAGAAAGAGAAAACAGATTGGTGGCTACTGCAGGTGAGGGTGAGGGGTGGGAAAAAATGGGGGAAGGTGGTTGGTTAAAAGTTACAGATTTAAAAAAACGAGTGTATTTCTTTGGTGTTTGGGTGTTCCTTTTTTATACAGTCTGACCAGGTCTGCATTTTTTTTTTTTTGCGGTACGCGGGCCCCTCGCTGTTGCGGCCTCTCCCGTTGCGGAGCACAGGCTCCGGACGCACAGGCTCAGCGGCCATGGCTCACGGGCCCAGCCGCTCCGCGGCACGTGGGATCCTCCGAGACCGGGGCACAAACCCGCGTCCCCTGCATCGGCAGGCGGACTCTCAACCACTGCGCCACCAGGGAAGCCCTGGTCTTCTCATTCTTTACATCCTTCCCTCCTGCAGTTTCTGGACGAGGAACCATCACTTTCTCATCTGGAAAAGGTACCTACCCACCATCCAATCCATCTCTTCTGTGTTGTCCCCGTACAGCCCATGGGGACTCCTCCCTCGGAAGTTCTCGGTAGTGATGAGAGGGGTGTGGACATGTAGAAAGGACACGAAGAGGAGGAAAGGTCCTTGCTTGTTTCTGAAAGTAGATACGATGTGATGGGAGTTATTTTTTGGTCAACCTGAGATTGAGCTCCCACAGATGCTAAATACAAATTTCCATTGTCACGTCCTTACTCAGACACATGACTGTGCTGCTCTACCCACCAGCAGCAACTGCGTAGATCTGTTCCACGGCGCGATGTTCCTGTGTCTGAGAATCGTCAGTGTGATGACTTTCTTCCTTCTAAAGTCTTTGGAAAAGTCCACACGAATTTTTTTATTTTTTGGCCGTGCCACGGCATGTGGGATCTCAGCTTCCCGACCAAGTATCGAACCCGTGCCCCCTGCAGTGGAAGCGCAGAGTCCTAACCACTGGACCGCCAGGGAAGTCCCTCCACACTGATTTTATACGTCTTTTTCTTCCTGATTATCGTTTTCTAACTCTATGGACTTCGGATGACTGAAAGTAAAATAGAATACCAGGATGCCATCTGGTCTGACTTTCATTTTATTGTTATTTCGGTATATTTTTCGATTTCCAACTTAGCTGAAAGAATAAGTGATTTGCACATTCAGTTTTCTTTACAACTGCTCTTATGCAATGAAGTTTAGGGTGTGGAATAGTCATGAAAAAACCCACTTTCAAAATGATGTATATGGGGTTATTAATCTCAAGTTGATTCTCCCCAATCTAGACAATTCCTCACCTTCCCCTGTCTTCACCTGATCTTTATGGTCTAATCTACACCCTTAAAGGACAGAAGCAAAGGTGAAGCTCTTAGACTTAATAAGGACACATCAGGTTAGTTTGTTCTAATTTGAAAGCCAAGTATTCGCTTCACACCTGACCCAGATTTGGCAATTCCATCAAAAGCTCTCTAAGAATATTCCGGAACATGATCACCACCCAGGTAAGTTGGGGTTCCATGGAGTCACCCACTCTACTGGAACCCCTTTGGGGAGCACAAAGTGGTCTCCGTTTGGTGTAGCTTTTCATTGTGTCCCTCCTGGTCTGGCCTGGTAAGTCTCTTTGTCACTGTCACTCACATTTACATCCAGGCTGAAGTTAGCCACAGGACCGCTTGGTCCTGATGGTAGAGCTTTAAAAATACTTAGAATTTATTGCAAAACCTACAGGTGATTCAGTTTCATATGTTCATTAAATACCACCCCTGTGGTAACCAGGGGTGCTCAAAGAATTGGACTGGCTCTTTTTTTTTTTTTTAGCCATGCCAGGTGGCTTGCAGACCAGGGATAGAACCCGTGCCCCCTGCGGTGCGAGCTCAGAGTCCTAACCACTGGACCCCCAGGGAATTCCCTGGTCTGGCTCTAAAATAAGAAGGAACAGCAGCAAATTTCAACTGACTGGTCAGTTGTTTCAACGGATCCAGTTGAGTTTCAGGGAACATCATTTATGCCCCATTTTACCAAAAAAATGTCTTTCTGAGCTGGGACCGTTTCACCACGCCAGTACCCATTCCAGAAGAAGCAGATTCCGAATTCATTTTCATCCTGAAGCCACCTTTGATACTCACCTTTTGACAAAGGATGAGACCTCCTTGAGCATAAGAGCCGTCGTCCTTTGAAGGGACATGGGCTGCTCGGTGATGGCGTGATTTCGCATCAGAAAGCAGTCGGCGTGAACAATCAGGGCACCCATGAAATAGGAGGTCGTGAGGCACAGCAGGGCCACAATGGCTGAGCAGATGACCAGAGTCCAGGAGCCCGCTACCAGGCGAGTGAGTTTCCCAGCGGTGAGTGTAAAGGCGGCCAACGCCATGACATGCGAGCAGACGTTGAGTTTATGCTCCAAGCCTGCGCGCTTTTCAGACACTTCCCCGGGCTCACAGTCTCCCATCATGGAAAACGGCATTCCGTAGAAATGGTCAAAGCCATGGCTGAGCGGGTGGTGGCAGTAATCATCGGAGGATTCACAGTTGAGACCCAGATGCCATTTTCCTGAAAAGCAAGAAGTACGCACACGTGACAACGGTCCGACCATCCCTGGGGGCGTGGGTATGGTGTGCTTGCCAAGTTCTAGGCTCTCTGCTGGGTGGTGGGATGAGGTGGGGATGTAGAGGAGGTGGGGGTAGCGTTTGCTGTTGTTTGTACCACAGCCTGGCCAGGTCACTTCAAGGGAATGAGGACCTTGTGTAGCAGCATTTCCTGTGCTGCTGGAACAAAGTCCCATAACTTGGTGGCTTGAAACAACAGGAATTTATGCTCTCACAGTTCTGGAGGGCAAGTCCAAAATCAAGGCACGTGGGCAGGGCCACGCTCCCTCCAGAGGCTCCAGGGGAGGGTCCTTCCCGCCTCTTCCAGCTTCTGGGGGCTCCAGGCATCCCCAGGCTCGTGGCCACATCCCTCCCATCTCTGCCTCAATGGTCTCACTATCTCCTCTTTGTAGTCAGATATGTGTCTGTCTCCCTCTTGAAAGGACCCTTGTCCTTGTACATAAGGAAACCTGGATAATCCAGGATCATCTCCTCATGTCAAGATCCTTCACTGAATCACATCTGCAAAGACACTTTTTCCCTAGGTAAGGTTATATTTGCAGGTTCCAGCAGTTAGGACCTGCTATCTTTGGTGACCCTTATTCAGTCGACTCCACCTGACTTTGCGACTGTCTACAGGAGAGCAATAATCAAGGCACACAGTGGTCACACGGCTCTAGAAAACTCCATCTGATGTGACCAGCGTGAGCAAAAGATTTCCTGACTTTAGAATTCTCCGTCCCTTTTGCTAATTCATTATAATCACAGTCAGGGTGGTGGTGGGTGACAGGTTTTGCAGACCCCACCTGTCGTGTTCAGTCAGTGGAAGGTGATTAGCTCCCCTGCTGTCACTGCTGGAGTGTTGATACGCTCTGTGTACCTTCTCAGCAGCCCAATGGTGTCCGTCACCCAGAAGACCTCATGTGATTTCCCGAGCGATATATCCACGAATCTATTGGATTCTATATTCAAAGAGCTAAAGAGTTAGCTTTGCTCTTTCTGATCGACAAAGGAGACTGTTAGCAAAACTTATTACTATAACATGATAATGATCATGACTTCTTGGGCCCCTTTCAAGAAACTGCCATCCCTAATTTTCATTCATTCTACACATGACGCACGTGGTTTGTTGACGTATAGAAAGATAAGCCTGCTCTTTATGGAAGCAGACAGGAAGGTTCTAAGCTGTGTGGTCACATTTCTAGACAGGAAATGGGGAAAAACAGCATGATGAAAATTTTTGGTAATTTGGTAAAATTAGAAAAGAAATGAGAAATCCCACTGTGTCCCAACTATTTCATTTCCAAACTTCTTACTTGACTATAACCTCCCTATAAAAGTAATGTGCTCCAGGGAGATCAGCTCAGTGCTTTGTGGTCACCTAGAGGGGTGGGATAGGGAGGGTGGGAGGGAGACACAAGAGGGAGGGGATATGGGGATATATGTATAGCTGATTCACTTTGTTATAGAGCAGAAACTAACACACCATTGTAAGGCAATTATACTCCAATAAAGATGTTAAAAAAAAAGTAATGTGCTTAATACTTAGAAAATGTCCATACCTATGAGTCCAGTGGCATAGCCTTTATCTTTCAATATTTTTGCAAAAGTTGTTTCATTCGGCGGAAGTCCTCCAGATACGCCCGTCCACTGAAGAACACGGTAACCATTACTGGACACCATACCTTTGATCAATCGTTTTCAAAGAAATGTTACAATCAGACATCGATTTGTATCATCATTATTATCACTTTAACTTAGAACATTCGGTGGAAGTCTCCATTATTCAAAATTCAGTTGAAAATTTACTTCCAACGTGGGTTGGCCTCATGGGTTTTATTTTTGTCAGCAAAGGAAATGATTCATTAATCGAAAATGTTAGCGAGAAGACTTACGGTCCCGCTATGTCAAGGTTGTAAGCCGAAAGAGAATTAAATGAAAAGGAAAACAGAATTAAAAATGATTTTATGATTTCACCAAACTCTTGATAGAATCCAGTACTTCTCAAACTGGTCTGCACATTGGAATCATGGGAGGGGTTTCCAGAATATCCTGACACTTGGTTATCATATCACCCCAGAGACTGTGATATTAGTTGGTCTGGGGTGGAATTTGGAATGGTTAAAAGGTCCCCCCAAATGATTCTCATGTGCTGAAAAGGTAGGGAACCACGGACATAATTCATCCTGACCCTGATAGATCCAGGACCTCTACCCAATCATTTAAAAATGTAGGTTCAAGATTTTTATAAAGCTCTGCAGTGTGCAGTTGAGAACGAACGATTTAGAAGATGCTCTTTGCCTCCTAGACCTTTTTGATGACTGCAGCTCAGTCTGATCAGAGAGGATCCACTTGGTTCAGAGAGCGAATGAAGTTCTCAGTGATCATGCTTTGGAAATTGGAGAATTCTGAGATTTTCCAAAACCTCAAGAACGCGTCTGGTTCAATGAAGGCTAGTGAAAACCAAATAGTTCTAGGTCAGGACAAAGAAAGTTGGGGTGTTTCAGCTTATGTTGTCGAGGATTTATTCTTCCCTGAGCAGGTTGCAGAGAACTATATATAGGAGGGTCTCTGTGGGTCACTTTGATGGGTCAACTTGACCAGGCTACGGTCCCCAGCCATGCAAACACTAGTCCATGGGTCTAGGTGTTGCTGTGAAAGTCTTGTGTAGATTGGGTTAACATCTGCCATCAATCGACTTCAACTAAAGGAGGTGACCCCCGTGCAGGTGGGTGGCCTCATCCAGTCCGTTGGAGGTCTCCAGGACAAAAGCTGAGGTTTCCAGACACAGAAGGGATTCTGCTTCAAGACTGCAACACCAGATCCCACCTGCGTCTCCAGCCTGCTGTCCTGCCCTGAGGATTCTGGACTTGCCAACCACACAGTCACACTAGCCAGTTCCTTAAAATAAATCTCTTTACAGAGTAGGAGACAGAGATGGTAGATCCTAAATAAGTAGCTGATAGATTGATAGATGGTAGATGGATAGACAGATGATAGATGGATAGATAGATGATAGATGGATATATAGATAGATAGATGATGGATGGATGGATAGATGATAGATGAATAGATAAATGAGAGATAGATAGATGATAGATAAATGATAGACAATAGATAGATGATAGATGGATAGATAGATGATAGATAGACGATAGATAGATAGATAGATAGATAGATGATAGATAGATGATAGATGATGATAGATAGATAGAAGATAGATAGATCTTGTTGGTTCTATTTCTCTGGAGAACTCCGGCTGATATAGGGTCTGAAGTCTGTCCCTACTCCCAGGAGTCAGCTTCAGGGTCAAAGGGCAGAAGGACATTATACAGACTTTCAAACTTTTAGTCTAGTTTCTACCCAAATCCCCAGGGAGATAGAAGATTGGGAGAAAAAAACCCTCCAAACCCCTCTGAAAAACAAACAAAAAAACCCCCCAAACCAAAAAACCAAAAAGCCCCAAACCCCCAAAAAACAAAAAACAAAAGAAAACAAAAAAGCCAAAAAACAAAGAAACAAAAGAAAACACACCAAAAACCTCTCAAAAAACAAAACTAAAACCAAAACCAAAACCCAAAACCAACCAAACAAAAACCCCAGAACTTTATAACAAAAGATCTGCATGACTTTTAATGCAAAAGAGTATGATTTTGGAGCCCCTGAGGTGGAAGCGGAGGAATATTTTGTCGACGTATTTCCCTCTTTAAAATCATTCCGAGGTCTCAGATCTTTTTCTTGGGGCCACAGAGAGCAAAAGAAATTCCTTTTCCACGCGGCGGGCAGAGATTTGAAATCGATCTTCGGAGACCCCTATCTCTTCTTCTTCAGATTAAACATATTTGGTTACTTAAACTTTTGCACAACCAGAGTCATGATAACGCCTGTTAGGTCCCTTAATATCCCTCGGGGTAGATTATTATGTATGTTACACTAAGGGTTGAAAAGCTATGCCCCCTGGGGCAAACGTTGCCTACCACCTGATTGCATAACCCCTGCAGGTGGAGAATGGTTTTGTACGTTTTATTTAATGGTTGGGGAAAAAATCAGGAGTAGTATGTTTCATAACATAGGAAACTATATGAGATTTAAATTTCAGTGTTCATAAATAAAGTTTTATCAGAACACAGCCATGCTCATTTATGTATGTAAGGTCTGTAGCTGCTCTCAAGCTACAACAGTAGAGTTGTGTAGCTGTATCACAGGCTACATGGCCCACAAAGATGAAAGTATTTAATATCTCGCCCTTTCGAGAAAGCGTTTGCCAACGCCTGCCTTATATGGTTATCCACATCACAGGAGACCATCAAATGCACCGGGCTCTACCAGTGTCACCTCATTATCTATAGCTCTTACGGACTCCAATCTGATGGGGGACTTAGAGCGTTCTCTTCCCACTGTACTGGAGAATCCGCACGTGATTAGTCAAAAAGAGCATGTTCCTGCCCACTGCGTGGTTAGACGGAAGGAAGGACAAACCTGATCGGAGAGGGTATCTGCCTGTTAGGAAAGCGGCTCTGCTTGGCGTGCACACGGAAGCCGCGGCGATGTGCTGGGTGAGCATTACGCCATCCGCGGCAAGGCGGTCAACGTTCGGAGTCCTGCAGACGGAGACGTTAACTGCTTTACTCCTTAGCGCACAAACAAGAGGCTTTTCCCGTAAGCATAGTGACATCTTACTTAATAGAAAACTTTCCGGTCACCAATTAACACATGCATGCGTTCTTAGGAACGAACAAAAGACAACGGCTTTGCAGAGCTGGGGATGGACCCAGAGACTGTAATACAGAGTGAAGCAAGCCAGACGAGAAAAACGAATACCGTATCATATCTTTTCCATGTGGCGTCTAGAAATATGGTACAGATGAACTTCTTTGCAAAGCGGAAATAGAGACACAGATGTTGAGAACGAACATATGGATACTGGGCGGGTGGGATGAATTAGGAGAATGGGATGGACATAGACACGCTACTATATATAAAATAGGTAACTAATGAGAACCTACTGTATAGCACAGGCAACTCTACTCAGTGCTCTGCGGTGACCTACATGGGAAGGGAATCTATAAAAGAGTGGCTGTTTGTATACGTCTAACTGATTCACTGTTATACTGCAGAAACTAACACAGCATTGTAAAGCAACTATAGTCCAATAACAATTAGTAATTTTAAAAAAGGCAGTGGAAAAACTTCAAATGTCTTCTGAAACATCAAAGAAGTATCCACTGCGTTATTATTGACCAAGTTTCCACGATATACGACTGGTGCCGAGGCAGAGACGATAAGAGATCCAGAACTGAGAGTCCAGAGCGACTTCTCACTTAGGACACACAGTCTTCTTTTTCTCTTTACTTTTTATTTTATATTAGCGTGGAGTTGATGAGCCGTGTTGCGTTAGTTTCAGGGGTGCGGCACAGTGACTCAGCTATCCACAGACGTGTATCTATGCTGTTTCAGATTCTTTTCCCATTTAGGTCGTTACAGAGGATTGAGCAGAGCCCCCTGTGCTCTACAGAGGTCCTTGCTGGTCACGCATTGTAAGCACAGCTGTGCGGGCACGCTACTCCTAACTGGAAGATTTGACTCCACGCTACCAGCGCACTGTCGGTGGGACGTGAGGGTGGGACTCAGATGCAGCGTCAGGGTAGTGCCTGTGCTACCAGAGACTGTGCTGATGGAGATCATACTTAACAGTGAAGCGATTATTCACACACAGGATGCGTGTGAGCTGGCGTTCGTGCAGGTGTGGGAAGAAGGCGGGATTAAGGGCGTTCAGAGAAATGATGTGTGTGCAATTCTGTTATAGTTTGAATTGCACAGACCGAGGGTCAGATGCGATATCAGTGGCCTCTGCACCGGGGTGTCAGATGAGCAATTCTCTGGTCCTTGCCTTATGGTGTCGTTGCCATAGCAGCCGACATCTCCGATGCCGAGATCGTCTGCCATCAGGAGAAGGATATTCGGACGGGAACCAGATAGACTGCGGCAAGCTGAGGGCTTCAAATCCAGAAGCACACTGACTGTCAGAGCCAGCCAGCTCCTGAAAAACAAGCTACCCAACAAGGCTTCATGCTGCTTTCCACCTTATCGACACTACTTCTGTAAGTGGGAAGTTGGGTTCCCTCTTTTAGGGGACTTTGATATTATCATCCCATTTCAGAAGAGTTTGAATACACCTCTTAGGCATTTGAATTTTTTCTCTCTCTTTCTTGCTTTTTTTTTTTTTAAAGTTAAAAACAACTCATCCTTTCATGGATGCCACCCTGGGCACGCAAATAAACAGCAGGACAATGGTGTTCCAATCCCCAGCAGCGTCATGAAATAAAGATGGAAATCTGAATCTGATGGAATTTGTGTCGTGGGCTTCCCGGAAAACCAGACACCGGCGCCATGGCAAGACTGGATGCACAGCTGCATCGGAAAGAGTGAGGTGGAATTCTTTCTGTAGCTGCCGGGGAGCACCTCCCAGGAAAGGGCGCGTGGAACGTGTATATTAATCGTGAATCCTCAGGAGGGAGTGATCAATTACTAATTTAGAAAGATCAGTTTACTATCAATGCATTCTGAGAAAGCGACATGAAGTCACACAGAGGCAGACCTAGAAGATGAACGAGTGCCCATCATCCTATCTTACCAAGAGTGTTCCAGACGTAACATGTCCTCTCTGTCCTTGTATTTCCTGTAAGAGATAAAGAGGTTGATATTAACACAGGCAGCAGAAAATGAACTAATGCAGGAAGTCAAACAGTAAGTCTGTAACGACAAGGGAAACGTGGATTCTCTCTGATGCTATCAATAACATCTTAACTCCTAAAAACTCATCAAGGAATGAATGTTCTTCCCTACTCGAAAAGCTTTACGAATGCTGAACACTGTCTTTAGAACGGAGAGCATGGCCTTTGTTAGCTCTAGCTTAGGTCAGAGTGTGATCAGTTTTGAGGCACTCTGTCAGAACAGAAACGTATCTCCCTGTAGGTGAAAGTTCCCGAGGTGTTCTAGATCCAGGAGTGGCTGCCAGGAACCATGTTTGGTCCAGATGGATCTTAAATCCCATACATGGAGCAAGGAAGCAAAGCCGCGTTTCCACTGAAGGTTCTGGAATTCTGGGGCCTCACCAAGGTCGTGGTTCACGGCTCTCACTTGCACAAGCTCTGGACAAAGTGGGTGTTCCGCTCCAGTGGAACGTGTTTCAGCTTGAGGAAGCTGTGAACGCCCTTGAGATAGGCCCTTGGGTGAAACGGAGCCAATGTGCAAATAACGTACCTGGGAGCAGAATGTAGGAGGTAGGCTGTGGGCAGAGCTGGAGTGGCTCCGTCCTGCTTGGAATTCTGCTCCAGCCTGACGAGCTGGAAAAACCAGCTGGTTTGGGGTGTCTGCCTTTGCGTTTGAGTCCTGATGTGACTTAAAAAAAAAAAAAAAGAATGTGGGGAATTCCCTGGTGGTCCACTGGTTTGGACTCCACACTTTCACTGCCGGGGCCGGGGTTCAAACCCTGGTCGGGGAAGTAAGGTCCTGCAAGCCTCAAGGCGCGGCCAAAATAAAGAAGAATGTAGAACATGTGTTTATCAAGAGCCGATGGTACATATTTTGGGCTTTTCTGCCCAGATGGTCTTGTCGCTACTACTTCTCTCTGCTGTCATAGCATGGAAATGGCCACGGCCAACCCAGATGACTGGCCCTTGTTGTCCTCCAATTAAACTTGATTTCCAAAAACAGGCAGAGTTTGCCAAACAGACCAGAGATTCCTGATTCCCGATATAGAAGGCAGGAGTATAAAGGAAAATGCAAAATTAAGTGATAAAATATTGATATGAAATGATCTCCAATTCATATTTAAAAATTTTTTTGATTGTGGTAAACACATATAACAAAATTTCCCATCTTAACCATTTTGTGTGTGTGTGTGTGTGGTACGCGGGCCTCTCACTGCTGTGGCCTCTCCCGTTGCGGAGCACAGGCTCCGGAGGCGCAGGCTCAGCGGCCGTGGCTCACGGGCCCAGCCTCTCTGTGACACGTGGGATCTTCCCGGACCGGGGCACGAACCCGTGTCCCCTGCATCGGCAGGCGGACTCTCAACCACTGCGTCACCAGGGAAGCCCTATCCAATATATTTTAAATGAAAAAAAAAAAAAAAAAAGAGTCAAGAGAGTATGCTGCTGTCCCTACAAAACGATCATAGGAAAGGGGAAGAACACGTGTATTTACGTGTCTACAAAGCCGTCTGGTGACAACAGCTACTTTCTGCAGATAACTGGCAATCCTGTCCCTTGATGCGTGAGAATCAGACCTTGGGCTAACTTTCTAGCTCTGTTTCCCTGGAAACCCAATAAAGGTAGAATGTCAACGGGTGACTGGGCAACATTATGTGCAATAAAAATGCTGGTCCCTGGCAGCCTGTTTGTGGCCATGAGGAACCATGAAGACATGAGGGAAGCCCACTTGGGGCTTCTGGGGGTCAGTGGCCCTTGACCTGGCATGGCTTTTGCAGTGACCCAGAAGCTCTGCTCATGAGTTGTCTGAAGAGAAGTTGGCTCGCGTGGTGGGCGAGCTTCCGAGCTGGGGATGTCCAGCCTTTCAGAGTGACACCCTCTCCATCTAAACTGTCCCCTGGGAAGGTGCAGACTAGCTGCTGGCTGGCTGTGTGTGCAGAGGCGTGGATCGCTGTACGCAGGGCCTTCTCTAAGGAGAAATGCCCCAGTGTGCTTCCACCCTTCTCCTTCTGAGCTAGCCTGACATTTCCTGGTGCTTCATGTTCTCTGGACATTAGCCCTTGCCTGCAAGACAGAGGTGGCTCCTTCCAAGCTCACTTGCAGTTCAGGTGCTTTCTCACACCTCCCCAAGTTGCGTCCTCCTCAGCACAAGGACAGGGCAGTGCACCTGTGGTCAGCCGGATGACCACTGCATGCAACTGGGACAGGGCTTGGGCAGCGAGAAACCCCGCAGACAGGTTTCTCTGGATGGCTCTCTGTGGTCACTGCCTCTGTAGCGGGGAAGCTTTCAGTTGGGATCAAGGCTGAGGGCTCCTATCACTCCTGGTGAGACGTACCGTGACCCAGGCTGTTTATTTACCTCATTCCTTTCGAAGAAGGATCTTAGTGAGGTGTGAGCTACCTGGCTTGCTGCCTCTTTTTCGCTTCTGGTGGCTGGTGTACAGGTGGGTGACCTGTTGCAAGGTGATTGTGTCTGTTTGCACAGACACAGAGTTAGCTTTAGGGTTCTTTCTTGGTGTTATACATCCCATGGGTGGACAAGGTACAATGCCATGTACACCCCGCCCAGCCCATTAGAGTATCATACAGAGTAGTTTCACTGCCCTAAAAATCTTCTGTGCTTTGCCTGTTCATCCCTCTTCCCATCGTAACCCCTGGCAACCACTGATCCTTTTACTGCCTCCATAATTTTACCTTTTCCAGAATGTCATGGAGTTGGACTCATACAATACGTATGTTGTGGATGAAACTACTCCTCTCTCTGATGGAAGGACAGAACACCAGGGACTTTGCTTACTAGACCTGTTTTAACATGTAGACAGTTTGGATGGCGTATCTCAAATTGAGCAGAGGGGGGAAGCTGGAAATGCTTTCGTTTCATACCATCGGCATTCGCCGTACCCTTTCGTTTGTTCCATTTTGCAATTTTTGGCTACAAATCTTTACCTCTCAGGAGGTCTGTATGAACATTTTAATTTATATGTATTTATATATGAAATAAATACATTTATGTATATGTATGTATAGATACATGTATATATAAAACACAATAATCATATAAAAATATGCAAATATAGAATATAGTATAAAGTAGATATGATTGTTTTCTTTACATCTATTTTAATCTTTTTTTTTTCCCCCCAGAAAAAGCATATTATGGGCTTCTTCTGACTTTTCTAGGGAACGTGACTGGTTCTACTTGTTCTACTGGTGGGTTAGAGTTGAGTGTATATACGCCGCTTGAGCACATGGTGGAAATGTCATACGAGGTTTAGTTTTATCAAATCTTTGGTTCACCTCTTCAGTGATAGGCTCTCTATACTTAGCTACACAGAAGGAGCGTATTCTTCTGTTCCAAGGAACACAGCATCTTATCCCTTAGAACACTGCATGCTTTTCTCCATGTTGGCTACCAGAGAAAACTTTCCATAAGAAAGAGACAAAGAAAGAGCAGAGGGTAGGGTGGTGGTTGCGGGGGGGGGGGGGGGGGGGGAGGGGGGGGGAGAAATGGGAGGATGTTGAAGGATGCAAACTTGCAACATGTAGGTAAATACTTTCTGGAGAGCTGACCCACCCACAGTGATTCCACTCAACGCTGCTGTAATGTTAAGTGTCAAAGTTGCTAAGAGACTAGATCTCAATTGTTTTCAACACAAAAAGGCAATGGCAACTACGGAGGTGATAGCAGTGTTAGCTAACGCTATTGTCGCAATCATATTGCAACATAGAAATGTTATCAAACTGACCCTTTGTATACAGCAAACTCTCACAATGTTATCTGCTAATTATATCTCAATAAGCACAAGGAGATCAACTGCATGCTTTGTGACGCCCTAGAGGGGTGGGGTAGGGAGGGTGGGAGGGAGACGCAAGAGGGAGGGGATATGGGGATATATGCATACGTATAGCTGATGCACTTTGTTATACAGCAGCAACTAACACAACAATGTAAAGCAATTATACGCCGATAAAGATTTGAGAAAAAAAAAAGAATACTTACCAAAAAAAAAAAAAGTCAAATACTTTGACCATTTAAAAGAAAAAAGATACAGAAAAAGAGAAGGAAAGCCCGGCAATGAAGTATTACCCATAATGTAGCCTTTGATGCTCTTCCAGGGGAGAAAGAATTACAACCCCTGGTTCCCCGCTGTCCTCCAGACCCCAGGCAGCAAGTCTCATTTCTCCACTACACTTGAGCCCTGTTCCCAAACCCGGTTCCGTTTTGAATCTTAGCATCTCTTCAACGTCCAATCCACATGCTCCCAAATCTCTTAGCATCTCGCGTAGTTACATTCGCTCTCTCTCTGAACTAAATTCTGCATTCCTTGTAGACATCACCCAAGGCAAAAATCTGACATGCATATCTTTGCTTTCCATGTTTAAGAAAGTTGCCTCTAACATACGGCCAGATGCTGCAGTGTGCCCTGCAGCCACGCGTACTTAGGGGGGCTGCCACGGGTCGCTGGCCGGGCTGGAGCGGCCTTGCTAGCGTCTCAAGAAAAGCTGGTTACCTGAAGGGCTGTCTCTGGGCCAGGCCAGCTGTAGGTAAGCGAACGGCTGCTTCTCCGGGGGCGACCAGCCCTCTGGGTCCTCTTGCCGGGAGACACGATCTCAGCTCTGAGTCAAGGACCTCTCTCCGGTGCACGCATGTGCCGGCTGATTCACTCTTCAGAGCAACAAGGATCGTACGGAAACCAAGTTAGGTTGTCCAGAGAAGGGGCCGGGAAGTCCCTGGCGTCTGTTGTCTGCGCTTTTCGGGTTTCTACAGAAGCCCTTCTGTTCTCATTTACAAACTGTAACACTTGCAGAGGGATCTCTGACAACTCTTGCTGGAAACAGGGAGTCTTTCATTCACAAGTAGGTTGAACCCCGCCTGGCCTTTGGTCAATTCAGACGGGGCATTTGCTGGCTGTGTCTCAAAGCAGGGAAGCAGTTGCCTTGAACATCCCTCTGGAACAGTCCTGAAACGTCCTGTTTCTGCCGCCTCTGGCATCCGCCTTCAAAATAAACAGAAGACAGAAAATAGCTCTGACTAAGCTGCAACTACCTCTAGATACAAATGATGTTTAATTACCTGATAACGTGACTCTCGGTGGAAACTCGTTTTTGGCTGCACGCCAATTTCTTTTTCTTTTCTATTCGCTAATGTAAACATTTGTTCTGTACATCTGTGTCTCTATTTCTGCTTTGCAGATAAGTTCATCTGTATCATTTTCCGAGATTCCACATCTATGTGTTAATATACGGTATTTGTTTTTCTCTGTCTGACTTCCTTCACTCTGTAAGACAGTCTCTAGGTCCACCCGCGTCTCTGCAAATGGTGCAGTTTCGTTCCTTTTTATGGTTGAGTAAGGTTCCATTTATAGATGTACCCGATGTATCTACAAGCAAATCAGTTACCCCCCAAAAGACCCCTCCGGGGAAGAAGGGGGTATTTGGAGGCAGGAGAAGACCTGACTCTAGCTCGCCTTGTCAATGTGACTATATCGCACCCCAAAGCTGGTGAAAACTGGGAAGAACAGGGATTGAAATTACTTATACCTGGTTGGTGGATTTTGGATGCAGCTTTCTGGGACAAAAAAAGACAACTTGGAAAACCTGCAGTCATGAGAGCAGTGAACTTACTGTGAGTCACTCATGCACGTCCGATGCTAGGTCACCAGCACTTTCCTGAACTTTCCAGAAGGTGCGGGCAGAAAGTTTCTGCCCAGGTAGGTTGTGACTGCCACCTGGCTGCACAGTAAAATGCATCTCGAATTCAGAAATACTATCATGAGGGTGTTGCCAATAAAATTTCCTATGCTGCGGGCTGTCTCTTCACTCTCTTGGCCGTATGCTTTGACACACACCGGTTTTTAATTCTGAGGCAGTAAAATGTATCTATTTTTCCCTCTTTGATCGCTTGTACTTTTGGTGTCATAGCGAAGGAATCATTGCCAAGTCCGAAGTCATGAAGCTTTAACCCTGTATTTTCTGGTAAGAGCTTTGTACTTTTAAGCCCCCTTTTTTAGGTCTTTGCTCCATTTGGAGTTCATTTAGGGGTCTATCCACGCAGTGGCATATTACGGTCATCAAAAGGATTGAAGCACGGACACAGGCTTCAACGTGATGAACCTCAAAAACGTGATGCTCAGTGAGAGAAGCCAGACACAGAAGGACACACAGTGTACGATTTCATTGATATAAATTGTCCAGGATAGGTAAAGCCATAGAGATTTGGGGCTGGACACGTTGAGTGGTCACCAGGGACTGGAGAGAGGGGATGATGAAGGGGGACTCTTACTGGGTAAGGGGTCTCCTTTCGGGATGATAAACATGCTTTGGAACTGGATAGAGGAGGTGCTTATACAACATTGTGGGTGTGTTAAACCCTCTGAATGGTAGAGTTCACAATGGTAAGTTTTGTGTTATGTGTATTTTAGGACAATCAAAGAAACGAAAAAAGAACCTGGGGATAAAAATGTCTGCTGTAGAACAGATTAATAGAGTTTGTAACTTGCCCCAAATTCCATTTCTAGTAAGTTGTTTGATCCACGGCAGTGGTTGACCTGAACGTGTCCACTTAATTATCCTGCCACTTCCCCTGAGAGAAAAGATGTTGAATTTGACCCCTTCCTTTAATAAGGACACGCTGGGTCCTGGGACCCTTTGTTGGGACCTGGGACCCTTTGAGGCAGTGCTGCAGTGCTTGCCCCTGGACACGCCTCTCCTTAAGCGACGAAATACAAAGAAACTCTATGGGACTAAAAATAACTGCATGCATGCGCAGTTGGGACAAATTCTGCACCCAAAAGATACAAAGAGACCAAAAAAACACAACTGCCACTATTGAAGAGCGGGGAGCAAACACAGGTGTCGGGAGCAAAACCAGGGTACTACGCATGCCCCCTGCACACAGCACCACCTAAGGGGTGGGCAGACCACCCAAGCCTCCCCTCCAGCCCGACCCCTGGACACACCCCTACCCTCACCTCATATAAGGAACAAGTTTGCCCCCCCTTGTTCCCAGCAAGCAAGGGAACCTGTTACTTTTGTGAACTTCAGAATTAGTCTTTTATTATTTTTTTTTGAGAGGGTATCTATTGTAATTCTCGAAGGGAGATGTGCAGCTCATATCATTGCAATGAATAAATTAACTCTAAGTATTAAAAATCTTTGGTTGACACAGAGCCTAACAATTTGCCAGAGACAAGGATTTTCTTAGGTCACATTTACCTCGTAATGGCTCTAATTTAAGTTTTTATTAGTAGAATTTTTCTTAGTGAAGAGCAAATGTAGAGGGATTGGGTCTGTCTCAGCCGATGCAAAAACTGAATTTATCTTAATTGTTAGGGAAAAAAAGAATGTTTTTAGTAACAGATGTATTTAAAATTTTCCATTTTGTTGAGTATTCTCTTTAATACTTTATAATACTAATGATTCAAGGGTCATCGAATAGCAGGTGGTTTGGAGGACCTTCGGAATTTATGTGAATCTCTTTAGAAATCCCTTGTATAATTGGGGAACCGTATGGTAAAGACATCATCCAATCTGTTAAATTCCTTCCGGTGGGGAATTAGTAAAATAAAGCAACGAGGAAACTGCCTCCTCACTTTTCATTATTAATGTATTTAAATTAGAAAAAAAGAATAGAATCACAGAGCTTCTATTCTGAATCAATAACCCTTTGAATGCGAAAGTCAGAATCTTGCGTCATTCATATTACCCAAAAAGATAATAGTAAATGGGGACATTTATGGCTGTGTCACTATTGGGGGTGGAAGGGGGCTGCTGGCACGTGGTGGATGGAGACCAGAGAAGCTGCTCCACAGCCCCAGTGCCCAGCACGCCCCGCATCAGAGGGTCATCCAGCTCCAGATGTCAGTCGTGCTGAGGCTGAGACACCCTGACCAAGCATGGAGACCCCGTCTGTCTATGTGTCTTTCTATCTATGTATCAATCATCTATTTATTATCTATCAACCATCTAATATCTATTTTTATTTTATTTCTTTTTTTCTTCTTTCCTTCTTTCCTTCCTTCCTCCCTCCCTCCCTTTCTTTCTATTATCTATCATCTACTGAGTATGTATCTATCATCTATAATCATCTATTTATTTATCAGCTATTACTTATCTATCAACTATCTATCATCTGTCTATCTATCTATCTATCCAGCCATCCATCACCTCTATCTACCTATCTGTCTCTCTCTCTATCCATCCATCCATCACATCTATGTCTCTTTCTCTCTATCTAACTATCTATCTATCTCTCATCTAACTATTTATGTCTCTCTATCTATGGCAGTGATTTGCAACCAGAGACAATTCTACTTCCCTACAGACACTTGGTGATGCCTAGGGACATTTTTTATTGTCACAATTTTGGAGCTGCTCCTGGCACCTGGTGGGTGGAGACCAGGGAAGCTGCTCTGCACCCCACAGGGCCCAGCACGCCCCGCATCAGAGACTCATCCAGCCCCACATGCCAGTAGTGTTGAGATGGAGAAACAATGGTCTAGGACATTACCTGACTCTCCAGGTGTGCCTGTTCCCTTCATGTCACATCCACACATGAACTTTTAGCTCTTTATACATCACCGGGGAGTTTGGTTTATCCAAATTGACTCTCGCCCACCTCCAAGCTTTGGTTCTGAGCACAGAGCAGAAACAGAGGATGCAGAGGCTAAAATGGAGAGTAGCGTCAATTGTTCTTCTCCGCTTTGGTAGAAACTTCTGAGTTTGGCTGAATCATGCCCGGAATCATGTAATTCTGGCTTAGCCTCACCGATTGTTCCCATCAGGATATCGTGGGGATCCCACTGGGCATCAAGCCATTTTTAGGGGTCCACTTTGCAGGTCGACTGTGGGTTTGGTAGATAATTACACATTTTCCAGGTGTGTTAGGGAAGGAGGGAAGGTGCTTCTCTTTCATTGGAAGAACACAGGCACTTCCGAGATGGGTGTCAGCTGGAATATTTTAGTTCGTGAGTATTAATAGAGGGAATTTCTAAAAATTAAAGTATATTTGATTTACAGTATCGTGTTAGTTTCAGCACAGCGATTCAGATGTATACATACTCTTTATATATATATTCTTTTCCAGATTCTTTTCCTTTATAGATTATTACAAATTATTGAGTAGAGTTCCCTGTGCGATAGGACCTTGTTGCTTATCTATTTTATACATAGTAATGTGTATATGTTAATCCCTAACTCCTAATTTAGGGATAAATTAGGAGGCAACATTTTAATTCGTGGAGGGCTGTGTTTAAATTTATTAGTTTGACCTTGAGTTGCACCCTGCTCCTGTAGCCCATTTCATCAGTGGAAAATGGGATCAAGGATGTGATTACTGTCCCGCCTCATGGAGAAGTGGAAAAGCTTAGGGAGAGACCATGCCGGTGGCATTGCTATATCCTTGGATGAAACGTCCCGTAAAAGTAATTACTCTTTTCAGTTCAGCTACGATTGGGAAATGCTTATAGAATTACACAGCTTTACCATCAAAGAGACCCAGGAGATCAGGAGTACACCCTTCTTATTTTGAAGGAAGTTACATGGAATTCTCTAAGAATGAATGCATTCCAATTTATGTAGCCTTTCGTCTTCACAATGCACATTTCAGGTGATTTCAGTTTGACTCAATACAAAAATAGTGTTGCAATTAACCTCCTTATGCCTGCTTGTTAACTGTCTGTTTCTCCAAGGTTAAAGGTACAAATTCTCAGTTTCAGCTCACCATCATTAAAAAAATTTTAAAAAATATTTAGTGGCAACTTCCGCTCATAAAAACTTTCATCAGTGCCGGGGGGGGAAGGTAACGTTCTTTGAATCCTTGTGAAAACCGCATACTTATCAAACTTGAAAAAATATTGGTGATTTGATAGTGAGGCATACTATCTTATGATTCTTAAAATTGACTTGTTTTCTCGTTGCTGAGGAAGCTAAGCATATATTTATGTACTTATTGATCTTTTGTGTGTCTTCTATGAATTGCCTGTTGACACCCTATGTCTTACTTTTCTGTTGTACTTTGTTCCTTTTCTAATTTTTTTCATAGATATTATTGTAGATGTCTCCTTCTTTGAACATGCCATTTTTGCTTTGCTGTGTTTATCTCTTGTCACATGGACTTTTTTCTTAATTACTTGTATTTGTTTCCTGGGGTGGCTGTAACAAATAACACCAAATTTGGAGGCTGGCAACAATAGGAATCCATCCTCCCCCATTCTGGAGACCAGACGTCTGAGGTCAAGGTGTCCCAGGGCCGTACTCCCTCCAGAGGCTCCAGGGAAGGGTCCTTCCTGCCTCTTCCAGCTTCCGGGGGCTCCAGGCATCCCTGGGCTTGTGGCCGCCTCCCTCCCGTCTCTGCCTCCATCTTCACGTGGCTTCTCCTCTGTGTCTGGGTCTCTCCTCTTCTGTGTCTTAGAAGGATCCTGTCTTTGGATTTAGGGCCACCTTCATCCAGGAGGACGTCAATCTCACATCCATCACTTCATCACGTCTGCAGAGACCCTATTTCCAAATAAGGTCCCATTCACAGGAACCTCCATATAAGTACCCACTGAGATATCCACGACTGATCCATGTTGCAATTTCTGAGTCATTGGGAGTTAACCACTAAAGACGAAAGCATTAAAATCTGGAATATTTTTAAAACGTTTTTCCCAGCTTCATTGAGACAGAATGGACATATAACACTGTGTAAGTTGAAGCTGTGCGGGGTGATAATTTGTTATCTGTAAACATGGCAACGTGGTGACCATATCGAGGTTTGTTGACACATCCAACACCTCACATAGTTACAAGCTTTTTCCCCTTGTTTGGAAGGTCCACTCCACCATCCAAAACACTGGGGGCTTGTGACTCTCTCTGATGGAATATAGGACAAGCACATTTGCACAAGTATTTTGTACACCAGCCTTTCACCCATTCGCGGATGTAATTCTTGTGTTGGCCAATGTGTTTCCTCGTCTTTCTTAGGTGCAAACCATGAATAACACAGTCTTATCTAATAGTTTTTTGGGGGGTGCTTCGAATGAAGTAGGTGACTTTGGCCGCCTCTTTAAAGAGAGCTAAAAAATAACGCTAGTTTGTAAAATCGTATTTGTGTATGATGTGTCAGCCTCATGCATTACTTACCTATCTTTAATAAAATTCTATGTTAAAATTTGAAAAAAATATAGGAGGCTACGGGGGATGGGGTGGGAGGACAGGCAGAAGTGAAGCAGCTTTTGGTAGAAAGGGCCTTCTTGATATTTCTTAAAATCTGGAATTGTTAAGTACAAAATTTTGAGGCAATAGGAGCTCCCTTATATCATGAAGATAACTTTTATTTCTTTCTATTTCACAAATAACTTTTATTCCTTGCCAGTTAGAAAGAACTTTCCACTGGCGGCTAAGACCGCCGGTTGTGACTCTTACCCATGTGGACTGGAGAGGCACTTATCAAATTTGGGTGGGAACAGCAATGACTGGTGAATCTTAAAAAAAGCGGTTCTTGCCTCTCTCCCCGAGCTCTTGGGAATCTCTTGATTCCTTGGGTGTGCACTTACTGAAATGCCATGTCCTATGTTAAGCGGTGGGGTTGGGAAGATGAAAAAATATGGCTTTTCAATTTGCAGCCACATGGATGGACCTAGAGATGATCACACTGAACGAAGTAAGTCAGACAGAGAAAGACAAATACCATATGATGTCACTTATATATAGAATCTAAAATATGACGCAAATAAACTTACCTACAAAACAGAAACAGACTCACAGACACAGAGAACAGACTTGTGGTTGCCTAGGGGGAGGGGGTGGGGGAGGGATGGAGTGGGAGCGTGGGGTTAGCAGATGCAAACTAGGATATATAGAATGGGGACCAAATCTAAAGCAGAAGTCTTGACCGGGGGTCGTGGGGCGGAGAGAATGGACCACGGGTCAAAGGCTGGGGTGTGGGCTTCACCAGTCACTCCCGGGCTGTCAGCCTCTAGAGATGCTACACTGTAGCGCCTCACTGGAGGTCAAGGACTAGAAGATGGCCCTGGGAATCGCACACACACACACACACACACACACACACGATTGAGTCAGAGACCTCATACGGCATCCCGGGTCTTCAATTTACCAGCCTTGTGAAAGTCATTTAAACTGTGTGATTCCCCAAGTCCCTGTCCCGTAAAACAGGACCACTAACATTAACCCTCGGAGGCAAGCCAGGAAAAGTATCCCCCACAGGGATCCTGTGTTGTAGAAATGCCTTGGGGATGAGGAAGCCCTGTGAACCGTTTGTTTGGGAGGCTTCACGGAATGTTCGTGACGAGGAAATCCAGACCCAACATTGTCCTCCTGATGGCGGACGACCTCGGGGTGGGAGACTTATGCTGCTACGGTAATAACTCAGGGATGTAAAGAAACCGCCAAGAAAGAAAGATAGAAAGAAAGAAAGAGAGAGAGGAAGGAAGGAAGGGGGGAGGAAAGAAGGAGGAAAGAAAGAAAGGAAGGAAGAAGGAAAGAAAGATGGAAAGAAAGAAAGAGAGAGAGGAAGGAAGGAAGGGGGGAAGAAAGAAAGAAGGAGGAAAGAAAGAAAGAAAGAAAGGAAGGAGGAAGGAAAGAAAGAAAAAAGAAAGAGAGGAGGAAAGAAAGAAACGGCCCCGCCTGTAGCTTATAGCTGTGGTGCTCTGCCAGCCACATCTCTGCCTTTGAGGAGGGCGGCTCGTGGGGAGCAGTTTCCACTGAGAACAGCAGAGGGGGCCCTATGAAAGGTGCAAAACATCAAGAGAGCATTTGGGATCCCGGTCACCTGAGTCTATACTTGTTGCTGTTTTTATTTCTGTGCTAAAATACACAGGACGCAAAATTCATCTTTTTAACCAATTTAAAGCTAGCAATGCAGAAGCTTAGAGTAAATTCACAATGTTTTACACCCAACACCTCTGTCTAGTTCCAAAACATTTTCATCATCCCCAAAAGGCAACCCTGGACCCATTAAGAGTCACTCCCTCTTTTTTCCTCCTCCCAGCCACTCATCTCCTTTCTGTTTCTATGAATTTGCCCATTCTGGAAATTTTATGTGAATGGGATCATACAATGTATTAGATTGCTAAGGCTACCGTAACCAAGGACCACCGACAGGGGGAGAAGGGGTTAAATAACAAAACTTAATTTTTTCACAGTTTTGGAGACTAGAGGTCCAAGATCAAGGTGTTGGCAAAATTGGTTCCTTCTTTTATTTTGTACTGAATCTTGTTTTTCCCCTTCCCCACCGCCCCAGAATTGAGGTCTGATTCAGAGTGAAATGCCCATTGACATTTGAATTTTGAATAATCAATGAATACATTTTTGGTACAAGTAATGACTCATGCGATATTGGGGATGTACCTATACTAAACAATTATTTGTTCTTCATGTGAAATACCAATATGACTGGCCATCCTGGTGATCCTAGACCCCAAAGGACATCTGCATGTGACATATAGGAAGAGAATAACGAAGTACAGAAAGAAAAGGGACTACCTGGGAAAGACTGGAATCATGGAGTGCCAGAGGAGAAATTTCCAGGATGTTGGGATGAATCCTGGGGTTGTCAGAGTCTCCTAGAGTCCACGGTTCCAGGTGTGGCAAGTTTTACTGCATAAATCCCTTACTTCAACGAACTCCAGTGGGAGACCCAAGAGTTTCCATCCAGCCAGATACCCATCCACACGCACGTTCATTCATACTCATTGCATCCCCCATCATTAAAATCTACATTTGTGTATCTATCTATCTATTATCTATCTATCAATCATCTATCTATCTATCCATCTATCATCTATGTCTATCTATCTATATGTCTATCTATATGTCTGTCTGTCTATCTATCATGTGTCTATCTACCATCCATCTATCTATCCTGTATCCTGTATCCATCTATCTATCATCTATGTCTATCTTTCTATATGTCTATCTATCTATTATCTATCTACATGTCTGTCTATCATCATCTATGTCTATCTAGCTATATGTCTATCTATCTATCATGTCTTTCTATCATCTCTATTATCTATCATCTACGTCTATCTATAGCTATCTATGTGTCTATCCTAACAGATCCTGGGCGACCATCTTGGAAACGATCCATTGACAAAAAGATATGTTCACAAAAGGTGGAAGCATTTCTCTGCTGCTTCTTGTCCTAGGGGTTCCAGCACATCCTTATTTTATCACCTTGGGAGAAGATGCCTTTTGGATTTAGGATGTGGTGGAACAGAATCTTAGAAGTTTAGCCTAAGGAAGCTCTTCTGAGACCGGCTCACCTCTTGTTTGATGGGTGAAGGACACAGGTTATATAAGCTTCTATTAAGACCACATCGTAGAGTGAATGGGGCTCTGATTGTTTCTCTCTTCCTTTCTAGTTCCTCTGGTCACATGTTGAATAAAAAGCTGCAGAAAAAGCAAGCCTTCCATTCGGCCTCATTCTCAAGTCCCCTCTGAGTACATACCTGTGAACGCACCTGACTACACACCAGCCCCTTCACCTCCTTGTTTATACTTTATTTTTTACATGAAATGAACAGAGGGCTAAATATTCTAGCAACGTTCCCAGGCAGTCCTTGGGAGTCTTTTTTGTTTTTATTTTTTTTAATTTATTTATTTTTTGCAGTACGCAGGCCTCTCACTGCTGTGGCCTCTCCCGCTGCAGAGCACAGGCTCCGGACGCGCAGGCTCAGCGGCCATGGCTCACGGGCCCAGCCGCTCCGCGGCACGTGGGATCCTCCCGGACCGGGGCACGAACCCGCGTCCCCTTTATCGGCAGGCGGACTCTCAACCACTGCGCCACCAGGGAAGCCCAATAGGTGTTTTTAATCATTAGATTATTTAACCACTAGGGGGCACACTCGTATAGCTGCGAACTTGTCTGACTCAAAATCCTGAAACAACTTTTTTAAATGTATACATTTCTTTCATTTCTATAAAGGTAGCATAAGGTGTTTTTTTTTTTTTTTTTTTTTTTTAAGGATCTTGACATGGATTCTGGGACTACCAGGGGCTTGCTGGGGTCACGCAGCTGACCATGACAAGTCAGTTTAAACTTCATTCCTAAAAAAGGAATTTGCAAGGGAGAGACGCTTTTCAACTTTTCACCTTCAACTGGATCAAGAAGTTCACCCCCACCTGCCTTGTGTATCTTAAAGAATATAATTTATAGATGCCTCTCAAACCGGTAATAACTTTGGTGGGATAGGATGTATGATGTAAATGTTCCGATAGGAAGAGCAGAAAGCAAAAGTTACAGAAGAACAGACAGAGGGAATAATCGAAGTGCGTGACTTAATATCTGGATTTTTCTGAGTAATATATTGATGACAATGTATTTGACTCATTCATCCCGTCGCTGGAGAGCGTTAATTGAGCACTTAGTAGTAGTCCAGCCACCTCTGGATGGAGCAATGGACATTTTCCATTTCCCTGCTGGCGGGTGTCAGCCCGCTGAACCTCTCCTGGAATGTGAAACGTGGCCTCTTGGACAAGCTTCGGTCCTTATCAAAAGCATCTCTGAAATTTTAGGTGGGGCTGGACAAGCACAGACCTGCTCCTAGACTTTTCATGGTTAAGGTAAGAGCTTTATTTTAGCTGAGCACTGAGAGACGGAACAGAACCAGCATTGCAAGGAGCCGGGAGTGGAGGAAAAGACGAGGAACTGGGGTTTATGGCCAAAGCGGTGGGGCGTCCAGCAACCCTGTGCTGGTCTTTGTAAAATGGGAGAATGATGGTGGAGGTCCCGAAGATGATGGTAAGCAGCTTATAGGATGTTCTAAATGGGAAGGGAAGACCTTGGTGGGTTATAAGGAAAGCATGGCTTTCCTGACACTCATTCTAGCTGCCATGTGGGGAGATGCAGAGAATGGGTGGTGGGAAGTAATACCCAGTAAATCGGGGACTGTAGGGGACATGCTGGCAACAGTAGGCTACGTGGGCGAGGATGGTAGACCTGCCCGGAGTAACGGCACAAGAAAGACCAAAGAACGCCATGACTGAGGAAGCCAACTGGTGTGGGTGGAGGCAGTCTCCCATATATTTGAGACCCATATTGGCAATGGGAGTAACCAGACTTGCTGGTCATTGATTGTGGGCTGGGGTGCAGAAGAACAGACAGGATACTTATCACTGATGACTTCTTGTTTTCTTGTTTGAGCCACTGGAGGGATGCTGGTGCCATTTGCAAAGATGGTGCTTGAGGGAAAAACCTACACACGGCAGGCTCTGAGTTCGAGATGCTCTCACCAAGAGACCCAAGTGGAAATGCCAAGGGAAGGCTGGATGTGAGGACCCCCTTGGTCTGGAGATGAGAAAGAAGCTGTTGGGGAGACTGGTTCCAGCCACCCCTGTTGGTTTCCTTGATCATGTCCTGCGCTAGTTCAAACTGGCTCTTGCCTTCTGAGGACATGAATTCAACAAGTTCACTCTTTATTTCTCCTCTGAGGCCCCAAGAACGCCAACCGATGCTCCTTTTAAGAACAGAGTAAATTCAACGTCATTTGCCGTCTGTGCCGATAAAGTTATTACCTAACTTTAGGTAGGTAAAGGGACTGATGCGTGACCAGGTGAAATCAGGGACTGACCATCTCTCTTTTTTTCCCCCAGAAAATCATTGCCAATTTAATTAAGAATATTTAATATTTGGGGTAAACTAATATAGTCACGGTACCCAAATATGTTGCCCAAAGGACTCCTTCCTTAGTGTTACTGCGCTATGGACAAAATCTCATAAAAGCATTTCTGTAGAGCAGTTTTTGTTACCTTAGCAGAGCTGTGTCTGTAGCTAGATCGTGAGATGGCATTGTGACATGGAACTGAGCATTACGGCGATCTTAGATAAAATACTCTTCTAGGAGGGTAGTGAAGTGGTGGTTCCTGGTGGCATTTTAGGAGAAAAAATCAGAAGCTGTTTCTACATTTCAACTCTTAGAATATGACCACACCTCTTTTTTTTTTTTTTTCCGATTGGCAATATGACTTTTTTTTTCTTTTTCAGGTACTTCAAAGAACTTGCCATGATATTCATGATAAAGAGGTCCTGTTAGTGCTACCAGAAAAAAACCCTTGTGAAAGAGGCAAGTAAATACAATTCAGAACAGACAACGACCTCCAAACCCAACTTCATCGCATGGAATTGAGATTCCAGAGGAGTAGAAAGTAACCAGAGGCAGAGAACCATTTCTTATGCGTGATTCCAGCGCTCAAGAGGATGAAAGAATTCTTATTTACACGACTTATGACCACATCTGTTTTGATGTCATTATTTTAGCTCATGAATTCAAGGCAGCTTGGAAGCCGATCTTTCACCTGTTTTATATATTCATTCAACAAACACTTAGGAGAGTGTGCTAAGGACTTGAACAGTTCCTACCTAATGAATGCTGGGAGAAGTGAGTTTCCATAGGATGCAAGGTGGATGGACATAGAGTTACACCCTCCTGCTGTCAAGTGGGTTTTGGACTAAACAAGAGTGGGTCTTGAGGAGATGCCAATGAGAAAGGCATTGTAATCAGGAAAGTAAGAGATGATAAAACCTTCAATCTGGCCCCTGGCATCAGAGCTGGAAGGGTTTAGGGAAAGTGCCGATGAAGCCCAGACATACACAGTATCACTTCAAAACGGCCACACAGCCTCTTCCTCTTTTCCAGGAGAGGTTTCTGCATCAAGGGACCAAGGAGACGGGTGTAGCTAAAAACTTAAAAGGCAGGAGTTCCAAGAAAGTGTTTGTATGAATTTCCTGGGGCGGCTGTAACAAAAATGGCCACAAACCGTGAGCTTAAAACCACAGGCATCCATCCTCCCCCATCCTGGGGACCAGACGTCTGAGGTCAAGGTGTCCCAGGGCCACGCTCCCTCCAGAGGCTCCAGGGGAGGGTCCTTCCCGCCTCTTCCAGCTTCTGGGGGCTCCAGGCGTCCCTGGGCTTGTGGCTGCATCCCTCCCATCTCTGCCTCCGTCTTCCCGGGGCTTCTCCTCTGTATCTGTGTCTCTCCTCTTCTGTCTCTTAGAAGGACCCTGTCATTGGAGGTAGGGCCACCCTCCTCTAGATGACCTCATTTCAAAATCCTTCACTTTATTCCATCTGCAAAAATCTTTTTTCCAAATAAAGTCACTTTCAAAAGTTCTGGGCTTAGAACCTGGACGTATTTTTTTAGGAGTCACCATTCAAACCACTACAGTTTCCATATTAGGTATTTGCCTGGCGGCCAGTGGATTAAGGTGGGTTTCTGTGTGTTTTTAAAGGTTGAAAAGGCAGCAATAATAATAATGTTATTCCTGACATACCTCTTGGTATGTTAGCACAATAAAATTTCCCTAGATTTGCTTAATGAATCTTTACAATAAACAGCAAGGAATCGACTGTTCCCTGTTTGATTTGAGTCTTGGATGCAGTGAAGGGAAATCTTAAAAGTCATTAAAAATCTCACTACCTCCTGATGGCTCACCAGACACCTTTCGTGCTTCAGAAACAGCAACAGAAATATAATTTCCAAGAGAGAAAGCGAACAGAATTCCACGTCGACATCCACGTCAATGGAAAACGTAGCTCGGTAGACATGGCTAGGAAAACGAACAGAGAGTAATTTTCAAGATTTCCTTTCATTAAAAACAAAGCTTCCTGGTTCAGAGATAAAGGAAAGTAAAGTGCATTTTTTTTTTTTTTTTTTGGTAAAGGAAAGAATCCTAAGATTTGGAGTAAACTGCTTGATACTGGCAGGAAAAACGTGGCTGGAAATATAAAAGTGCTATCTTAGTTCAAGGTGACTCTGCAATGGTTCTTTGAAACTCCTCTTATAGCCTATGTTAATCTGATTGATCTATGCAATATAAGAGCACAGGAAAGCCATAGGGACCCATGCTTTACACGTCCATGTGGGATTCTGTGTATAAAAAATGTGTCTATCAATACAGGTTATTGGTAAAATTAAATAAACACTCTTGGTCATCATGCCTTTCTGGGTTTGCCAACGCTTGGTATGCACCCAACTCCAATTCTAGAGGATGTATATTATCTCTCACATCATGGATCAGAGCAGATTTTCAAAAACCAAGCGGAAATTCCACTCCACTGAAAAAAATTCTTCCATTTCAAATAGTATAAGCCCAACTGGTGCTTTTGAAACAACGGGATCAACTCAGAGTCTAAACTCTGCAGTTCTGTAATCATCAGCTGTAGAGCTGAAATATTAACGGAAATTGCTAAAATGTTGGAAAAACTCTGAACAGATGGATATACCATGAACCATAAGATGTCCATGACCTTTACCAAAAGCAGGGGAGAGTCATTTTAAAATTTGATGATGAAACGACAGCTAGATGTTTTTAAAAGGTCTATGGCAAATTTTATTTATATCAGACAAATGTTAAGTTAATCATTGCCTCTGGTTAATGCATATCCCAGATCTTGTGACGTTGTGCATGAAATCTAGACTCACTCGCTGTTTTTGCAGAGTTACGTGGAATTGTTTATTGAGTCTAAACGGAATCACAGCTTAGCTGCCTTCCGTGCTGAAGGGCTCTGATCACTTCCTGAAGGGAAAAGAATGTGAACTCTTTGCAAAAGCATCCTACACAGCACATTCTCTGGGAAATGCAGTGGCTATTAGATTTTTCATGTTTGTGTCCATGTGGTCACTTGGAAATGTGATGAATTTCTACAGATAAATAGTTAGATGAGACATAGATAGAGGGCGATAGATAGATAGATAGATAGAGATAGGGATAGACATAGATAGATAGAGATAGATGACAGATAGACAGATACATATGATAGATAAATGGCTGGACAAGTGGGATGGAAGAATGGATGTATGAATAGGTAAATAGATGGGAGATACAGAGATGACAGATAGGTAGATAGATAGATAGATGGACGATAGGTAGCTAGAAGATGGACAATAGGTAGATGACAAATCACTTAATGATATTAGAAGATGGATAGATAGATAGATAGATAGATATAAATAGATAACACAAAACGTCTGACCAACAAGATAAAGGACAGAATAAGTCTACTGAACCTAAGCTTTCCACATACCCCTGCGTCTGCTGGCCATCCGCTTTCTCAGGCGCAAGGGGTAGGCTCAGACTTTTCACACCCAGAGCCCTCACACCTGGCCGTTCTCTGCAGCGAGGTGCATATTTACACCAGGAATAGCGGCACTTACGATGGGACCATAAAAGTAAATGCAGAAGCTGCCTTACGGTGGAGGGAGGGCAATGGGACTGGGTTTCAGCTACCGTAGCAACTGTCCTGTCTGTTTCTCTGCCCTGCGTGACCTCAGCCCTCGGCCAGGCAGTCCCCCTGACTCAGCTCTAGATGGGCCCCTGTTCTTTATGCCTCACAGGGACCCACAGGGAAATTCATAGAATATCCCATGAGTAACCGACATGGTATTTAGTAGCATCATTCATTCACAAGTCAATCAGATTGAAGTGAACACATTTGAATATGCTAAGCCCGTCGAACACAGAAATCCCTTCCGGTGAAGCAGAATTGCGTCATCGAACCAGTTACGGTGAGGAAAAAAAGTCATACAGTCAAAAAGTTAAGCCGCTTTTAAAAATATATGTGATTTTATTTAGAGTTTGTTTTACACATAGATGTAGGAAAGCATGGAGGACTTTCTTTTTCTAACTTTTTGTTTTATATTGGAGTACAGTTGATTTACAAAGCTGTGGTAGTTTCAGGGGTACAGCAAAGTGATTCAGTTATACATAGACATGCATCTGTGCTGTTTCAGATTCCTTTCCGATTTAGGTTGTTGCATAGCACTGAGCAGAGTTCCCTGTGTTATAGGATAGGTCCTTAGGGCTTTCTGTCTTGTATGCCTTGCACGCAGAGTTCGTATCCCATAATAAACACCTAGGTCGAGTTTGTCAAGTGAATCAACAAATACGCAAAATGATTGGCGTTGAGCCCCGGGCCTCGCTTGGCATCGGGTACGACACAACGTTTTCCAATATACGTCAAAGTTTTCACAGATAGTAAACTCTATTATTATTACTGTTAGTAGACTTTACTTTTTAGAGCAGTTTTATGTCCACAGAAAAATTGAGCAGAAAAGGGACTTCCCTGGAGGTCCAGTGGTTAAGACTCCATCTTCCAATGCAGGGGCGCGCGGGTTTGAGCCCTGGTCGGGGAGCTAGGATCCCACATGCCGCGTGCAGTGTGACCAAAAATTTTTTAAAAATTGAGCAGAAGATACAGAGATTTTCCATACGCCCCTTACACCCCAGCACCCATGCACAGTCTCCCCCACTATCAACATCCCCACCAGATGGTACATTCTTTATGAGTGATGAACCTACATGGACACGTCATCATCACCCAGAGGCCATGGTTTACCTTAAGTTTCACTCTTGGTGTTGTACATTCTGTGGGTTTGGACAGATGTGTAATGACATTACAGTGTCAGAGTATTCTCACTGCCCTAAAATTCCCCTGTGGTCCACCTATTCATCTCTCTTCCCTTCGTAACCCCTGGCAACCACGGATAATTTTACTGTCTCCCTAGTTTTGCTTCTCCCAGAATGTCATAGAGTTGGAATCCTACAGTACATGGCTGATAATCAATTTTTGAAGCAATATACCAAATTCTTTTCTTGGAAAGGAAACGTTTCTTTCTTTGATCAAAGCAATGCTTGAACCGCCGCCATGTGTCCGACATTTTATTGACATTACCTCATTTAATTATTCCAACATCCTCGTGAATTAGGTCTTAACATCAGCGTAGCTCAGAGATTCCAAGTTCAGGCAGGATAGGAGGGAGGGAGGGCTCTGAATCGCAACCCCTGTGTCATTCACTCCATCGTTGCTTAAGGACACCCTAGAGTCTGCTGTTGACTTTTAGGGTCAGTGACCTTACACTCACTCTATCCCTAGCCAATCATGTGTTCTGAGACCCCTTAACATCTCCTCGGAGCTGAGATTTCATAGAAGTTAAATGTCCTAAGGTGAGGGGTCTTATTTAGGAAACAAGAACAAGGCTACCTGAGTATACAATTCATGTTTTATCATTCTGCTTGACTGCATTGCCCACGTACAAGTGGGGAAGACCCAAATAATTTTGGACAAATGCCTTGTGCAGACACAGCTATTAGAAAAATCAAAGGAGGCAGGGCCTCATTTAATAGGCAAAACGTTCTGCCTGGTTCTATGCACGCACGGGAGAAGTCTTGAACTTTCATTTGGTAGCATAATTGGAAAGAATTCTTTCCTCTCTCTTGGGCATCGTATGTGGACTCTACCCTACCTTACAGTTCTGGGCAATCAAATAAAACACAAAAAGGTTATGGGTCTTGTCATATCCTGCCTAAATTAAACAAGAGAGCGATTCAGAAATTTCTGAGGGGCTCCGGGGGACTCATTGGGTCTGTCCCGAGTGTGTGAATTTGTATGGGAATCCCAGAGTTTCCTCTTTCTTCAGATCCCCTTCCCTTCAGTCCTCTGGGGCCCCTTCTCATAATTAGTAGCTTGCAAGTCCCTTCCTGCCCTTCCACTGAAGTCCCTATAACCTCACCGCATGCAAATAAAAAAGGGAATATGCGATGTCTACGTACAATAAAGGAGAATTAAAGGTGAACGAGCTCTGTTATCATTGGTATGTCCGCGTAAATGCTTGGGCGCGGGATTTCACCAAGCTTGTGTGAAAGTAACCACGTGCTTGGGTTAGCTCCTACTGAACAGATCTGAGTTTAAGAGACATAGGAAGGGAAAACGCCATTTGTATAAGATGGTGCACACATGAGGCAAACAACTGGAGGGATGGACACACAAATATCATCAAGGGGTAGGAAAATAAACACAGATGACAAATATTTGTGCAGGACAGTCCAACGGAACATCAGATGGACATAGCCACAGGCGGCCAAGAAAAAGCACAGATGGTGAAGAGATGTCAAAGAAAGCAGAGACTGTTTTCACCCTGGAAGCGGGCATGGTTCTACGTGTAGAATCCAGGTAGGTTCCCGTGTCGTGATCGCGGAAGCAGGGATGCCGAGGTCAGCAGGAAGCAACCGCTTCCCCTGCCTTTGCGGCCCCACGCTCTCGCGCTCAGGTGTTTGCGGACAATAAACGTGTCAACGTGCGTCTGTGATGTCTGCCCTGGGTTTTTCCCCAAAACAAAAGCAGGTCTGCTCTTGAGCGCTCAGATTCCATCAGTGGCGCACTGCCAAATGCTGAGCTATGCAAACAGGGCAGGTCCTCCCTCCAAAGAGGGGAAAGAGGTCTCAACTTGTCTCAGAACCTTTCTGATTACATTGATTCCGTGGTGCTTTGGCTTCCAAGTTATTTTTCAAGCTGTTAGCTCATCCTAAAGTAAATACAGCTAATGTTCTGTATTCACTGCAAATGGATTCAGTACCCAGTACGGCGGTAGGATCCAATTGATCTTTGAATCCAATCAACATGATGTTGTCAAACCATCCATAAAGGTTGACGTCCAAAATGTTTTTAAACATCCAAAAGAGAGAAGTTTACTTCTGTCAAATTTTTTCTTTTTTCTTTTTTCTTTTTTGAGCCTCTCTGCATCTAACTCTTGTAAAGACAGAAGTAACCAGCAAGATTATTTATAAATAATGTAAGTATGACGATAAATCCTATGATAATCCCCGTAACTTGAACAAAAATGATTTCTTGTCTTCACAGCTTAGGAAGGATCTCATTGGACACTGTAGATAGATAGATAGATAGATAGATAGATAGATAGATAGATAGATAGATGATAGATAGAAAATGAATAGATGATTGATGCCTAGATGGATAGATAGATGACTGATGGATAGATAGGTAAATAGATATATGGATGATAGATAAACAGATGCTAGACAGTTAGATGCATACGAAGTTACCTGAATTTTACTGTTTAATTGAATCAAGATTTATACAAACATGCCACATAGCGAACAAAATATCTGAAAACAATTTCATTTCGAGAGCTGTCTTGTTCCGTGGTGTATACGGATCTCTCCTTGGGTTTCCCTGGTGGCGCAGTGGTTGAGAGCCCGCCTGCCGATGCAGGGGACGCGGGTTCGTGCCCCGGCCCGGGAGGATCCCACATGCCGCGGAGCGGCTGGGCCCGTGAGCCATGGCCGCTGAGCCTGCGCGTCCGGAGCCTGTGCTCCGCAGCGGGAGGGGCCACAACAGTGACAGGCCCGCGTACTGCCCAAAAAAAAAAAAAAAAAAAAGAATGTCTCCTTCATCAGAACGCTCTTAACTTCATCACTAACTGTGATAAGAACACTCTTTGATTTGTAGTTTCTTCCTAAGATTTTTTGGCCATCACGTCCTGTCCATTTGAATCAGGCCATCGGTTGCTCACATGCCCAGCAGAACTTTTCGAAAGCTGGCTAACGGTCCATCTGTTTCCCGGAGGATTACGTGGGGGAAAAATATTTTATTGCCTTTAAGTAACCTCAAGAGTTTTAAATATTGGCAACCCTTTGTCTCTCTTGTCAACAATTTTTAATGTGACCTTTCCTCTTTGACTCTTTTATTCCTTATGAACCTCACATGTGTTCTCAGTCCATCGTCTTCTATTTGTATGAGAATTTGCTTCACGTGTAGAACCCGAGTGGGGTCCTAGCCTCCGATCACTCTGAAAGGTTTTTCTACACAAGCACGTGACGCGCCACCTATTAGCCGACGTGCGGTAAGCGGTGGGTGGTTCCACATCACGTGATAAGCCTGCTGTACCTCGTCTAGAGGACACTCCCCACAGATGACAGGTACTAAATCATTCTGCACACAGCAAACGGCTCCCCCAGATTTCCAGGTCTTCCTCAGGGAGACCTCATGCCACCCCTCTTGAGAACCAGCGCTCTGAAGACTTTTAAGAGAGGGAAGAGGGTGGAAGGCATTCAGAAAGGACTCCTTGTAGACTCAGAATGTATACAAGTATCAAAATTAAAACTAAAGAGTGGATGGAACGTAAATTTCCGCAGCCACTGTGGAAAACAGTATAGAGCTTTCTCCAAAAACGAAAAATAGAGCTACCATATGATCCAGCAATCCCACTCGTGGGCATATATCTGGAAAAGACAAAAAGTCTAATTCGAAAAAATACATGCACCCCAGTGTTCATAGCAGCACTGTTTACAATATCCAAGACATGGAAGCAACCTAAGTGTCCACCGACAGATGAATGTATAAACAAGGTGTGGTACATGCATACAATGGAATATTACTCAGCCATGAAAAAGATGATGGACCTAGAGATGATCATACTAAGTGAAGTAAGTCAGACAGAGAAAGATAAATATCATATGATTTCACTAATATTTAGACTCTAAACAAATGATACAAATGATTATTTGTAAAATAATAAAAATAAAAATAATAAAAAAATAAAATAACATTATTTACAAAACAGAAGCAGACTCCCAGACATAAGAACAAACTTATGGTTACCAAAGGGAAAAGAAGGTGGGAGGGATAAATTTGGGAGTCTGGGATTAGCAGATACACATTACTATAAATAAAATAGATAAACATATATATTCTTCTTCAGATTCTTTTCCATTATAAAATACTGAGTAGAGTTCCCTGTGCTATACCTCCTGCATATATAGCACAGGGAAGCCTACTCAGTATTTTATGATAACCTATAAGGGAAAAGAATTTGAAACAGAATATGTATATACGTATACATATAACTGAATCATTTTGCTGTACACCTGAAAGTAACACAACATTGCAAATCAAGTATACTTCCCATTTGGGGCCGTGCACACGGTGGAGCTGACCCAAATCTCCCTCCCCCCCATGGAAGCCCAGGGGAGGGTGTGGACGCATTTCTACAAGGAGCCCAAGGTTTCCCAAGACGGATGGCATCCAGACATTCAAGCCTTCCCAAGCATCTCTGTTAGACTGAGGCCAGCTGTCAAGGATGGAAGACAAAAACCCCTGACCCAAACGCCAAGCATCGTGAGCAACCCCCGGGGCAAAGACCACAGCAGTGATCCCGCAGAGGCAGCAGGGAGCGGTGGCGTGAAGCGAGATCTTGATTCCCTGCCCCGGAGCTGAACCTGGGGAGCCTGGATGAAAACCAGGAATGCTAGACACCACACCCCCTGGCTCTTGCCCCCAGTTAAAAATGCATTTCTCACAGAGGTAAAACTGTAAAGACAGGTGCAAAGTTTATTGTTAGGGACACAGCACAACAACAAGTGGGAGAGTGCACAGAGAAACAGTTTGCTTAGTTAAGATAGAAGCAGGGCAGAGACGCACACCCGGAGAGAAAGGGTGTGGGCGTCCCCCCTAACCAGGAGAAGCCCTTTAGTAAAGAGGCGGTTAAGTCACGTATACAGGGCAGTTCTTCCGGGTCTCGGTTTACCTTTGGCCAATCATCTGGTTTATTTTTCCACACGTGCCCTGCCTAGGACCCTCCTCAACACACATGCACAACTTTTTTCCAAGATGGATTTCAGCCCAGAGGCCTATGGGACGGCCTTAGCATCACCTATTATGGGGTGGTGCCCCTTCCTTTTTGACCCCCAAGGAGCCTCAGTAGTTGTGACGCACGGGCTTAGCTGTTCTGCGGCATGTGGGATCTTCCCGGGCCAGGGCTCGAACCCACGTCCCCTGCCTCGGCAGGCGGATTCTTAACCACTGCGCCACCAGGGAAGTCCTCATCTTTTTCAATAACCTAACTTCTTTTCTCTCATGCATGGTGACGGCTCTGGAGAGTGTTGACAGGGAAAGGCCACCTCTGTGAGAAGAATATGATTTTTACAAGCTGCTAATGACAGAACAGCAAAGTAGAAAGAGGGTCAGTGAAGCACAGGGATACGGCCACACTCCTTGAACCAGAGGCAACACAGAACACATCTCGTAAGCCCAGGAATTGCAGCAACAGGTGCTGCCTGTGATTTGAAGTCTCCCCAGCTGCCTCATGACAGTACAGACTGAGAGGAGGACATTTCCCTCTACCCTTCCAGGCTCCTCTGGCTGGTCTAAGAATGAAATGGACATGAGACAGATGAACAGGAGAAAATCACACAACGTTTAGTCACACGTACACATGGGAGAGACCCGGGAAAACTGAGTCACTCACCAAGATGACTGAACCCCTTCCCTTAAATACCATCTTCAGTTAAGACAGAAGAACCTGTTGGGATAGTGATTTGGGACCTCAAAGGGGAGGAAGGCAGTTCCCATGGAGACGGAGAAGCAAGTGTTTGTAAGCGAGTGTTTGCTGGGTCTGCAGAGAGAGACAGGGGGACACAGAGAGGACTCTGATCTCTGGGCCCGGCTGAGTTTCCATCCCCCTACATGCCTGGTCCGTATGCTTTGCAGACACATCTGGCGATGCTCTGTTCTGGGAACAGACGTTTATCTAAATTTTCTAGGGAGTTAAGTTGGGGGTGGAGGTGAAAGAAAGACCTCGTGAGTCTTCTGTTTCTTCAGAGTCGTCAACCACCATTTATCCTCATTATCAAGCCAAAGAGATACATTTTGGGGCCGCAAATCTCACTCCCCTACACGATACATCGCTATTAAATTCCTCTTTCGGATGAAAGAAAAAAAATCCTCTCCAGGAAAACAAATCACGCGGCTCCGCTTCCAGCTAAGTGAACTTGCTCCTAGGCGGGAGAGAAAAAAAAAATAATCCTGGTGCCTCGCCGTGTGGACTTACTCCTTTTACTCATTCCCGAAGATTGCACTGTCATTTTGGGGAACCTCCCCAAAGGCCGGAATTTTCTTAGCAAGTATCATTCTTAATGCAAACCATCTGTTCAATTAAAAAAGAAAACAGAATGACCTCAGTTTGCTTCAAAATAGACGATTCTTTGGTTTTTCACCAAGAGGCAGTGCACTAATTAATTTTCTAAATGCTGACCTCGTTCGAATTATTTCAGTGCTTTTGATGAAAACCATGTGTCAGGATGGGGTGTGTTTTTACTCTTCTATAGGCTCCAAACTGCTGGGTGTTTTGGTGCACAGCAGTGTCAGGTTACTCTCAGAACAAAGACCTGCAGTGTGAACTTGGGGGAGGCTGGGGTGGATTTTAAGGAATAAAGTGAGGGTAACGAGTAGCAGAGGTGAGAGAATTAAAGAGAAATGCGCCCAGTTTGTCAATGTGTTTACAGCTGGCCAACCTATGCCAATTATACAGCCGATTCGGCCGAGATCAGACCCAGAAAATGGGGGAAAAGAAAACGTGAATGACCTCATGGGAGAATAAAATGGAAAACCGACAGTGATGAATGAGGGGCTGCAGTGGAATTCAGCAGGGGTGTGTGTGTGTGTGTGTGTGTGTGTGTGTGTGTGTGTGTGTGTGTGTGTAATTGATGATCAAAACTTTACAGGTCATTGAAGAGAATGGCACTTCAAATTACAATTAGGTTTGAATAAAGAGATTTATAACTTACTGGCTTATCTTAGGCTTGTCAGTCAAATGCTTTTCTGAGACCCAAAAATAGTAGTGATATTTCAGAATAAGGAGGAAGAATAAAACTAGAGCCCCAGGGGTGGGCCACACCCTCCCGGGATCCTCAGTGTCAATCACGTTTCCATAGTAACTATACTTTCCTCATAAGGAATTAAATGAGAAGAAAGCTATGGACTAATGCGCATATATAAGTCATTTTAAATATTTTAATATTTTCTTTCTGCACCTTTGGTGGATTTTCTTAACACCATATATAGGATTTGTGAGCAAGAAACATCAAGGCCCTTGGAAAGGTATAAGCAGGGAGAAGTGGTCTTGGTTAGATGGCATAAATTACGATTTCATGTTTTCTATACCATAACGAAGGCTTAAGGGCTGCAACCAATGTAATCAGTTCTGATGAATTTGAAATCCATCTACTTGTTGTTAGCACCCGATAAAGCCCAGACATCGTGAGGTCAGGCAAACCGTGACTATGTAACATTTTTGAGTAAGGAACTCCGACACATAATGTTGTAATGTTTGGTTTTCTCAGAAGTATGTTTTGCATAAATGGGGAAAAATATGGACAAAGGAATTTATCGAAGACACTGCAGTGCCAACTTCAAAGCTGAAAACACTTGGCGCTCTAAACATTCACTTACGTTGTATCGCGGTAGGTGGGGAGGGAAATATTGGTATTCCAAAAATGAGTTAAGAAGGGGGCTTCCCTGGTGGCGCAGTGCTTGAGAATCCGCCTGCCGATGCAGGGGACACGAGTTCGAGCCCTGGTCTGGGAGGATCCCACATGCCACGGAGCGACTAGGCCCGTGAGCCACAACTACTGAGCCTGCGCGTCTGGAGCCTGTGCTCCACAACAAGAGAGGCCGCGACAGTGAGAGGCCCGCGCACTGCGATGAAGAGCGGCCCCCGCTCGCCACTAGAGAAAGCCCGCGCACAGAAACGAAGACCCAACACAGCCAAAATAAATAAAGAAATTAATTAATTAAAAAAACGAATTAAGAAGATAAATGACTTAAGAAAATAAAATTAAGATTTGGGGAAAATGCCATATTCAACAAAGGTTGGAAAATGTTCTTATTCTATTAGAAAGAAATGCTCTCATAATTTAACCGGTAAAAATCTCAAGGGTGATATCAAATATAGAAACAGTAAGAAGGAACACTCCGTGGGCTGAATCTGCACTTCGGTGATGTTAACCCGTCAACCTGACTAGATAATTACCAAAGGCCACCTTATTTTACATGTAGAGATGAAGACTATGCCCCTTTTAATAAGATTGCTGAAACATAGAGAAAACAATGAAGGGATATACAATTATGTATATGGTAGACGCCACGTCACTTGGAGGACAGGAGCTGGACATATACTATTGCATATACGGTAGAGTCCACTCCACCTGGAGGACAGGAGCTTGGGCATATACTATTATATATATGGTAGACTCCAGTTCACCTGGAGGACAAGAGCCAGGGCATATACTATCACATATGTGGTAGATGCTACTCCACCTGGAGGACAGAAATCTGGGCATATACTATTACATATACGGTAGACTCCACTTCACCTGGAGGACAGGAGTCTGGGCACATACTCTCATATATACGGTAGACTCCACTTCACCTGGAAGACTGGACCCTGAACATAACCTACCATATATATCATAGTAGGAGAGCCCTGACCATCATGACACCATTAAAGTCATCCAAGGACCTCTCCATTCCAGATACGGGTGCACGTGGATTTGGTCAACAAAACCCTACACAGACCCCCAATCCAGTAGACGCAGTCACAGGCTCAACCCCACTTACCTGGTGTGAGACTATCAAATAGTGAAAAAAACTCATAGGAAACTCCAGCACCCAGTTTGGGATTCCGAGTTATGATGTGGACTCTTTTCCGGGCACTTCCTTGGAAGTCACCTTGAGTTGCTTTTCTGCAGAGCGGACGTCTTCCTTGGAGGGGACACATGCACTGGTGGTGAGGTGATGGCTCAGTTGCTTCTGTGTACCTTTGCGCTCGCCAGGGCTCTCCAGAGAAACAGAACCAACAGATACACCTGCACACGCAGCTGTGTTTTAAGGGACTGGCTCATGTGATGGTGTCAAATCTGTAGGACAGGCGGCAGGCTGGAGACCCAGGTACACGTTGAGGTTGCGGCCTTGAGTCAGAATTCTGCAGGGCAGCAAGCTGGAAACTCAGGTAGAAATCGCCTTTTTGGGACCTCCCCGGTGGCTCAGTGGTTAAGAACCCGCCTGCCAATGCAGGGGACGCTGGTTCGAGCCCTGGTCCGGGAAGATCCCACGTGCCGCGGAGCCACTGAGCCCGTGCGCCACAACTACTGAGCCTGCGTGCCGCAACTACTGAAGCTTAGAGCCTGTGCTCTGCAACAAAGGGAAGCCACTGCAATGAGAAGCCCGTGCACCGCAACCAAGAGTAGCCCCTGCTCTCCACAGCTAGAGAAAACCCGCATGCAGCAACGAAGACCCAACACAGCCAAAAATAAATAAATAAATAAATTTATTTTAAAAATAGCCTTTTCTTTGGGAAAGACCAGTAGTTGAAGGTCTTCACCTGATTAGACGAGGCTCACCCACATTACCCAGAATCATCCGCTTTATTAAAAGTCTACTGGTTGTAGATGTTAATCCCATTGACTAGACACTTTCACCTGGTATTTGGTATTTAACAAACACCTGGACTAGGTATTGACTGGAAAACTGGGCTTTATACTCTGGTCATGTTGTCATATAAAATTAACCAGCACAGCCTGCATTGAGATTGTAGACTGGAGGAGAAGAGGACAGGTAAGGTCGGTAGTGGCGCACAATTACCACTTGGCTAACAAGAGAGCATCAAGGACGTACTATGGTTTTCTTGTACGTGTGACCATGGCAGGGCCACCAGGTGTCCGGAGGTCTGGTCAGTATTATTCTGGGTGTGTCTCTGATGGGGTTTCAGGGTGAGATTAGCATTTGGATTGGTGGCATGAGTTAAGCACGAGGCCGTCCCCAGGGTGGGTGGGCCTCGTCTAATCAGTTGAAGGTCCAAATTGAACAAAGAGCTGCCTCTCCCCCAAGTAAGAGAGAATTCCTCCTGCCTGACTGCCTTTGAACGGGGACATCAGCTTTGTCTTGCCTTTGGAGTCAGCTGAAACATCAGCTCTTCCTGGGTCTCCAGTTTGACAACTCACACTGCCTGCACATCTTGGGACCTGTCAGTCTCCATAATTGTGTGGCCTGATTCCTTGTAATAAATCACTCTCTCTCTCTCTTTCCATATATATATATATATATATATATATATATACACACATACACTCACAAATATATAACCAGTAGAATGTGTGTACGTATAGATATATGAACTATAGAATGTGTATATATAGAGATATAAATGTATAATCAATAGGATGTGATATATAAATAAAACCAAGATATATATAAAAGCAATAGGAGGGTGTATCCACCTATCTATAGAAATAGATATCAATATAGAGATATATAGAACCAGTAGGAAGTTTGAACCTATCTATCTATCCAAGACCAATAGGATGATTGTATATTTATAAATATCTAATCGATAGGATGGGTGACATATATATCATATATATGAGATGTATTATATATATATTCAATAGGAGGAGGTATATATTTGTGTGTGTATGTATATATATATATATACACACACATATATATATGGTTTTATATATATATAAAACCAATAGAAGGATGTGCATCTCTCTCTATATATATAATATATAACCAATAGGATGCGTATATATGTATAACTATATAAGCAATAGAACATATGACACCTTACTATATATATTTGTGCGTGTATACATATATATATATCCCAAAGGATTTTATATATATATCTCCAGTAGGAGGGGGTATGTATACATATAACCAATGGGAAGATGGGTATATATTTATATATATAACGAATAGGATGTGTGTGTGTGTGTGTGTGTGTGTCTCTCTCTCTCTCTCTCTCTCTCTCTCTCTCTCTCTCTATATATATATATATATATATATATAACATGTAACTCCATGGATGACCCCTTACAGCTGTCCTCTCTTGCAGCCCCAGGAAGAAGCACTGTGTAGGGACAAACAGGGCTGCGGTGCCCTTCCAGGTCAGGCCTCCTGAGGGGGAAAGTTGGATGATGCATGCACACAGGTGCAGTTAAAGCTTGCCCACTCCACATTTTTTGACAAAATAATGAATGCCTCGTAATAACGTGAGGTTACGGTGTGTCCATCATCGTGCTAACCCCTCTACAAGCAATCCTGTTAGTATCAGCACACCTAGTTAAGTCCCTAACGCATGCTGTGTGCGGAGTCTCCTAAAACCTTGTTAAGTTTCAGCTCACGTGGGTCACTCAGCCCCGGGAGCGTGTCATTATTATGAATCCCACTTTGCAAATGAAAAAACTGAGGTTTTATAGAGGGGATAACGGAGCTGGAGGCTGTCCCCATGCTGGGAATCAATCAGATTCTCAGGTTACTGTCTGTTGTCAGCACCGCTGTTTACTGTCTGAACACCTCTGTTCCTCTTTTCAAGGAATAGTTAGTTGCCTTCTTGTTATGCATATGAAGAAAGAAAGATGCCTGGACCTGCCTTGAAAATTCGCAGGGCGTTTGCTTTCATGAGTAGAGAACAAGAAACCAAGTCAGGGGCACCATGCTTCTTAGAGAGTAAAAACTTGTTTGGGAGGATTTCTCCACATAAAAAAACTTCAGTCAACTGGCCCTAAAGCAATATTCCTAACTTAGTGCCAAATGGTCCAAATGAAGCTGTAGGAAAGCGTTCAGCCCTCGGGCGGACTGGGCTTCTTCCTGCAGCCGGACCCCCCAGGGACTCCACTGGCAGCCCCCGCGGTGAACAGGAAGGGAAACAGCGGGCTTAATCCCCCCGTGAAACCCTCCAGCCTGCTTGACCGGAAAGGAGGCCTGTTACTGGCACGTGGGGAGAAATGAGATGCGTGAACCTGTTTCTTAGTAGAGAATATACTTTTACTAGAGATGGGGAATGAAAGAAAGTCGGCAATAACACACACACACACACACGCACACATTTTATATATATATACACACACACGCACACATACATACATACACTATGTATATACACACACATTGTATATGTAAACACACACATATATAGACACACATATACAAACATGCATTATATATACATGCACGCACATATATAAACACACAGTATATACACACACTCATATAAATATACACACCCACTGTATATATACACACACATATATATACACATACACTATATATATTTACTTATATATAAACACACACATACTATATATATATATACCCACAGTATATATACACTTATGTATAAACGCACAGACACACTATATATGAACACACAAATATACACACGCACATATATACACACATTATATGTTACACACATATAAATATATACACACTATTTACACACACACATATAAACACACAAACTATATAGATACTTACACACGTTTACACACACATATGCACACATATAGTGTGCGTATACACATGTATATATGTATATGCAAATATATAAACACATACAAGTATACCTACAAGAAATGAGTAAATATCTTCACCAAAGAGCCTGAACTAGACCTTCCAAAGCAGCACTGTTTACAACTTCCCCGACATGGGCAGGAACCCAACAGTCCAACAACCATCTAACGGACAAAGAAACCACCGTGTGGCCTGCATATTCTACAGTGATGAGGAACAACAAAGGAGTACTCCATGCCATGGCACAGACGGATTTTCCAGGCGTAACGCTGAGTGAAAGAAGCCAGACACAGAAACACGTACCTCTCGGCCCCGTGGAGGGAGGCCCTTTGGATGGAGGCCCCGTTACCAGGCCAAGCTCTCTTGCCCTGGGCACCACGATCGCGGTCTCCTTGGTGAGGGCTGCTGGAATCCGGGCCGATCTTTGTTTCCCTTTCTGGGTGCAGGTAATATTTAAATTTGTTCACATCATGGAAGAAAGTCCAGTTCTCTGAAATAAACTGCCAAGAAGCAGCTTAACAGGAGAAAAGGTACACCCATGTATTCATTTTTAATAGGAATTTATTCAAGTTTAATAAAAATAATTAAAAAAAATTTTTCCCTGAGATGCAATGGGGGCATCTCCAAAAGAAAAAATACAGAATACCAGAAAATCTAAACTGTAGTGAGATTTGAGAGGTTATATACTGTCTTTATAGGGGGAGTGGGGGAGGGTAGGGGCCTTTCAGGGGACAGTGGATGGTTTTCAGGAAAGATGCTGGGTCCTTAGAAAACACGTGGCAGGTGTGACCATTTGTGACAATGTCTGGGTGTGGGGCTGCTCTTGAGACGAGAGTCAACCTTCCTGGTTGATGGAGCCCCTTCCTCCCCCCATCCTGGGAGGACTGATGACAGTTGAGCTCCTTCTGGGGAAATAGGCGCGTACATTCCAAAAAGCATCTTTCTGCATAAGCTGATTTTTCTAGTGCCTCCCGTTCAAAATAATCAATATACCAATGCAACACATATTGGGGTGGCCTGTCCCAAATTCCTTCATTCACTTTTCCCCAAGGGAGCTTTCTTGCTATGCAGTGTTTTTACCTGAAAAGAGCACGTGCCAACGTATTTCTGGTGTCATGTGTGTGGACCCAGAGTCCCTGTGTGTTCGAATGTGAGTGTATTTGCGTATTTGGTTGGGTGTTACTTTTAAATGTGATTTTATTTTCGTGGTCCTGTTTGCCTGCTATATAACAGTGTGGTGTGTGTGTGTGTGGGGTGTGTGTGTGTGTGTGTGTGTGTGTGTGTGTGTGTGTTTGGTATTGCTGGGCCATGTGGAATGCATAATTCATAAAAACTGTATTCTTTTCTTATGCTAATTTAAATGGATTATACTGTAGAGCTAATAATGTCTTCTATTAAAATGATTGACATGTGAGTTATTGAAGCCAGGGGCTGCGAGTTTCAGTTTTCCTTTGGACAACTCTTAATATTTATTTTATTATGCTTGAAGTTCTACTCACTGGATGAGTTTCTTTCCTTCCTTCCCCCCCCACCCCACACCCCGCCTGCCTTCCTTCCTTCCTTTTCCCTGAATAGCTTCACTGTTGCATGATTAGTTTTTAGTCCTTTTCAACTTTCTTTTGGATAAGGAGTCAAACACGCTTCTAACTTCAGCCTGCGATTTCTTTTCCAGACATTTCACCAGCCGCCCCGCACGGTTACTCAACACTACTTGTCCCCTCCCTCTGTTTGAGAAGAGCTCTGTTTCATACATTAATTGAGAATAAACTCAGACGTGCTGGGCTGATTGAGAATAAACTCAGACGTGCTGGGCTGATGTTCTCTGTGGTCCTGCAGCTCCTGTCTTCATCCATTCGGAATGTCTCACGCCGCAGGAGGCAGATGCCTGTGGATGCATGGAGAGAATTCAGGTTCATGCCTCCAAACGGAAGCAAGGGGAGAAAATGCGTGAGGCAAATGAGGCAGAAGTGAGGGGGTCCGATTCCCTCACTTGCCTCCCTGCTGGTGAATGCATTATTCTGCTCCAAGGAAATTGGAGAAGGAGGATGGGGAGGGAGGGATAAATAAAGCCAATAAATTCACACGGGGGGCGGGGACTTTGAAAGTTATCCATGAAGGAATTAAAGAAAAAGATGTAACTGATGAAGCCCTACGCAGTCTCTGTCTTCTTATGGATTGATGGTGTCAGACTCCAGCTACAGAGAAACAGGGTGGGGGGTAGACTGAGCTTTAACCTAATTATCTACATTCTGGTGCACATCCTTTGTTGTGCGATGCCGGATGGGTCCCTTGATTCTCTGGAGTTCAGCTTCCTTAGCTCCATAACAAAAAGGTGTACCTGTGTCATCTTGACTGTTCCTTATGAAATTCTCTGAGTCCTACAAGACAAAAAGCAAGATAATTTCCCCAAATCACTCTTTTTTTTTTTTTTTGTGATGTAGAATGAGTTCCCTCCTTTCTATGTTTTGTCTCCAATAAAATTTGGGGAATGAGATAGTGTACTTCTATGGGTTACTCAAGGTGACGTCCCCCTCAAAGATCAGAACGGATGCTTCACTGCAGAGAAATGTTGAATGACTCATTTGCCACCAGGTTTTAGGACGGAGTAAGAAGTATAGTGTGTCTTCACCCAGCTTTTGATTACACACTACATACGACTCTTTAGTAAGAAAGGACAGAGCATGTTAAAAAATGTAAACATCATGTAATAAGCATATCCAGGTAGATAAACGTACGTCGACAGATGGATGGATAAAGAAGATGTGGTCCATATATACAATGGAATATTTCTCAGCCATAAGAGAGAATGAAATAACGCCATTGGCAGCAACATGGATGGACCTAGAGATGGTCATCCTGAGTGAAGTAAGTCAGACAGAGAAAGACAAATACCATATGATATCACTTATATGTGGAATCTAAAATATGACACAAATGAACTTACAAAACAGAAACAGACTCACAGACATAGAGAACAAACTCGTGGTTGCCAAGGGGTGGGGCAGGGCAGGAATGGATGGGGAGATTGGGGTTAGCAGATATACACTATTATATATAAAATGGATAAACAATAAGGTCCTACTGTATAGCACAGGGAACTATATTCAGTATCTGTAATAAACCAGAATGGAAAAGAATATGAAAAAGAATGCATATATATGTATAACTGAATCACCTTGTTGTACAGCAGAATGTAACACAACGTAGTAACTTAACTATACTTCAATAAAATGCATTAAAAAAAAAGAACATCCAGATATTGATAGAAACAGGCTTAAATTTAAAAAGAGAGGAAAAAGAAGCGACCTTGAATGCTAATTGTGTATCCAACAAAGTGGATCCCACTAAGAGAAGGATAACATCCAGTTTGGGAAATCAAGGGACTCTTCCGAACCACAGACAGAAGGGTAAAACACTACCTTGTAAATGATCGGTAATGATTGATGTGTTAAGTGCTAGGAATTTTAAACGTTTGTTGCTTACGAGTTCTCAGCCCCAGAATCGAGCCTTCTGGCAATAAATAAATAAATAAGGCAGAATCATGGCTCGGTCGTGGGTTTGACCTGTGCGTGTACTGATCTCTATGACTAAAGAATAAAAGGAATGAGAAACATGGTAATACGTTCCGTATTTTAGGAATTGGTTTTTGTTTTGTTTTGTTTCGTTTTGCTCTTCTGACTTTATCTTGGCCTCAGTTACCCTGTAGCCTGACTTACTGATTTCCTTGAAATGTGACAGTATGCATTGCTCCATTCCAAAGTAATTCCAGAGAGAAGATTTGAAACTATAAGTATGATTATTTCCTATGCCTGCCAAGAATTCTGTTGTTCTGATTTTCCTTTCTTTTCTAATCTATCCATCCTCATCTTAGGGAATAATTTTAAAGCCTTTTTTTTTTTTTTTTTTTTTTTGCTGTACGCGGGCCTCTCACTGCTGTGGCCTCTCCCGTTAGGGAGCACAGGCTCCGGACACGCAGGCTCAGCGGCCATGGCTCACGGGCCCAGCCGCTCCGCAGCATGTGGGATCCTCCCGGACCGGGGCACGAACCCGCGTCCCCTGCATCGGCAGGCGGACTCTCAACCACTGCGCCACCAGGGAAGCCCTTAGGGAATAATTTTTCATGGAGTTAAAATTGGGATCTCTTCCTAACCACAGTGCGTTTTATACAGAATGCTGATCAAAGGGGACTTCCCTGGTGGTCCAGTGGGTAAGACTCCACGCTTCCAATGCGGAGGGCCTGGGTCGCACCCCTGGTCGGGGAACTAGATCCCACATGCCGCAACTAAGACCCGGCACACAGCCACAAAAACTAAAAAAAAAAAAAAAAAAAAGTCAACCAAAGGATTATCACAAGACTCTTGGAGCAGGTATACTTTTTCTTCTTTTTTTTTTTTGCGGTACGTGGGCCTCTCACTATTGTGGCCTCTCCCGTTGCGGAGCACAGGCTCCGGACTTGCAGCCTCCGTGGCCATGGCTCACGGACCCAGCCGCTCCGCGGCATGTGGAATCTTCCCGGACTGGGGCACGAACCCGTGTCCTTTACATCGGCAGGCGGATTCTCAACCACTGCGCCACCAGGGAAGCCCGAGCAGGTATCCTTTTAAGTGGTCCATACCTTCTCAATGGCTTGAGCTGAGTTGCACCACACGCAAATGCTGCTGAACCGGGCAGGCTCTACTAGGTCACCGATCCACACTGGCTCGATCGGTGGATGCAGGAGTTTGAGACAAGGCTTCTGGCCAGTGCTGGACAGAGCCGGGGAGCTGTGGTGTGATGGGTTAGTTATGGGCGGGTGAGCCTCGTCCAGAAACGTCATGTGGTTCGAGCGTGTGCTGGAGTCCATGCCATTGTCTCCAGCTGAACCCATTGAATTGCAGGCAAAAAACAGAACGCCAGCCAGAGGGCTACTGTATACAGTATTTCAATTAATTTGTAAAATCAATTCAGTACACATGTTCACGGTCACTGTCAGGTATCAGCCCGATCTGCCCATTTTCTCCAACTGGGAGGTGGACATGGGAAGCTGAAGGGTAGTCAGGCAGATCATTTTGTGCTCACAAAGGCACGTGATGGAAGTGATGTGAATGTTTTCTGGCTTGAGATGCAACAGGATTAGAGAGTTCGTCTCTATTTTTATTATTATTATTTATTTATTTTTGGCTGCGTTGGTTCTTCGTTGCTGCGCACGGGCTTTCTCTAGTTGCGGCGAGTGGGGGCTACTCTTCCTTGCGGTGCGCGGACTTCTCATCGCTGTGGCTTCTCCTGTTGCGGAGCACGGGCTCTAGGTGCGTGGGCTTCAGTAGTTGTGGCACGTAGGCTCAGTAGTCGTGGCTCGCGGGCTCTAGAGCACAGGCTCAGTAGTTGTGGCGCACGGGCTCAGCTGCTCCACGGCCTGTGGGATCCTCCCAGACCAGGGCTTGAACCCGTGTCCCCTGAATTGGCAGGAGGATTCCCAGCCACTCTGCCACCAGGGAAGCCCCATCTCTATTTTTGAAAGGGGTGCACCTCCTTGGAAGTGTGGACTTGACCTCAGACGGGCAGTGTTCTCTCCTGCAGGCAGGGTAACGCGTGATCTGTCAACCTGGTCTCTACGGATCTATTTTTCCTTTGTTTTATTTCACCACACTCCTTGGATGACACACTGTCTCTTTCTGGATATGCTAATACCTACGTTCAAGTTTGGTTCTGTTCTATGAGTCCCTCTGTCTCCTTAAGGTGAAGATCTCTATCTCTTTCTGTTCTGATATCTTCCTTCTTGCAATTCTTTATTTCCAAGTATCCATGTATCCTGCCCACAGAGCCATCTTCAAAAAGAACTCCCGAATGCTCAGTCGGATTCTAAATGATGGCAACCAAGTACGTGAAAATTTGTGGAAGATTTTCCTACACAAAAATGATGTTGTGTACTGACTGGGTCATTTTCTTACAACTGTACCTCTCAAATCAGGGATGAACTTAACATTACGAATTGGGAGGAAAGCTGTGACCTGGATATTGAGGGGTGATCCCACGATCCCAGGGAAAATAATCTATCGCAGAGATTATGGGTGGTGATCACCTCTGTCCAGGAAAAACAGTCTGTGACCAAGATGATGATCTGTGATCACTGCACTCACCTCAGTCCAGGAGAAATAATCCATGACCGAGACGGTGGCTGGCGATAATCTTATTCCGAGTTTGATTACAACAGGGGTTTGAAATGTGGGACTTTCCGTTTCACCCTGTCATCCAAGAATGCTTGACTAGCTAACAGGCTCAGCACTTCCTGGCAAGTGCACGCTTGGCCAAACTGCTGAGTAGAGAGAAGACTGAGCTCGTCTGGGGGACTCCTGCAGTTGCTTCCCCTGCAATCACTCTGCCCTCCCCCAGAAGAGAAGCTTCTGGCATCCCCCTGCCCACCTGAGATGCTCAGTCTGCCTGGGCTGCCTACACAGTCTTGCATGTTCTACAAATGTTTCCCTTTCTTCCTCAGGTCAATCTATACATGTCCCATTGATCTGTTTCTTCAGGTGCCTGATCAAGGATCAAAGCAACGTTGCAAACATGTTCTTACTAATAACCCTGGTGGCTCCTGGATCAATGTCTCGTGCTTACAGCTGTGCTTGCCTCTAATCTCGGAAATTTGATTGCCTCGGATGGTTGTGAAGGTGGAAGAGCAAAGGGCCAGGGGCCCATCTGAGCCTCTCCTGAAATCCCGCCACGCAGATGCTTCTTACCCCTCTGACAATCCCATCCCCGCTGCTTGTGATTCAGTCTGATTAGCCAGATTGAGGTAGGACGTTCTCCTCTAAATCGCTGAGTAGGACCGAACTTGGTTGAAGACATTAGATTCCTTTTCTTTCTCTCTTTGAATAGAATGTTTTCTTTAAGCAAAGAGCCGTGTCTATAGAAAGTTTAGCTTAGAATTATCATTTTGTTTGAAATTATTATTTCTTTCCAAAAAATTCAATTTCTAGAAAGTCCCAATCTTTGTTTCTGAAGGAGGAGTCTCGTCATTCTGCCCTCTGTCTCTGATCTTTTTTTCACGAATGCCCTTTGCACGAAAAGGATGGAGTATGCAGAGCCTTATGGCTGCCCCAGGAGAAACGTTGCCGGAACTGCCGGCTCTGATACATTCATATGTGTTGAAAACTGTCCTATGAGATCACAGAGCCGGCCTGGAGTTCATTCCCCAGCCAGAGATGGAAACACCAGATTCCTCATGTTCCCTGGAGCACAACTCACACAGAAAGAACTCACTGCCTAGCTAGAAATGGAATATTGTGAGATCATATAAATATATATAAATAATTCCATCATTTGGCATAATTCCCAATATGCTTTACAGATAACCTCTTTTTATGGGTGGAATTTTGTCTCTCCAAAATTCATTCGTTGGAGTCTTAAGGACTAGTACTTCAGAATGGGACTGCATTTGGAAGTATGGTCTTTGCAGACTTAATCAGGGTAAAATGAGGTTATTATGGTGGACGCTAATCCACTATGACTCGTGTCCTTATGTAAAGGAGACATTTGGACACAGAGACATGTGTACCCGAGACAGCCATATGAAGACGGAGGCAGAGGTTGGGGGGATGCGTCCACAAGCCGAGGACTGTCAGAGATCCCCAGGAAACCACCAGAAGCTGGGAGAGAGGCGTGGAACGGATTCTCCCGCAGGGCCTCCAGAAAGAACCAACCCTGCAGATGGCTTGATTTAGGACTCCTGGACTCCAGACCTTCGAGAGAATACATTTCTGTGTCGAAGTCACCCAGGTTATAGCACTTTGCTACAGCAGCCCTGGAAAACTAATACGCACATCATCTTGCCCAAGGTTTGAATTTTTAATATTTCTTGAATTTCAGTTAACGTGTGAGAAATTGAGGAAATGTTCTTGGTCTTCTTGTGTTTCACTCCATTCCTGTGTTCCACCTTCTCCGGAGCAGAGGTCCTCAACTGGGGGGAGAGAAACTGGGATGTTTCCCCCTCTCCCCCTTTTGAGGTCTTGCGGTTGGGCTAAGAGTAAAATTGACACAAAACAGATGAACAGGAGAAAAAGAAACACATTTTAATTCGTGTTCTTGGAGCTCTCATAGAAATGAGACTTAAGAAGTGGTCACAGCAGGTGGCTTTTACACTATTTAGACAAAGAAACAAGAAACTGGTGAGGAATTGACAGGACAAGCTTAGATTGGATGCCTCATTAAGGAAGAATCTAAGCACAGTTTGGGCTTGGCGTGTTCAATTAATAACGTCGCAAGGTTTGTTGATACAGGCTTCTCAGCCCCAATTCCCTATCTCTGGGAATAAGGATGTCCTTCTATCTCCAGATGGAAGGTGGTCACCTTTCACAGGGGAGATGTATTTCCCACTTCATAGAGACAAAGTGGAAGTTCAGAGTGTCCCTCGTACATTGGCCATTTCTTAAGCAACTTTAATTCAAAATAATCAATACGCCATTGAGTCCTATTTTGGGGTGGCCTGACCTGATCCCCAACACTACCCACCTCAGGGGACACTGGGCAGTGCCTGGGAACATTTTTGGTTTCACAGCTGGAGGGGGAGGGGGTACTCCTGGCATCTGGTGGGTGGAGGTCAGGGATGCTGTTCAACACCTCATTATTGAACAGGACGCACAGCAGAGTTACCTCGTCCCACAGGTTAGGAGTTCAGAGGTTGACAAACCCTACCTTAGAGAACCCCAAGCTTTGAAAAATGGATATTAAATTTGGAAAAGTCTGATGGTATTGCAGAGGCTACTTAGGGTAACTACAGCCCAGCTTCATCCTATCTCAGCCAGCAAATTACATTTTCATGGGAGACACTAATTCCCAGGAAAAACCTTTACCGAGGTGCCAAGGACAGGGCTCGGGGATCCCACCACCCACAGGCTGCAGCCTGTGGAGCAGTAAGAATCCTGCTCGTCAGTCACCCTTTTGCTTCCATTGGGTTCAACATCCTGGGACCTCATGTCCCATGCTTCTGCCGTATCCCACAATGTGAGAGAATCTTATACGACAAGAAGCACGCCGTATGCAGTAAGTAACTTTCCTTTGAAGCTGTAATTTGCCTGTCTTTTTCATATCTTCAGGCCATTGAAGATATACATATTATCTGTTGTTTAAAATGTTTCCATTAAAAGACAAATAGCATATGATATCGCTTATATGTGGAATCTAAAAACAAAAAGGGTACAAATGAACTTATTTACAGAACAGAAGTAGGGTCACAGATGTAGAAAACAAACTTATGGCTACCAGGGGATGGTGGGGGGAGGGATAAACTGGGAGACTGGGATTGACATATACACACTACTCTATATAAGATAGGTAGCTAATAAGGACCTCCTGTAGAGCACAGGGAACTCTACTTAATACTCTGCAATGACCTGTGTGGAAAAGAATCTAAAAAACAGTGGATATATGTATAACTGATGCACTTTGCTGTACACCTGAAACTAACACAACATTGTAAATCGGCTAGACTCCAATCAAATTTTTTTAGAAGTTTCCATGAACACTTGGACAAAACAACCACGCTCGTTTCCTCGTATTGCTGTAAAAAATGATCACACGCTGAGTGGCTTAAAGCAAGAGAGATTTGTTCTCTCATAGATCAGAAGTCCGAAATCGAGGAACTTCAGGGCCACGCTCTCTCCGGAGGCTGTAGGGGAGAACCTTCTCTTGCCTCTTCCAGGTTCTGACGGCTCCTGGCAATCTTTGGAGCACCTTGGTTTGGAGACGCATCACCTAATCTCTGCCTCGATTGTCGCATGTCTGCTCCCTGTCTCGTCTCTTCCTAGGAGGACTCTGGTCACGTGGATTAAGGGTCCATCCTACTCCAGGATGACCTCATTTTAACTCATTACACTTGTACGTTTCAAATCAGATCACATTTAGACGTTGGGCAGATGTGAATTTGGGGGGAACACTGTTAAACCTAGGGTAACCATCTTCGGGGGGAATACTGTTCAACCTAGTAGAACCACCAAGCAGAAACAGCAGATATTATTAAAACCAGATGGCAAATATCTAAAAATATCCGCTGAACTTGACAATGTCCAAGTACAATGCCCATCCGTTGTAACTATGAGTGGATGACATGCCTCTATCTGTTCGACTTGCACTTGGCTGTTTTAGTGAGACCGTGTTCGATTTTGTTCAGACCATTTGTTACCAAGACCAAGCCCATACCGTCGCCCCACAACAGACCAATAAATTGAGAGGAGAGTTGTTAGGGCAAGGAATAGTGAGCTTATTTATTTATTTATTCATTTTGGCCACACCGCACGGCTTGTGGGATCTTGGTTCCCCAACCAGGGATCGAACCTGGGCCCCCAGCAGCGGAAGTGTGGAGTCCTAACCACTGGACCACCAGGGAAGTCCCAGCAGACCTAGGAGATGGTGGACTAGTGTCCCAAAGAACCATCTTGCCCTGGTTTACTTGCTGGTTTCTTTTTATAGAACAAAGAGCAGGAGGTGAAGAGGTAAATTTCAAAAAAAAAAGCCATAACTTATTGCAAATATTTCCTTATTCTGGCCAGACTCCTGGGGGGATGTTAATTTCTTCTTTCCTGCAGTCATTCAGGGGTGGGTCTGGTTGGTATGTTTCCTGTGAGCTGAACAAAGGTATTTTAGCTTAACCCTCAGGCAGGGGAGACAGGGTTCCCAGAGACTGGCTATTATGTATATGTTAAGCTGTAGGCAACATCCCTTTAGTGATTAACTTATAGCAAAAACAGTAGAATGCAAAGGTTAAAGTAAAAAGAAAAAAGATCCAACATGTAGTCAGATTGGTTCTTCCCTGTTACACTTTCTCCCAACCTTCGTGACGTTGATGATGGCAAGTTTTCTGTCCTCTCCATTCTTAAATCCATACGTTGGTCTGGACATGCATCTTGGCATCCTTTCTCCTGCCATGAATGTCCCCCAGAGTTGATCTAGGTGAGACATGAAAAGACAGGGGAGACATCAAGAGTGAGATCTGTCATCTGGAATCACAATCGTGGGCAAAAGAACTCATGCCAGAGAGCATATTTTCATCACTTTAGTTAGAAAAAGATACACAGAGTCTAAGGGAAGCACCCGCTGCTTTCGGGATGAATGCAGAACAGGAAACAGCAGGCCTGGTTTTGGAGACACTTCAGAAAGGATGTGCGTGGTCTGACCCCTGGCTTCGCCAAGGGAACAGGCCACGTCCTCTCCCTCAGGGAGGAGAGGAGAGAGACAGGAAGGAGTTTCTCTCACCCTTTCCCTTGTGGAGAATTAAGTAGCCATCCCTGCTCCCTATGGAAACAAACGTTTTCCTCCTGCAGTCTCTGCGTGCTCTGTTCTGAACGTCCTCTCGGTGAACTTGCGTGATTGCAACATCACCCGCTCTGAAGACCTTGGATATGTTTGCCCTGGAATTCACTAATATTCGGTTTGTTTACAACGCGGCTTTCCTGTCCAGCGTCCCTCAAATTCCACACGTTGGGACCGGCCACCTACAGGGTGGAGCGAGCCGATCCCATCCACAGCACAACGACAACTGCTTTGAAGACTTGAAGAGAAGCAAAACCACAGAGGCGAATCCACGGAGAGAGGCAACGCCCGTGAGCTCACATACAGTGGGAGGCGACGGAGGATTTCAAAAGTGCCAGAGGCTTCTCTCGGCGGAGGTGGGGGACTTTGAGGTGCGTTGCCAGATGCACTTAAGGAAGGAATGAGGAAGAAACCAAGGATCCCCAGGGTTTCCATGGCATCAGGTCTGCTGCAATCCTTCCGCTGCAAGCTGTTTCCTCCTGTCCCAAGCCAGAAGGCGGAAGGATGGTGCTGGGGTCAAAAAGCGGCAAGATTAAATGCGGTTCCTGACGTGCAGAGAGAGGATTGCAGAGAATCAAGTCCTCCTTGAGGGCATGGCCCCCAACCTGCTGGAGAGGTTACGGCTATGCACTGTTAGCAGCAAACACTAGGGCCGGAGTTTGGGGAATGGGCATAAAAAAGGTGGTACGTAAATACCGTGGAAGTTTACGTAGCAAGAGTAAGAAATGGCTTGGAAGCAACCGAGATGTTCTTCAGGAGGTGATGGATACATAACTGGAACTGGAACTGGATGGATACATGCATGGAACTGTGGTCCATCCAGGCCATGGAATATGAATCAGGGCTAAAAAGAAATGAGCTATCAAGCCATGAAAAGACACAGAGGAACTGAAATGGGTATGACTTGGTGCAAGGGGCCAACCTGCAAAGGCTACAGACTGTGTGATTCCAGCTCTAGGACATTCTGGAAAAGGCAAAACTAGGGAGACAGTCAGAGGATCAGTGGGGGTACCAGGGGTTTAGGAGGGGCAGGTGTGAAGGATGGATGGGGGACCACAGAGGATTTTTAGGGCAGTGAACCTACTCTGTATGATGCTCTAATGTTGGATATATGTCATCTTAAGTTTGTCCAAACCCAGAGAATGTACAAGACCAAGAGTGAACCCTAAAGAAACCTATGGGCTTTGGGGGAAGATGACGTGTCAGTGTAGGTTCATCCGTTGTAACAAGTGCCCCTTCTGGAGGGGGATGTTGGTAATGGGAGAGGCTGTGTGTGTGGGCACGGAGGAGGTCTATGGGAAATCTCTGTACCTTCCTTTCAATTTTGCTGTGAACCTGAAATAACTCTTCAAAAAGTCTCTTTACAAAAAGAGAGAGAGAAAAAAAAGGGACGGAGTACTGATGCATGCTACGTCATAGACAATCACGAAAACACAATGCTAAGTGAAAGAAGCCGGTCACAAAAGACCACACGTTGTAGATTTCATTTGTATGAAACGTCCAGAAAAAGCAGCTCTATAGAGACAGGGAGCAGATTGCCAGAAACTGGGTGTGGGGTGCTTAGGAACAGGGTTAACTATAAACGAATACATGGGAATGTGGGGGGCAGTGATGGCAATGTTCTAAAATTGTTTTATGGTGATGGCTGTACAACTTGGTAAATTTGCTAAAATTCAGTAACTCTTTTGCTTCACACAAGTGAGTTGGATGGAATGTAAATTACACTTCCATTGTTTAAAAGAAAGTGGGTGGGATCACGTCGTCTGGCAGGTGTCACGCTGGGATCGATCAAATAGTAAAGTAATATCCGTGGAATTCTGAATCTTTTCTTACAGAGCCTGGGCTCTTAATTTTTAGGACTGAATTCTAGAGCTGGCTTTTCATGTTCAGCTTTATATAAGCACATCTCCAATTTAGCCTGACCCTTAGAATAAATGCAGCCCAGCGTTTAGAATTGTAAGATGGGATTGGATTTACAGCTTTGCACTTACAGCCATTTAACTGTTGGAAGATTTGGTCAAGTGTCAAACTGTATAATAATACATATATCTCAGGACCCTGGAAAGGACTGCATATGTGAAAAGTATTTGCAAACTGTAGGAGACTTGTAAAAAAATTACACTTCTTACTCTAGTTAATGTTGTTTTTTATTATTGAACACTTACATATATTCTGCCCTAGTCCTCGGTTCTCTGACTGCAGACCTTGGGGCTGGAAATGAGCTTTTAATATAAATGGCTATGTTATCTTTTAAATTGCCAACTCTTGTGTTTCAACTACGGATCTTTTGGACAGAAGTTTCAAAATGGCAGATGTAGACATTAGTTTCATTTTCAGTTATTTTTAGCCAATTGCTAAGTGAAAGAAATGATCTAGTGGTAGAACGTCCCCATAATATTTTATAAAATCACTCATATATGATGAGTTAAAAAAATAAGATTATACTTCTTTCTAAATTAATCTTATCTGTACTTTTATACCAGTGGTGGACTTGTGAAAAGAAAGTTGTGTGCAATTAGAATTTAAAATATTTTAGGGAGACAAGTTGTCCAAAGTATGAGATCAGGTAGCCTGTCAAAACTGGTTATAAAGAGAAAGGTTTGGGAAATAGATGATTAAAACGGTTGAAGAAGGATGATCTATTTTTTTCTCCCACTTTGGGCTTAAAATCTCTATATGGGAAACGTCGGAAATATATTTTGGGTTCATTTGTACACGAAATACGTATAAACAATATCAGCAGTATCTTTTTTATATAAATTTATTTATTTTATTTATTTTTGGCTGCGTTGGGTCTTTGTTGCTGCGCGTGGGCTTTCTCTAGTTGCGCGAGCGGGGGCTACTCTTCATTGCAGTGCGCGGGCTTCTCATTGCGGTGGCTTCTCTTGTTGTGGAGCACGGGCTCTAGGGCGCGTGGGCTTCAGCACTTGTGGCACACGGGCTCAGTAGTTGTGGTGCATGGGCTTAGTTGCTCCACGGCATGTGGGATCTTCCCGGACCACGACTCGAACCCGCGTCCCCTGCGTTGGCAGGCAGGATTCTTGACAACTGTGCCACCAGAGAAGTCCTCTACAGTATCTTTAAATCACTCTGCAATGATGGCCAACTCAGCTTTCAAAATCACTTTCGTCTTTTCGACAAGGTACACGAGGCAAGTTGTTGCAGATTTGTTTTTTGATGTTGATGGGAATCGTCAGGGTGGAGAAATCCATTTTCTCTGGAAGTGGTGTGGTGATGAGAAGATAAAGAATGAAAGGGGTACAGAGCCAGGGCAAGTCAGCTGAGGGACTCTCTGAAGTGTACGTGGCTCTCTGGAAGGGCAAAGTTTAACTCAGGGGATTCCCTCTGTCTCTAGTTGACTTACGGTGCAGGGGTACAGCTTCCGGGTTGTTTTACCACCTTTAGATGCACCTGGGCACATTTAAATAAACATAAACTTTTTAGAACAGTTGCAGATTTACAGAAAAATTGTACAGAGAGTAGTTATATACCCCATACCCAGTTTTCTGTATTAACGTGTTGCATGAAGATGGTACCTTTATCACAGTTGATGAGCCTATATTGTTATTAGCTAGACTCCATACTTTATTTAGATCTCCTCTGTTTTTCCCTAATGAGCTTTTTTTGTCTTAGGAGCTCATGCAGGTTTGCACATGACATTGAGTGTTTCTATCTCTTCAGGCTTCTCTGGGCTGTGACATTTTCTGAGACTTCCTTTTTTTTGTTTTCTGTTTTTTTTTTGCGATACGCGGGCCTCTCACTGTTGTGGCCTCTCCCGTTGCGGAGCACAGGCTCCAGACGCGCAGGCTCAGCGGCCATGGCTCACGGGCCCAGCCGCTCCGTGGCATGCGGGATCTTCCCGGGCCGGGGCACGAACCCGCGTCCCCTGCATCGGCAGGCAGACTCTCAACCACTGCGCCACCAGGGAAGCCCAAGACTTCCTTTGTTTTTGATGACCTTGACAGTTTTGAGGAGGACTCTGGGCAGGTATTTTATAGAATATTCTTCAACTGAGATTTGTCTTGATGTTTTGGTCATGATTCCACTAGGGCTGTGGGTTCTTGGGAGGAAGACCACAGAGGTGAAGCGCACTTCTCATCACGCTGTGTCCAGGGTGCCTGCTCTCAACCTGACTTATCCCTATGGATGTTGACCTTTGTCACCTGGTGCAGGTGTGTTTGTCAGATTTCTCCATGGTGAAGGTAGTTTTTCCCCTTTTCTATGTGCCAACTAACCTGTCATAATGCTGTGAATAGACCTCTATTCCACGTATAAGGACAGAGACCAAAGAGAAAGATAGATGGATAGATGATAGGTAGCTAGGTAGCTAGGTAGATGGAGATCAATATATTTATATGCAACTATCTAGCTATCTATCATCTATCAAATCTATTCACCTATGTATGTATGTATCTATTTACCTATCAACATCTATCACTATATCTATCATCTATCTATCTATCATCTATCTATCATCTTTCTGTCTATATACCTACCCACCTACCTACCTAGCATCTATTACTAATAGCGTTCTCTATTTGGATGCAGGAACATGGTTTTCATCCCCCTAGCCATTGTTGAGATAGCTCTTCCATTTTCATGCATCCGCTCCATCAAGGAAGATTCTTTGCTCTGTAGGATTACCAGCCTGGAGACACAGGAGAGGACTCCCCAGCGCAGTCCTTGCTCACCCTCAAGTGCCTTCTGCCTGGAACTGCAGTCTGGAATGAATAGTCTACACATCTGACACAATCCTTTCTCCCAAAGGCGAGTAGAACATGGCTTTGTCAGACGCAGGGCCAAATCGCTTCCACCCAGAGCATCTATATTTTCCTACAAAACATTGCTCGAGATTAAATTCTACCAGCACCGATAGGATCTTTTAGCTCTATGTTATTTCTCTCCTTCCCCTATCCTCACTCTGTCCTACTACTAGCCTTATTGCCATGGTGCCTTTGCCTCCATCCAAATTGTATGGGTCCCTCCTCACCTCCCTGGTAGGTAGGTAGGTGGGTAGGTAGATAGATGGATGATATGATGGGTAGATGGATGGATGGATGGATGGGGGGATGGTTGAGATGCTGCTTTCAAGAGGGATTGGATGACCACCATCTTGTCCGTTGGAAGTTAAGCCAGTGTGTTTCTACTGCCAGGAGTACTTGCATTTTGGTTCAATGTCTGTTTAAGAATTTGTTTGTCTCCATGGGAAGGGGAGATCAAGAAGGGCAAGTGTGTTGAAGTGTATAAGGAAGATCCTTCTCAGTGACTAAAGGCTTCCCTAATCACAGCTCCTTGTAACAGAAGACATCATGTAATTATGTAAAGGTTCCATCAGAAAGTGAGAGTTCCGCTTGTGCCTCTACCACCATGGTTTCCTGACCTAGGATAAGTCATTCCGGGTCTTTAAGTTCTGGCATCTTGAAGGGTCAAGACCAGAACACCGACGCCATGAGCAGCTGTGTGAACACAGAGGGGTTCGGTGGTCACATCCCCTAAACGTCTATATTGAAGCCACAGCAAAGATTCATTTCCTTCAGGTCGCCGTGTACCCATGGAGCATCAGCGGGGATTCTGCTCTCTGGAGTTACTTCTGCTCAAAGGGGATGGTCCAGAACTAGGGTCACTGCCACCCTCATCTACAAGAGGTGCTGTGGGCCTAGAAGCACAGAGCAGGAAATATTTGATGCTCGGCACACACATGACAGCCACAGAACCCTTAGAAATGCCTTTGTGGTCATCACTTTCATACTTGTGTCCCAGTGGAAGAAGGGAGAAAAAGGGACTCAGAAAGTGACCACAAAAAATGCCAATCACAGGCAACTCTTGGTCAATGTTACTGTCTTTTTTTTTTCTAGTCTACGTTCAGATCATCACGAATGGACATTTGTGTCCATTCCTTCCTCCATGAATGATACACAGACGCACACTTCAGATCCCAAGCTTATCTTTGAGATTTGTATCAATTCTAAAAAAAATTTTTAATACATGTGTGGGGGAATGAGCCACCACCATCTTCCCAATGAGTAAATATACAGAGACACCGGTCTTGCCAAGGACAAAACCCAACAAACAAAAAAATGGTCCACACAAAAAATGACATTAGGGCCGATTGAAACCAGATGCCCGCGCGGATTTCCCTTGGAGAAGTTCTAAATTTTGTTTGGAAATAATAAGAGTGCATAATTCAAAATCCCTCCCTTTTGTGTATCGAGAAAGGGAGTGTGGGTTCAAAGGTTGCTATTGGGTGGTTACGTTTTCTGTTATGAATTTCTGCGATTCCATAGATACCGGGAGAGTTCCATGTTCGTGGAGCCGCGCGCGCCTCGCATCTGTTTTTCTCTGGAGCTCAGAGCACGATCATCGTTCTCATTTGGTTAATTATTTGTGGGGATTCTGTTGGTGGTGGATGACTCAGGACATCATTTCAGACCAAAAGTAATGAAATTGGCAAGAAAAGTGTGTTTGTTTGTTTTTTCACAAACTTAAGAATTTTTTGTTTTTTTTTAAACAAGAGTCTGTTCACTTCCTGTAAAGTAACCACTGCTGTGGTTTCAAAGATGCAAGACAGTGAAGGGATGTGTCTGATCTCCTAACCTGGCTACTTCCTTGTTCTCCCGGGGAGTCTGAGGCACTTGTCCCGACGACTAGCTATTTGCAGGACACAACGGCATCTACCAGTACCCCTCAGCATTATGGGAGTAACTCGTGTTTTTCCTATTCAGGACAATAATGCCGTCAGTGAGTCAACTTTGCCGGCAAAATCGCATAAGACCCAAAGACAAATCGTGATACATTTAAAAAAAAAAATTACCTTAACAATCATTCTGGGTGTCCTTAGGAGCTAAAACTATTGAAAAAGTTGAAAGTGATGCCTAGAATTTCTGTAAATATTGGCCTTAAAGTTGGTCGGTTTAAAAAAAAGGGGGTGGGGCTTCCCTGGTGGCGCAGTGGTTGAGAGTCCGCCTGCCGATGCAGGGGACGCGGGTTCGTGCCCCGGTCTGGGAAGATCCCACATGCCGCAGAGCGGCTGGGCCCGTGAGCCATGGCCGCTGAGCCTGCGCGTCTGGAGCCCGTGCTCCGCAACGGGAGAGGCCACGGCGGTGAGAGGCCCGCGTACCAAAAAAAAATAAAAAAATAAAAAAAGGGGTGGGGGAGAGGAGTTTATGGGATGCTTTAGAAAATGGTGTATATAATTAACTATGATTGTTTAGAGGGTATTAGGTTGTGGTTATGGGAAAAGGATCGGCTTTCAAAGTTTAGTAAATAGAAATCCCACAGTTAAGTAGATACACATTCTCAAGGGAAGTTTTCTTTGGCAGGAACATGTCCGTGGCAGTTGCTCTTTGCCAAGAGAAGAGCCCTGTAAGCTGGAAGGATTTCCTGTCAAGGGTATTACAGGACAGATACAGTGCTGTGTTCCTTTTAGGATTGTTTGCAGGAATTAATTCTTCACACTCAGGGTAATTGCTGGGTACTTCCCAGTAACCAAGAAATTGTTGGTTCTACCAGGGAATCAGAGCTCGCTTTGGATGGTATTGGGTACGTTTGCTACGGCTGAGCACAGGTGCCCTTGCATTATTACATGAGGGAGGGCGGTCCCCATGTGGCCATGGGAAAGATGGGGTGGTCCTCCAGTGTAGGTCCCCTGCCAACAAGACCCTCCATCTTCCGCCTGGGGTGGCTTCCTCGACTACATTTCCTCCTTTCCTGGTTCCCCTGAACGTGGTCAGGGATGGGGGTGGGATGCCGACTCTGAGTGCGGGGTCTTATGTGGTGTCCTTTCTGGGGACCCTGCAGGCATCTCACTATGGTGGTCTTTCTTCCTTCTCATGCCCGCGTGGCATGTCTGTGACAGCTTGTGCTGAAGGGCATCCCATGCTCCCAAGTAAATCTCAGCTGACACACAGCACGGTTATAAGCAAACGACAGAAGCATGCCTGGCGTTGGTGTGTCTGACGTTTCAGGGTTCAGAACTCCGACGGCAACGTTCCAACATCATGCTTGGGAGACCGGCCAGTCTTCTCCGTGCTCTTAAATTTCGAGGACTCAGAGATGCAATCTTCTTGGTTCCACGTTTTCCATGGTTTTTACCTCCAGTGGTGCTCCTGGACGCTTCCCAGGGAACGGAACAGTTGTTTGCTGTTTCTCTGGATTTGTTCAAGAAGGTACTGGAGAAAGGTCTTATTTCCAAGTTTCCTGATGAACCTGTGTTCCGGTATATAATAGTTTGCATCTGCTAATCCCAAACTCCTGGAAAAGAATAGGAAAAAGAATGTATATATATGTATAACTGAAGCACTTGGCTGTACACCGGAAACTAACACATTGTAAATCAACTATACTTCAACAAAATAAATTAAAAAAAAAAAAAGATCCATTCCGAGCTAAAGGGTCCTAGAACTCTGTCACTTCTTTCCAACCAATCCTCTCTCTCCAAATTTTGCTCAGAAATCAGCCTTCCTTCCTGGGTTGGTGGGACCCAGCCAGAGCTCATGGATTACACACTGGGAAACGGCTTTCCACAAAAAGTCAACCCCAGGCGACCTTGTCCGTGTAGGTCCAGCCCGTGAACGGCCGTCGAAAAGGGCAATTAATGTGGTCACTTCAATGCCAGGGGCCCTGGTTTCCATGCAGTTGGGCCAAATTGAAGCCCAATTAAGCACTCAGCATGCTATTTCAATTATGTTTTTTTTGCGCCAGATCGTGTTGTTTTCCCCCCAGTAATGATCCTGAGGCAGTACAGGGGAAGGCATGTCATTCTCCAGGCATCTGGGGGTATTTAGTGGGCCTTCAGGGTGAACATAAAAATAGTCTCTTTTAGAGAAGGAAACCGTCTTTGCTTAAAATGCTGATGGTTTGTTCATCATGGATTGTTTTTGCGTTCATCTGATTTATTATAATATTGCATTAAAATATTACGTGTCTTGACTACTGAATTTTTTGCTGCCCCCTGAAAATTTTGCCAAGGTAACTGCTTCTCTCACCTCACCCTAGCCCTGCCCTGGGCACCAAGCTGGTTAAAAAATTATATCTATCTATCTATCTATCTATCTATACACACACACACACACACACACACACACACACACACACACACACACACAGAGTTATCTATAGCTGGTTACAATGCATTTATGTATGAATACATATATTTTTAGAGATATGGGAACATATGTATAACTGATTCAATTTGTTATAAAGCAGAAACTAACACACCATTGTAAAGCAATTATACCCCAATAAAGATGTTAAAAAAAAAAAAAGATTGAAAAAGGCTTGGACTATTGAATTCTGTCACCGATGTGTTTCTGGTTCTCATTTTAGAATAAATGATATCCATATCAGATTATCTAGGTGATTAGCACAATGGATCTGACCTGAAAGTAGGAAGCCTTCAGCTCAGCTGTTCCCTGAATCTGACTGATTTAGTCCACATGCTCCACCCAACCCAGGAAGGGAGCCAGCCACTGCCTCACTCCACCAAACAGTGTTCAGTGTTTGGGTGGAAAGGAAGATGCATTCCAGCTGTCTCCAAAAATGAAGAAAATCGGAAGATTTTCCCCCGTCTTCAGTGAAATAAACCTGACCTTCTGGTAGGAGAGTCTTAAATCGGAAATGGTTTAACCGAATCACAACAGGAAACAGCTCTGGTTACAGCCCAGCTTGCTTAGGTCCTAATGGGTGAAGAGAGCATCCCATCCCTACTTCCCAAAACTCTGGGTATAGCAGGTAGTTGTCCTAAGGGGCCTTGGCAAAGGGTGTTGGACTTTGCCTTTGGGATTTCTGCTGTCAGAACTGCCTAAAGAAGAATGAATATTTGCCACAGGAAGAAGCAATAATCCAATCATTGGGAACCCTGTCTCTCAGTGTAGTTAATTTCTATTTAATTAGCCAGTAACTACACTTAAAATAAAGAACAGTTGGTAATCAAAAACAGGTGGATAAAGGATGAGCAATTGTGCGACAGGATAGAATTACTGGGCCAGAACAAAGTTGGGGGAGAGTGAGAGACACGACGCTTCAGAGAAAACATGGCTGGGAGCGGAGTGATCGTCGACAGGCAGCTGTGGGTCTCCTCAAGCTTTATATCAGCTTTTCCTTGTGTTTGTTAGCCATCAATACACTGATTTTAATCACCAAAAAAATTATGTATATATATTATATTTTATACATACATTTATATCAATATATAAATTTTAAATGTATACGTATGTATTACATTAACCACAACTGGTTAATTGTATCCAACTATACTGTGTGTGCCCCTGGGTGTACGTGTGTACAATTTTTAACCAGCCATATAGTATACACTTATGAACATATTATATATACATATATTTATATGTATTAACTATAATATATGTATATACAGATATAATTTTAACCAGTCATATATACATACATATGCGTATTATACATACAAACATATGTCTATAGTTTTTACTATGTATAAAATATATTGTATATTTTAACCAGCCATACATAAGTAAATACATAATTCTATATGTATAAAATACAATATGTATGTACAAAAATAGATGTAATTGTACCCAACTATATAAACACACATGTATATATGTATAAACATATGTGTGTGTATATATTATGTATATACATGTGTGTGTGTGTGTATATACACACACACACACACACACACACACACACAGACACACACACATCTATATGAATTTTTAACCATCAGTGGCGCCCAGGACAGGGTTAAGATGAGGTAAGAAAAGCTATTACCTGGGCAAAGAATTTCGGGGGGACATAAAAAACGAAATTCAGTAGTCAAGTACATAATATTTTAATTACACACACACACACACACACCCCCTCTGCTCCGAGACCATACGTCTTCCCACAAAGCAGACAAGGTAACATTTGCAGCCAGCCCTGGTACGTAAGTAAAGAAACTGACCTTGTTTAAACAGAGGCCTGACTTCTGACCTCAGCTCCGGAGATGACCTCGAAGTCCTTGGAGTGTCCTGCCTGATAAGAGTGTCTTTTTCTTTGCCTGGGGACCTTGGATCACTGGATTTAGGGTCTAAAATGTGACATGGGGTGGGCGGGGGTCAGGTGCTGCCAGGGAGTTTGAGGGTGAGGGCTGGTCAAACTGGCAGGGATGCTGTGATGTAGGGTGGGAGCTTTGGGTCCTGCCCAAAGTTTCAGCTCCGACCTCCATAGCGGCTGAAGGCTGAGGTCCATCATGCAGGCCATTGACCATGGAGCCCTCGATAAAGTCTGAACACTGAGGGTGGGGTGAGCTTTCCTGGTTGGCGATGCTTCCTGCAGAGGTATGATCACCAGGGGTTACCAGGAGGAGTGTGTGCTCCACGGGGAGAGGACCACAGGGGCTCTGCGCTGGGTGCTTTCCTGGACCCTGCACGGGGCACCCCTTCCCCCGGACCCTGAGCTGTGCACCTCTTCCTGTGGCTGACTCCACTGCGTGTCCCTTGCATGGAATACACGAGAGCCCTAAGTGTATAACAGCTTGCCGTGAGTTCTGGGGTCCCTCTAGTGAATGATCAAACTCAAGCGTGGTCTTGGGGACCCCCAAAGGTTGCAACTGGTGGTCTGTGGGAACCGTTCCTTCTAAATCCGACCTTGGCTAAGTCTTGCACTGACCCTGTCTTGGCCGGATCTAATGAAATGCAGTGCCTGGAGGTTTCTTTGGAGCCTGGGTTTTTTGTTTTTTTTTAAATTTTTATTGGAGTAGAGTTGATTTACAATGTTGTGTTAGTTTCAGGTGTACAGCAAAGTGAATCCACTCTATTATTATTATTTTTTGGTTCTTTTCCCATGTAGGTCATTACGGAGTACTGAGTAGAGTTCCCTGTGCTACACAGCAGGTTCTTATAAATTATCTATTTTACATTTAGTACTGTGTATCTTCCAGTTTACCCCTCCCCAGCTCCCCCTTTCCCCTTTGGTAACCATAATTTTATCTTCTATGTCTGTGAGTCTGTTTCTGTTTTGTAAGTGAGTTCATTTGTGTCCTATTTTAGATTCCACATACAAGTGATACCATATGGTATTTGTCTTTCTCTGTCTGACTTACTTCACTTAGTATGATCATCTCTAGGTCCATCCATGTTGCTGTGAATGGCATTATTGCATTCTTTTTTATGGTTCAGTAATATTCTATTGTGTATATGCACCCCATCTTCTTTATCCATTCATCTGTCCATGGACATTTAGGTGGCTTCCATGTCTTGGTTATTGTAAATAGTGCTGCAATGAACATTGGGGTGCATGTATCTTTTCAAATTATAGTTTTCTCTGGGTATATGCCCAGGAGTGGGCTGGCTGGGTCCTATGGTAGTTCTATTTTTAATTTTTTAAGGAACCTCCATACTGTTCTCCATAGTGGCTGCACCAATTTACATCCCCAACAGTGTAGGAAGGTTCCCTTTTTGGAGCCTGGGTTTTTGATCATACTTTTCTCTTTTTCTTCACAAATACGTGTGTGTCTGTGTGTGTGTGAAAGAGAGAGATTAGCAAGACAGACCCCTTCTTATTTTTGTGTGGTTTGCAGCCATCTACTGAGATTCTAGTAATAACGTTGTCCCAGGATTGGAATTTAAAATGTCCACCAGAAGCCTTGACGTGGACGGGACCTTTGGCGGCTTTCCTATCTTCCTGGCGATTTATCCTCTTTGCGGACTTGTAGCCACACATCTGTTTGTATTTATATCCAGATGAAGCAAATCTGGGAGGCTCTCATTTACAAGCTGACCTCGGAGATATTGTAGGTTCACTGCAATCAAGTAACTGGCAATAAAGCAAGTCCCACGAATGGTGTTGGTTCTCGGCCCGCTAGATTGTAGTCCAATTAAGTGTGCGGTATCGTGACATCGAATAAAGCAACGTACCCTCATTACAACGTATTTTATGGTGAAAAAACGCTAACCGTCCTCCAAGCCTTCAGTAAGTTGTAGTACTAACTTCAAAGCTCACTGATCACAGATGATTATAACTAACGCAATCAGAGTGGAAAAGTTTGAAATACTGGAAGAATTACCAGAAGGTGACCCAGAGACAAATGGTTTTGGAAAAATGGCACTGATCGACTTGCCCCATGCAGCGTAGGCACAAAACCTCAAATTGTAAAAAAATAAATAAATAAAAGTGCAATATCTGTGAACGCAATAAAATGAGACATGCCTGTAATTTTTCATGGGGGGATTTAGGAAGGGCACAAACACCCCATCACACTGACCTCGGTTAATCGTAAGGCACATCTGAATTGCTCACGCTTGTAGTACCCCATAGGCAGTTGTGTATTTTTTTTTCTTATCTATTATTTATTTATTTATGGCTGTGTATGCCTCTTCGTTTCTGTGCGAGGGCTTTCTCTAGTTGCGGCAAGCGGGGGCCACTCTTCATCGCGGTGCGCGGGCCTCTTACTATCGCGGCCTCTCTTGTTGCGGAGCACAGGCTCCAGACGCGCAGGCTCAGTAATTGTGGCTCACGGGCCCAGACACTCCGCGGCATGTGGGATCTTCCCAGACCAGGGCTCGAACCTGTGTCCCCTGCACTGGCAGGCAGATTCTCAACCACTGCGCCACCAGGGAAGCCCCAGTTGTGTTTTTTTTTTTTTTTTTGTCATTGATCCAATTTACTTCCAAAGAAACTTGAATCCCAACCTGGCTGTGACTTTTCACAAGACAGGTGATACACTGCTATGACCCATCCCGTCTTCTGGTGCAAGTGATTCTGAACGGTTGGGAAGTTTAGGAACAAAGAAGCACTTGTACCGAAACCAATCCATTTTGGAGACTGTCTTTAGACCTGTCTTCTCTCTGTATGACTTCGTTTTGCATTTGGTGAAATTGGAAATGAGTTATAAGGTATGGCTGGGGTTCTGGTTTTCCAAGAAAAATAACGGACAAAAATCTAGAGGACTTTTGCAGACGCAGGGTTTTGGTGGGTGAGGCCGTGAGCAGGGCGGCAGCATGTGGTCACATGGGTTGAAAGCACAGTCTGGGATGTCAAGACATGGGTTCTCCCAGGAATACCTAAACCCACATGTCATGTGGCCGGTCAAGCCGACGCTTGGCAACGTAAAACATTCTCTAATTCGCAGAGCAGAGAAAGACGCATGCATCCACTCCAGTACGACCGTTTTTATGGACCTAGGCAAATATTTCACAAGTGTGTGGTGGCGTGACATGCTCTGGTTATAGCTGACTTAAAATCTTTGAAAAGAACAAGTGTTGACTTCCAGGACTTTTATGCTCTATAAACATAATCTGTTTTACCTAAAACGTGGATTCCCTGAGGCTGCAGGCAATTTTGCCCTAAAGGAACCCATTGGATGGGTGAAGCCATGCAGATCCCGAGCCCCTGAATTGAAACAATCTTGAAGATTTGAAAACGGTTAGGATTTGACCATGTCTATGAACTCAAAAAACATTGGACGAGATCAAAAAAAAATCATGGGCGACTTTTTGCTTTCACGGTGGTGATGGACACATTTCCAAGAGAGCGTGTATCTTTTATATTTGTACTGGCTTCTGCGTTTCCCCTGCAACAAAGCCCTCTTGTGAGATTTTAAACTTATAAAAGTATATTATGCCTGAAAGCGTGCCCTTGGGACTGTTCACAGCTGTACGACTAAATGATGAATTTATTACAGTTCCTGTAATTCCTCCAGTCTCACCAAACACAGTGGTTCCTCAGGAATATGCAAGTTCATAGACGCTGAGCTAGCATTTCTATAAAACTGTTTATTTTTTAACCTGAGGAGAAAAGGAGTTACATGTTGGCATCCGTACGTGCCGTTTTAAATCATTGACGCAGTGTTTTGACATTTTGATGCAAAATGGATCGAGGAATTTTCCATGAATAGATTTGAAGGGGAATTTTAATTTTTTTACAGCGCACCTGAAAAGCTAACATTACTTTGGAATCAATTCACCCACAAATATGATTGCCTTTTATTACTACCTGAGGAAATGAGAATAACAAAATACCTCTTCCAAAATGATAGCGTGATTTGAGAGAAAACCGAAGCTCAGCGGATTTCCTTAGTCGCCTGAAGTTTTGCGTGATTCCCTAAATGGTTAAATCTTTATGGGTGTATTGCCGCCATCGACAACGTGCCGGATCAGACTCGCCCATGAGCTAACGGTTTCTAAATGTTAAAATACTTTTAAAAATTCAAAGGAAGGGTGATATTTGTTGACATAGCGTTTTATTGGCAAACAGCTGTGCTCATTCATTTATGAATCACCTGTGGCTGCTTTCGTGCTATGATGAAATAGATAAAACCACATGACCCACAGAACTGAAAATATTGACTATCAGGCCTGAAAACGTTTGCTGATTTCTGGTTTTACGTAGTGAGTTAAGCAACCACTAATTTTGGAATTCTGTAGGTTAGGGAGCCAATAGATGTAGGTAGATGTCAACCACCCATTCAGGGTTCTTGCAAATGACTTGAACAGGACATGAAAACATTCAGACATTAGAAATGAGAGATCCAGAAAGGAGAACAGTCACATATGTTGGCACGAAGAAAACCCCAAGGAAGAGATGCAAGTTGAGCGAGATCTTTGGGGATAAGGCAAATCTTGGAAGAGAAAGCACCTCGTTAATTTAGGGCATCTTTTTCCAAAGCAGGTAAGGTGGGGACACCATCCTTACAGGTGGGTGTTTCTGCCTGGGGTGGCAAGAGCAGTGGCCTTTGGGGTCATCACCATCCCAACTCTACCTTTCCTTCCTCCTTGTCACCTCCTATCCCGTCCCGAGCCAGAGGGTCTACACAAACGAGTATTGTGCCTGTGAAGAGTTGGACTCTGTTCATCAGTTTTAGCGGAAACTAACAGAAAATAATCATCCTCACAGGGTCACACAATGAGGAAATGCATGCTCGCACACAATGAGGAGTGCTAGGCACGGAATCATTGGGTTTGGCCATCTTCCTCGTCTTGGCTTTGTCTATAGGCTAGCTTCACTCGTGGTGTTGAGATGTAGACTGGACATCCCTGGGGATGTCCACAGGTGGCAGAAAGGGACCCCTCTTATCCTGTGTCCCTGTCCCGGGGAGAGGGAACTTTATCTAATAGCTCCCTGGAAGACCTGATCTCCTGTTTTTATGTAAAGTTGTGTTATATGCCTACACTTAACTCATACATGATGTGGAAAATGGAACCACCCATGGTTACCTTGATACAATCAGCATTTCACCAAAATCCTCCCTTGGACTATATGACCTCAGGAAGGAGAAATGGATACCCCCCCAAAACTGGTGTCTACTAGCAATAAATAAGGGGAGATTGGACGAAAGTTGGCATCAAATACTCAATAAGAGTTTCCTAAATTGATATAGGACCTGTACCCTGAAAAAACAATCATTTTTACTCCAGAGCTGTGAGTACCAGGATACCCCAGCTTTTTCTGGGATGTGCAGCTGATTGCGAAGACTCAAGTACCAACGATTTCTTTTTTGCTTCTTTCTTCAGAAATCCTTTGGCCTATTTCAATTTCCTTTCTTGCGTAATTTGTTAAAATTAGCCAGGACAGCTGTGCGAACACTTGCCTCGGCTAATTTCAAACTGGCGTGTGTCCAGTATCATGGAAATTCCACTTCCTATTGGTCTGAATAACTGTGGTCCACAGGTACAGGCAACAAGGCTGTGGTCGTTCCCCCAGTCAGATTTCACAGTTGGTAGATCTTGTGATCTGTTTAGTTTCACTGGTAGCCCCTATCTTTTGTCAGAACCGAAGTGTGGGAAGCCAGCCCAGCTCTGAGGTCAGCTTTGGGTGCAGAGAGGAAGACACTCCTTCCAAATTCCCTTTTTGTGAAGCACTGCTTTCTTCATAATGCCCTTGGACCTTACAGAGTGACTTCTCTTTGGTCTCATCGTGTAGAGGCAAGGAGAAGCCCTACAATTTATCATCTTTGGATGAAAACGGGGGAGAACTTGTCTTTTCAAAAATTGAAAGAAAAGAATTTTCTACTTATGAAAATCCCTGTTGAGGTGTAGGAATAGGCTGGTCAGACATAGTAATACAGCAACAGTGTTTCACAGGGTCAGAAACCGTCCATGTAATTCCATTTTCATTTGTGTCTTGAGAAATGGAATATTGCCGGCCATATCAGTAAACAAAGAATGTCAGTCATCAGCAATTTCAGCCACCGCATATGGTGAGCCGCTGAGCCCTGAGGGAACCCAGGAAGGAAAAGAAAGAATTCCTGCCATCTAGCAGCCATCAGGCTGCAGCCGCTCTCCACGGTGAGCCCTGAGGAAACTCAGGATGTGAAAACACAGGACCCTGGCCCCAGAGAGCTGAGGTGCCTATCAAAGGAATGCTTTCAGTGAGCCCAGACTCTCTTGCATCTTCTCATACATAGAAAAGCCCTAAACTCCTTAACATGAGGTATCCGGTTTCCTTCCATTAATAGTGATCTTTTGTTCCCACTACCTGCCCTTTGTTGCAAAACTTCGATATAACATAGCTACGCCTTCACCTCCTCGGACCAGTTCTCTCAGGGTTACTTGAGATGATGCCTCCCGGGCTTGAAGTCCTAAAAATATTCGCTGAATAAAACATGACTCTCAACTTTTAGGTTGTGAATATATATATATATATATATATATAATTTTTATTCGACAGTCTCAATGTTAGAGATTAAATGATGCAATTATTTGGATAGTTGCAGGTATAAAGGTTAATGGAAGAAAACTTAAATTCTGCTGTTGTCAGTAAAATGTCAACCTACTCTACGTAATTTTAGTAGACATATATTGAAATCTCCGTTTCACATTGCATCTGTGACCATACTGGTATCTGTTAGAAATAGACCACAAAGATGCAATCAGTGTTTTTAACAAATATCTTGTTAGATTTTAATTCTTTGGGGCTCTGAATTGTGTCTTCTAACTCTCCCAAATTTGAGTCTAGGTACTTTTGGGTTAATTGATTGCCTGACATCAGCCTGTGAAACTAAGCATAAGAAAAACATTAGATGCTATTACGAAGCGCTCAAGAAAGTGTAATAACTCACACATGTGTCCTTCAACCTTGCATAATGTCCTATTGTTAGGGTTCATTATTACCTGTCAACTTAGTCCCTTTTCCATGTAAAGTGAGGTACTTTATAAAGTTTTCGTCCATCAATTTGTTTTTTAAGATTTTTTTTTGATGTGGACCATTTTTAAAGTCTTTATTGAATTTGTTACAATACTGCTTCTGTTTTAGGTTTTCCTTTCGCTGATTTGTGGGTTTTTTTGGCCGTGAGGCACGTGGGATCTTAGCTCCCTGACCAGAGATCAGACCCACACCCCCTGCCTTGGAAGATAAAGTCTTAACCACTGGACCGCCAGGGAAGTACCTGTCCATCAATTCTTAATGTTTGAATTTCCTATTATCACATTTGGATAAACGTATGTCTATACTGTCTACTCTAGTGAGCTGCAAATTACATTCTGATACCTGAAGGGAGTGTATATAAACCTTTATCCCAAGTTTGCAATTTATTCCTAGCTTATTTACAGTAGAAACAATTAAATATACGAAAATGCGAGAATGTGAAACACGGGCATTCCTATCGGCACCACCGTGGGTTGCTGTCGATTTTTTTTCTTGGTGTACATCTTTCTTTTTCAGCAATCAATATTGCGGTGATTGTGTTGGAAGCAATGGCTTGACTTTTCCACCATCTACTCAGGCTGTCCCGTGAGTTACCTGCGCTGTCTGGGAGACACATGTGGCATGACCAAGACACAGCTCCATCACGGAGATGGTGTTGCTTGGTTGTTTGTCACTTTGTTTCTCTCTGCTCTCCTCCTAAAAGAAATAAAGGGTAACTGAGGCTTTCTATTTCTCTTCTAAATGTGCACTCAATGATGCTTCTCTTTGAATGACGGAAATGTTGGGTTTACAGAGCCATAACAGCTACCCTTGGGGTGTCTCCTTTCTCTGAAAAAAAAAAGTTTGTTTTTTCATCTGAAATGAAAGCATTGAGCCTTTCAACTCAAGGGAAAAAATAAACATGGAGTAAGTCTTCTCTGGTGTTGATACAATTCATCCTGAGTCCTTTCCCAGCAATATGGTGGCTATATTTTCCTAATCATACTTGGCCCACATGCACCAGGAGGAAGTGGGGGGCACCGGGATAAAGAAGGATGTTGAGGCCAGGAAAACTGTCCTGGAACTGACCATTTCTGTGTCCTTGACTCTCCGGTTACCTCATTAACTCCTGTCACCTCATCTATAAAGTGGGCACCATTCTATCTGCTTTCTCCTTTTTCTTGTAAGGTTGGCATGAGTTCGGGTTCAATAAACATGCATCTCCATTCTTCTTTTTCTTCTCTCATCCCATCTCCCTTTCTCTTCTATGGGCAGCTCCCTTCCTTTTCTTTCTCCCGGTGGGTAAAATGACAGAGAGCAATTGTTTAATCAGTATTTTTTATTGAAGTAGAGATGATGTACAAAGTTGTGTTAATTCCTGCTGTACAGAAAAGTGATTCGGGTATACATATACATGCATTCGTTTTTTCATATTCTCTTCCATGATGGTTTGTCACAGGATATTGAATATAGTTCCCTGTGCTCTGCAGCAGGACCTTGTTCTTTATCCATCCTATGTATAGTAAGTTACGTCTGCTAACCCCAAACTCCTATTCCTTCCCTTCCCCGCCCCCTCCACCTTGGCACCCACGAATCAGTAAGAGAGAGTATTTTAAGTAGGAGCTGCCCTTAGGAGTCCTGGCTACATGGCCCCCAAATTAGCAGCTGCTCGCCTTCTTCAGGGGAGTGAGTCTGGGCGAAGCCTGGTGGCTCATTCACCGCCACCGTACACCCCTTGCCCCGCGGCTAGGAGCAGTTATCATAAACTGGCTCCCGATAAGCTCCGGACAGGTTGTATCTTAATCTTGTCTAAGATCAATGAGACACTCGTTTCCTCCAGTCCAAGGGAGCGTTGCTGTTTAATGTTCACCAGCACACGGAGGAAAACGGGGGGCATGGAAGGTATTTTCAATAAACACTTGGATGTGATTGGATAAAGCTGAGTGGAGCACCGTGGTGAGTTTCCTAGGGCTGCTGGAACAAAGTACCGCAGACGGAGTGGCCTAGCTCTACAGAAAAGTGCCATCTGGGGGCTGGAAGTGCAAAACGAAGGTGCTGGCAGGGCCGCGCTCCCTCTGAAACCCGTAGGGGAGGATCCCTCCTCGTCCCTCCCAGCTTCTGGGGGCGGCCGGCCATGCTTGGCGCTCCTGGCCTTGTAGCTGCATGTCTCCAATCTTCTCCCCGTGTGCCTGAGTCATCACATGGCATTTCCTTCCTCTTAGAAGGTCAAGTCCCACCCTGATGACCTCATCTTGGCTTATTTGTATCTGTAAAGGCCCTAATTCCACATAAGGTCACATTCATACATATGGGGCTTCAGACTTCAACCTAGCTTTTTCAGGGACACAATCCACCCAATAAAAGGTATGAGAGACAAAGCAACAACAAAACAACAATATAAATTCATAGAAGAAGGGAAAACCTGGTATCGGAGTCCATCGGGTTGACTGTAATGCCAAGAACGTGTAACCTAAACTCAGTTCCTAAGTGTTCAAAATATCATGGAGTACCAGATACACACTGAGTGAGTCTGCAGGGCTTAAACCTCTTCGGGTCAGCACACTCCTGACACTGAAGCATGAGCCTCGTCCTACAGCAAGACCACGCCACGTACGCACACGAGACACGTTCTCAGAGCTCTCACCAACTTCAGAATATCTCCGGTGTCCTCAGATCTCCATTCCAAGAAGGGCCGGCTCGCAGACGTTCAGCTGACAGGCGGGTCAGAGCCAACTGAGACCTGGAGAGGTTGGGGGGATTCCAGGGAGAAACGGAAAATGATGAAAGTCTTGGCAAAAGGCTACTAGAATATGTCTAAAGAGAGAAACACCCTTCGGAGGAAACGGGACTGGTTAAAGGAGCAGTCTTCAGTCCACGTCTGAGCGACTGAGCAGGGTCCAGGGTAATATGCCACGTAACTGCAAAATTTAAAAAACTCTCAGCAGCTCCCTCAACCTCTCTTGGCAGCCATTGCCCAGAAAACTCGGAAGAGTGTTTACTGACTGTTGACTAGCTGTCCTGGAGGAGAGGACGATGAGAACGGAGAGGAAACCTTGAGCATCAGAGGCTTATAGACTCGCACATGACACGGCTCAGGCTGCCGCATCACGGGAGCCCAGACGGGCTGGCTTATTCAAGAGACATTTATTGTCTCCCAGTTTGGAGGCTGGACGTCTGAGATCAAGGTGTCAGCAGGGCTGGTTTCTAGGGAGAGGTCTCTTCCTGGCTTGCAGATGGTGGCTTCTCCCTGTATCTTCACGTGGTCGTGCCTCTCGGTACCTGCAGAGAGATAGACAGAGAGAGAGAGACAGAGAGAGAGAGGGAGAGAACACGCTCTCTTCCTCCTATCAGGACACGAGTCCTATCAGATTAAGACTTCCCTCTGAGGACCGCCTTGATACTTAGTTACCTCGCAAAAGACCTGTCCTGCCCTTGTTCACTCTACCAAGTACAGTCACACTGAGCATTCCTGTTTGTAGCAAGTTTCTTCTTGCATATCAAATACCGAAGCCAAGATAAGCAGATATACATGGTGTACGTCATCTCTACACCCAAAACATGAGTTCATTTTCACAAATATAATTTAGCAGGGAGGAGAACTTTGCTCTGAACCAGACTGTCAAACTCTCTTGTACTTAGGAGTCACCTAAATGTTGGTTTTACCTTTTGTTTCAGTGTGGATTTATCGTCCACTTGTCATGTTCAATGCTGGCGACCCTTATTCTATGTACCAAGCAGGGGGGCCAGGATGGTTCACTTCCCAAAAGCCCTGCTCCTCCAGGATGCTCTGAAAATGGAATTTATATCCCGCCTCACGGAGTTCCTGCTGTGTTTGTGGATAACATCACCACGTCATCATTAAAGTGAGATGCTGCTTTGCAGGGGTGGGTTGTAAAACCTTCTCCTGGCAGAGAGACCTGCGTTCGGAATTTCCCTTGGAGCACGAGGGACTGTTGCTGGGATGGAGGCTGAAACCACATGAGACTGGTCTTTAAAGAAATCTGGGAGGGCTTTTCCTTCATTTGAAACAGGAAACGGAGAGCCCCGAGGGGGAGTCGGAACGGTTGTCGGGGGTGGCTCTCTCTTGCAGTTGGGGAGAACGGAGGGAGAGCTTGGGGATCTGAGGTCTCCTGTGAATCAGGTTTGGGAAAAACAAGCCACTGAACTTGTACCAGGAAACTTGGTGTAACCAGGATTTTATTGCCCATCTGGAAGATGTTTTTAGGTGTCCAGAGCCTTTAAAAGGAATATCTGCATTTTTGCAAGCAGAAACACGCTCACTACACACCAAAGACATCAGGGCTTTGCATTATCGTGTGTAGGGTGAAGGATGCCTACAGCATGGATTTTTAACCCTCCTTTTCAAATTCCTGTGCTAAATAAGTATAGGATTCTCTAACTGGGTTGAACCATAGCAGAGGTGAAGAATAAAAGGAAATGATTTGGAAATGTCCTAATACTTAATAATTTAGGTCACTTCACCACTTTCTGGGACAGAATCTTTGGATGGAGTTCATTATTCTCACTTCATATCCCATTAAGACATCATCTCTAGATTATGCTAAACCGCCCATTCATCACAAAACCAAGAATACGTTTCTGCAATAATTCTTTTCCATCTTGCTGTACTGTATTTGATTTCCACCGTGCTACCCCAGGCTTAAGGACATGACCCAGGATGTGCAGCGGTTGACAGAACATACCCTCACAATGCTCTTTTAAAATGATTATACTTATAGGGACTTCCCTGGTGGCGCAGTGGTTAAGAATCCGCCTGCCAGTGCAGGGGACACGGGTTCGAGCCCTGGTCCGGGAAGATCCCACATGCCGCGGAGCAACTGAGCCCGTGCGCCACAACTGCTGAGCCCACGAGGCACAACTACTGAGCCCGTGCGCCTAGCGCCTGTTCTCCACAACAAGAGAAGCCACCGCAGTGAGAAGCCACGCACCGCAACAAAGAGTAGCCCCCGCTCGTCGCAACTAGAGAAAGCCCACGTGCGGCAACGAAGACCCAACGCAGCCAAAAATAAATAAATAAATTTAAAAAAATAAAATGATTATACTTATAATAAACATCTTTTCATATTAAGCATGTGTGTTCAGTGAAATATCAGAAATGAAGAGCTATGAGCCGGTGTTTGTCTTCAAAGCAACTCAGCAGAGGGAGTCTTGGGAGCTCAGAGGTCTTTGTTGGGGCCAAATGTGTAATGTGGGCAGATAAAGATAAGGTGAATGTTTCCGACGTCTGCGTCAGACTTGGGCACCAGATAAGTTAAAAAACCCACAGCAGAGGCTTACGCACTTCAGAGTGCCGCTTGCGAGAGACCAATTCTGAAATCCTTCGCTCTTGGCTTTCCAAGAGTTCACTCGAAAAGCAAGGTCTTTTTCGGGAAGAAACAGGGTGAGCTGACGTGGAAAGAATGGGAACAACAGTCCCCTAGTAGAGGGGATTATTTTTTAATGAGTTTAGTGTTTTTACTGTCAACTTTCGAAAGTACCACCAGAAGCCAGCATCTTCCTTCAACTTCGTTATCGGGTTAGGGGCCCAGGAATTCGTCTGAATCCCTTAGACTTTCTCTTTAAACAGTGACAAGGATGCCGGGCGAGATAAGGTCCCAGATGGGAAAGCCAAACTCGGTCACCGGTCACCGAAGCTGTGTGTTGGAGTGCCCTTCCGAAGCTCTTTACTCTGACGTTGTTCAATGTGTGTTGACGAGGGGCTATTTGCATTTTCCTTGACAACAGATTATGGAAAGCAGGTGTTACATGTGTCGATTTATTTTTTTTTTTCATTTTTTAGGATTCTAATTTTTATTTTTATTTTTTTTACATCTTTATTGGAGTATAATTGCTTTACAATTGTGTGTTAGTTTCTGCTTTATAACAAAGCGAATCAGTTATACATATGTTCCCATATCTCTTCCCTCTTGCGTCTCCCTCCCTCCCACCCTCCCTATCCCACCCCTCCAGGTGGTCACAAAGCACCCATCTGGCCAGGAAGCCTGTGCTTTACGATAGAATGGTGACCAGTTTCCCCAAAGGTGCATCAGGAGGAAGCATCGTGCTTTCTTAGAGATAGAGCCATCCACGCTGAGTTCTTTTATTGTCTTTAAATATGGGCGCCAGGGCTTCCCTGGTGGCGCAGTGGTTGAGAGTCCGCCTGCTGATGCAGGGGACACGGGTTCGTGCCCCGGTCCGGGAGGATCCCACATGCCGCGGAGCGGCTGGGCCCGTGAGCCGTGGCCGCTGAGCCTGCGCGTCCGGAGCCTGTGCTCTGCAACGGGAGAGGCCACAACGGTGAGAGCCCCGCGTACCGCAAAAAAAACAAACAAACAAAAAACAAAATAAAGATGGGCGCCAGTTCTCTTTCTGGCTCTTCTGAGCGCTCATGGGGCTGGGGAACCTGGGCAGGATGCTTGGCTCTCACTCACTTTGGGTCTAGTCATCAGCCTGCCGGTGTCTCCTCTGCCCCAAGGCTGTCTGGACCTTTAGCCAGAGGCGCTGTGGACGCCGGTCCCATCATCCCAACCGCCATGACCACAGAGAAGGCCAAGTGAGAGACCACAGCTGGACCCGGAGAGGGTCCCCGCCGGGCACACCCGTGGCTAAGTATCGCTGGGGCAGCAGAATGTGTGGGGACCTGGACACGGAGACCCAGACACGGAGACCTGGCGTGGATTCACCTCTGACTGGCCAGCTTGGTTATGATAGCGTTTTTCTTCACGAAGAATCTCATATGCATTTGAGACACCCTGGCTTCCCTTAATCTTCAGATGCAGCTTGGCTTTTAAAAACTGTATCTAAGACCTAAATAGATATGTCTCCAAAGAAGATACACAGATGACCAAGAGGCACATGAAAAGACGCTCAACATCACTAATTATTAGATAAATCCAAGTCAAAACTGTAATGAGGTATCACCTCACACCAGTTAGAATGGCCATCATTAAAAAGTCTACAAATAACAAACGCTGGAGAGGGTGTGGAGAAAAGGAAACCCTCCTACACCGTTGGTGGGAATGTAAGTTGGTGCAGCCACTGTGGAGAACAGTATGGAGGTTCCTTAGAAAACTAGAAAGAGAATTACCACATGACCCAGCAATCCCACTCCTGGGCATATGTCCAGAGGAAACTCTAATTCAAAAAGACGCATGCACCCCAATGTTCACTGCAGCACTATTTACAATAGCCAGGACATGGAAGCAACTTAAATGCCCGTTGATAGAGGAATGGATAAAGAAGGTGTGGTACATGTATACAATGGAATATTACTCAGCCATAAAAAAAGAAGGAAATAATGCCATTTGCAGCAACATGGATGAACCTAGAGATTGTCATACTGAATGCAGTAAGTCAGACAGAGAAAGACAAATATATGATATTGCTTATATGTGGAATCTAAAACAATGGTATAAATGAACTTATTTACAAAACAGAAATAGAGTTACAGATGTAGAAAATAAACTTACGGCTACCAAGGGGAAAAGAGGGGGAGGGATCAATTGGGAGATGGGGATTGACATAGGCACACTACTATATATGAAATAGATAACTAATAAGGACCTACCGTATAGCGCAGGGAGCTCTATTCAATGCTCTGTAATGACCTCTATGGGAAAAGAATCTAAGAAAGAGTGGATCTGTGTGTATGTATAACTGACTCACTTTGCTGTACACCTGAAACTCACAGAACGTTGTAAGCCCACTCTACTCCAATAAAAATTAGTTTAAAAAACTGTATCTTTAAAATCTTTTTTTTTGCCCCGATGTTTTCTTTTGCAACGTTTAACAGACCAGCTGATACAAAATATACCAACCCTGCTTCAAACACATCCTGATGATAGCCAGAGCCTCAGCAGGCAAAGCAACGTTCCTCCGGCCCCAAATCCTTAAGGGGTTTAGGAGACTGCAGCTTAGCACAAATAAACATCTGCTGTCTTCTCTTCCTTTGCCCGGTCCTTTCAAGTCCAAAGGTTTATTATTACTGTTATTGTTATCATTATCATCCTTATTTCATCCTGCAGTAATCTACAATAATAGCTCTAAGAACTCAGTGCTTAGCAAACCTCTGAGCCCCCTTGATCCTCCCGATAGCAGTGATGAAAACAGATGCTCTTTGCTGAGCAGAGTGTGTTTCTGCCTCAAATCCTAAAGCCATGATGTCCAGACCCTACAGGACTGACTCACGGGTTGGATTTATTTTTTCCACAGTAGCCTTGAGAGCATCAGTGTAGGCAACGCTGGCTTTCTGGAAAAGCATGCATGATTCCATAAGAACAGTATTTATGTGCCGAGGAGCGCTGGAGATGTTGTTTTGTTGTTTGTTTTTTGTTGTGTTTTTTCTTTCGCCATTTCTAGCATCAAGCAGACTGCATTCCTTGTAAAGGCACCAGTTCGGCTCACCCTGGTGCACACGGTGTCTGGTTTGGTACCGATGATGGACAGCTGTTGTTGTTGGCGAGGCATGGCCGTTGATGACGGTGGTCCCGCTGATGTGCAAAGTCTGAAGAAGCTATAGGGTGGGTGTGATAAAGGAAGGAAGTGAGAAAACCCACAGTGGCTGGGATGCTGGGATGCCGAGAGTCCCAGCTGGGTTTGCCTCCAGGTTGGAATATTTTGCTGTCCATCTAGTTAAAACGGAGGGGCCCTCTCCTGTACAGCACAGGGAACTATATTCAGTATCTTCTAACAACCTATAATAGGAAAGAATATAAAACATGGATGGACCTAGAGATTGTCATACTGACTGAAGTAAGTCTGACAGAGAAAGAGAAGTATCATAGGACATCGCTTATATGTGGAATCTAAACAAAAATGATACAAACGAACTTATTTACAAGACAGAAATAGTCACAGATGTAGAAAACAAACCTACAGTTACCAAGGGGGAAGGGGGTGGGGAAGGATCGTTAGGGAGTTTGGGATTGACATGTACACACTACCATATTTAAAATGGATAAATAACAAGGACCTACTTACTGTAGCACAGGGAACTCTGCTCAACCTAAAATGGAAAAATAATTTGAAAAAGAATAGATACATGTATATGTATAACTGAATCACTTTGCTGTACACCTGAAACTACCACAACCTTGTTAATCAACTATACTTCAATCAAAAAATAAATAAAGGGGGAAAAAACCCTGAGGGGCCCTGCCTGTATGCATGCATTTCCATTATTACTGAGAAGGCCCTCCTTCATTCCGTTCTCAGGGAATAATCTGGGGGCATCTACGGAAAATACTCAGAGAGAAAATGTGCCGTTACGGGGATCTTAATCCTTCACCAAGGCAAGACCAGATGTGTAACTGATAAACACTACATTTTCCCCCGTTGAACTGTGTTCCACATGCCTGACCATATCTGAAGACTTACATCCCCATGGGTTCTCATAAAATACCCAGGGGTTCCCTGAAAACTAGATGATTAAGGGGGGAATCTAACCAATTAACCTTAAGGAAAGAACGCAATGCGTCCTCCACAACGCTTCTTTTTTTCTTCCTGGTAAAGTCCTGATTTTTTGTGTGTTTCCCTCCGCACACACACACATACACACATGCATGCGAGCACACACACACACACACACACACACACTCACTCCGCTGATTCCAGATGGCAGGCGATACACAGTTTGTTTTTTTTTCTTAATGGCTAGCATTACTTTATATTTTAAATTGCAGACCAGGGTTGTGAAATGCTCCTCTCAGCAGGGCTTTTTTTTTTGGCTTTAGAAAAAGGTCCTTTGGAGTTTATTTATTCTGAAGAAGACATCAAGCATTTGGATGGAACCTACGTACCCCAAAGGAGCTTTGGCTTCTTTGCCGAAAAGCCTGTTTCTGGCCTCTCTCTTTAGCTGAACTTGAAAGCGGCTCTATCAACATGTGCGATAAAAAACCTTTGCATCATCCTTCAGGCCGGGCTCTGCAGCGCCTGTGGATCTGTCGCCAGGAGGCCTGGGTCTCTCGTCTCTCCTTTATTCTGGTGAAAGCTCAAGCTAGGTTTCCAGCTCCACACACCAGAAAACCAGCCACATCGTTCAAAGACGGCTGGGTGACTAAGTTCAAGATTCCTGAAGCCTGAGTCGTGTTCTGTTTCTTTATTCTTCTTTCGCTGGGGTTATGTACGTGCAGCATCTGACATACATTTTCCTAGACTTTTGCTACCTATCCTTTAAGTAACTTAAGAAAGAGGACTTTGATAATCTCTAGAGACGGTCATACTAAGTGAAGTAAGTCAGCAAGAGAATGACAAATAGATGATATCACTTATAGGTGGAATCTAAAATAGGACACAAATGAACATGTTTACGAAACAGAAGTGGACTCACAGACATGGAAAGCAAACTTACGGTTACGAAAGGAGAAGCAGGGGAATACATTAGGAATTTGGGATTAACAGATACACACTAGTCTATATAAAATAGATAACCCATTAGGACCTACTGGATAGCACAGGGAACTAGACTCAATATTTTGTAATAACCTATAAGGGAAAAGAATCTGAAAAAAATTATTTCTCTATATAGATATTTCTATATACAGATACAGATATATATAACTGAATCACTTTGCTGTACACCTGAAACTAACACAATACTGTAAATCAACTATATTTAATTAAAAAGAAATTAATTGTTTTTAAAAGAAATTAATTTTTTAAAAAAGAAAGATAATCCTGCTATCCTCTTGTTTTCTTTTGGGCTTTTTTTTCACCATTAGTTAGAACCCATGCTGCCAGAAAACACATGTGTTGCTACCCAAAAACAGCCGTGTTCTGCTTCAAGCCCATGGCTTTTAGAGGAGACCCCCCCCCTTCCCCTTTAGATGCTGGGATGGGGGAGGGGCTCACACTTGGCTCTCAGCAGCCTCCCCGCTGCCCTGGGGAGTGAGATAAGGCCAGAGATAAGATCAGCTCTTCAAAGCTCTTTTAATTGGAAAGAACTTGAGTTGGGGTTTCTCCCCACACCTAATGTTCCAAAGGCAAGAAATTCTTAAATATAGACTCACTTTCTGTTTCTCTCCAACTTTTTGAGCAGCCCATAGATTTTTGTTTTTGTCTGTATAAAATCACTTTTAATTGAAAGCACCAAAGACTTGTGGAAGGAATTCTTGTTACTCCTTTCTCTGCAGCTCAGACTTAGTTAAGTTTCCGTAGTAAATTGAGATGAAAAATCTTACAGTTCTAATGCAGGCTAATGATGGAGTTGTGGTTGAACCCTAGGAAGGAAAGCCTGTAGAGTCCCACCAGCCCCAGGACATCTTCGGAACAGTGGGTGGCGACTAATGACTGAGGTCAGAAGCCTAGAGTAGGGCAAGGAGGAGATACTGCAGATGGCAAAGCACTGGTCCTTGTTCATCGCCACCATATAAATCCCAGGGACAGCCCGGGAGAAGCTACCTCATCATGCTCCCTGGTTTGGCATCCATCCATCGTTTGACTTGGTCTCCACCATGACTTGGAGGTCCTGGAAACACCCCCCCCCCCCAAGTTCAAGTCATTTAAATCCAATTACCCTTGGCTGCTCTCAGGGTGGCCTCAGTCTTTCAGAGAGATGTCACCCGTCCCCACTAAGCCTTCGTACAGTAGGTGTGAGAGGTGGAAATTTAAGACCACTGTGATCTCTGTTCCCATGATGATACTACATGGCACAAGTCTTTGTGCAGATGGAATGAAGGTTGTAATAACTTTGCTTAGAGGTAATCTAAAGGGAAATGATACAGATTGGCCAAGTCTTGTCACATGAGTCCTCTGAAAGTGGAGTGTTTTTCTCTGCTGATTGTAGACGGGAGAGATTCCAAGGGTGAGAAGGATTCTGTCCACCCTTGTGGACTTGAAGATGGCGGGGCTGCATGGCGAGACATGAGGGTGGCCTCTAGAAGCTGAGAGCAGACCCCGGCTGACAGCCAGGAGATCAACGGAAACCTCAGCCCTACAACAGCAAGGAAATGAATTCTGCCAACAAGTAGGGAACAGGAATGAGTAGGAAGCAGGTTCTTGCCAAGAACCTTCAGATAAAGACCCTACCTACCTGGCCAACACCTTGATTCTGACCTTGTGAGGTACCAAGACACAACTTAGCCAAACCCAGTCTTTGGGGCTTTTGACCCACAGAGAATGATAAATGGGAGTTTGGGATGAGCAGATGCAAACTAGTATATACAGGATGGATAAACAACGAGGTCCTCCTGTAGAGCACAGGGAACTCTATTCACTATCCTGTGACAAACCATCATGGAAAAGAATATGAAAGAAACAATGTCTCTGTGTATAACTGAGTCACTTTGCCGTACAGCAGAGACTGACACAGCATTGTAAATCAACTCTACTTCCATAAAAATTTTTTTAAAAAACATTAAAAAAGATAAATAAGTAAGAATAGTAAGCAGGCATTGTTCTAAGCCATTGAGTTTGTCATAATTTGTTATACAGCAGTAGAAAATTCATAACTTTGCCTTCTATTGCCAAAATTAGGGCAAATATGTCTCGTTGTACATCTGCAGTTAACACAGTTATCTCCCATATACACAAAGGGTTACCTGTGATGAGCAGTACTGAGATCTACCACTTCCATAAAAGAAAATGGAATTTGCTTAGACATTCTTTCTATTGAAGTATAGTTGGTTTACAATATTATATTACTTTCAGTATCTACAACATAGTGATTCAATATCTTTATAGATTACACTCAAAGTTATTACAAAATAATGGGTATATTCCCCTGTGCTGTACAGTATATCCTTGTTGCTGGATCTATTCTACACATAGTAGTTTGTACCTCTTAATCCCCGACCCCATCTTGCCCCTCCCCGCTTCCCTCTCCCCACGGGTCCCCACTGGTTTGTTTTCTGTATCTCTACAGTCTCTTTAAAGCTCATTTTAAGGGTCTCCTCCACCGAAGTTAGGAAGTGTTTGAAGTGTGGCACTGAAATACCTCACAGCAGTTTTGGGAAAGCATGGCAAATCCAGGCAGGAATTCCTGCTCTGTGTCTCTATGAAACTTAACTTCTAGGGACACCCTTTTATTTATTTATTTTGCTGCAATGGGAACATAGGCACTAAATAACTTTTAAGGTGTATCGCCGCTCTGAAATCATTTATAATGTTTGTAACGTGGAAGGCTCACCTTCCAGCATCCCCTTGAATTCTGTTCCTTGCATAGGCTGGCCTTACCTGTTGGGGAAGAGTTTTGCGGGGCTGGGGTAGAGAATGAGATTGCATTTCTGGGTAGGGTTTAAAGAGCGATGCACATTTTTTGGTTTATAAATATACAGGTCAGCTTTAAGGAGAAGAGAGGGCTCCAGCATGGCAGGGAAAAGGTCTGCAGAGCCCCAAGAATATGGGAGGAATACCAAGGCTTTCAGCTGTGTGTGTTTAAGAGGTTTAAAAGATTGAAATGAGAGTTCCTCCAGGTGCCTGGAAAATTGCATCTGTCTCTCTCTCACACCTGCTCTGTGGCGCTGCTGCGTCTTTAGTTTAACAAGCACGCGAAGATGTGATTTCAGTATAAGCCATCTCAAATCCGCTGATCCCACGTGGAAGTAGGTGGCGTAGAAATGACGTCTAAATGAGCATGCATTTGGCTGTCATGGGCAGTATTTTGGTTTGTGGAAGAGAATTGCAGTGTGTGTGTGTCAGTGTGTGAGAGTGCAAGAGGGGACACACAACCTGGGATGTCCAGGGGCAGGTGGTTCCAATAAGCAGTGTGGATACATGGTAAGGGAGAGTTAATTGTATTTTCTTTTTCTAACAACTTTTCACAACTATAACTCACACAACATACAATCCACCTACTTAAAGTTGCACAATTCAATGGTTTTTCGTATTCTCGCAGCCTCGTGCTACTGCTACCAAGTCCAAGTTCATGCAGCTAAGACAGGCCAATAAATCAAAAGACAAGGTGCTGGGGCAGGCGGACTCTCAACCACTGCAGCACCAGGGAAGCCCTCAGGCTTCTTTTATACTAAAATGGGAGAGGGTGCGGCTGGGTGTTGCAAACCTCTTGGTGCGGGAATCCTTTGTTCTTGCAGCTGTCCACGTGGGTCAGGTCAGGATGCTCCTAAAAGCCTCCAACAGGACAGACTTATTCTCTGTCCTGCAACTTTTTATCTCTGTATGAATGAAGAGTGTTAATACCTTTAAATGTCAAGCCTGGGAGGCAGAGCCTTGAAAACGAGCAATTATGTATATTTCAAGCTAAAGGCAACATTCTTTTACCAGAGGTGCAGAGCCAGCATTACTAGGCAGAGGCAACAGAGCACAGAGGTTAGAGCTAAAGGAACAGAGCTGATACGGAGTCACGTGTGCTCTTCTCTGTAACATAACCACCCCCTGCAATTCATTTGAGAACATTTTCATCACCCCAACTAGAAACCCCAGTCTTTCGCTATCACCCCTTTATCCCTCTATCCCGCACCCACCCCAGCCCCTGGCAACCATGAATCTGCTTTTTCTGTCTCTATGGACTTGCCTCTTCCGGATATTTCAAATCAATGGGACGAAAACCTTTCTGAACTGGCTTCTTTTACTGAGCGCGTTTTTGATACCCCATTGTGTGTCTAGACCACATTTTAGTTATTTTTACTTACAATTCAAAGAGTCGGTAACAAGTCTACAGACTCTGTCTGGGTCAAATTCTGGGCAGGATTTCTTTTAGCAGAGCCTAGTGTTTGGACCCCGCAGGGCACGTGGCTGTGTTTGTTTTTTACCCCTGTTAGGAACAAAGAGTAACATTTATGTTACTGTTTTTCCCAAATCCTGCAGCGTGTTAGCTTCCAGAGTAACCTAGATGGGAAATCTGGGCTTGGCCAGTGGAGACATCTATGGGGCAGCGATCATGACGCAAACAGCTATTTCATTAAGGTCAGACTTAGTTTAGGAGAAAAAACTTGGATACGACCCATGATGGACTTTCCTTGTTTCCCCGCAGAGCTGAACCTCCGTACCCACTCAAATCCTGGTGAGGCAGAGAGATGCCTGAGGCCAAAGAAACAAGGGAACACGTGGACCCTCAGAGGAGGGGACCTTCCATGTGACCGTCCTCACTTCTGACACCAATTGTGAGTTTGGAGGAATCTCCCCGAACACTCCCAGTCACGGTGTGAGCTGTTGCAAACTGCAAGGTCACAGGCTCACGTGGGCTCAAGTCTATGCAGCCTCTCCCTGACCACGAGAGAAACCCTGATATTTCAACACAGTACAGAGTCTGTTGCTCCCCTGTGGTGACTTTGGGGGTGTCTGTGAGACCCTCACCTGTGTCTTTTGAGAAGCCAACTAATGCACAGCCCTCCCCACTGGATTGCAAGCCCACTGCCAAGTGCACACGGGTGTCAGAGAGAAATAAAGGCTTCTGCTGGTCGCCTTTCTAGCTGGACTGGAAAGGGGGCTCGGCGCACGGACCTAGCAGGCTCCCCTTCTCCCCGCAGTGAGCTGATTCTCCCAGGTAGAACTGGGGCAGCTGGACAATGCTGTGAAGTCGTTCCCTTCACAACTGCCTCTGCCTCGGTGATGCCCCCCTGCAGGAGGAAAGGGATGGGAGTGCACACCTGTTGCAGGTGCAGGAAGAGAGAGACAGAGAGAGAGAGAGAGAGAGAGAGGGCGGACGGAGAGCCAGCAAAAGAAAGTTCTCAGACCTCCTATGATTTCCTCCAGAGGTGGACAAAGAATCCCTCCCACCTCCTGAATTCGAAAGGGATGGTAGGAGACAAAATTAAATTTGCTTTATGTTTACACCCAATGAGTCATGATTGTTTAACACACCAGTTACATACGCGTCCCCCAGAAGAGTCCTCAAGAAATGCCAGGCATATAGCGTCGTAAGTTGGATTTCAGTGGCTGTAGGGGTGAGGACGCGGGTGCCGCAGTCATTGGGGAATTCCTCCCTGCTCCCCTCCAACCATGCATTGCAATGAAAGGGCAGTGATGAAAGCTCATGTGGAAAAAAAAAGGAATCGAACCTGGTGGTCGTCAGAGCCCTTTGCATTTTCAGAGTCGTATCCTCTGGTCTGTGGCTGCATTTCTGTGTCTCACATTACAAAACCCCAGGCTCTAACTGGGTGCCGGTGGCCGTGTACTCAAGACGTAAGAAAGATGAAACATCTTGAACGTTCCAGGAAGGAAGGAGAGGGGCATTTATGGTCTTGACTGTACGTATTCTAGGAGTCTGGAGAAGGGTGAGGGTACATGCTACTACAAAGACCACGGTCAAGTTCACGGGGAATTTGGAGCTTCTTGTGAACGCCCAGATCAGTGTAGGTCTGGACAGGTAGAGGGGGCTGATGGGAAAGGATAATGTCCTACAGGAGTCAAGGTCATTGAGGGCTGAGACAAGGCGGATGGCCCCTACTTGTCCAGCCATGAGAGAGGACGGAAGCCATCTTCCTCACCGTGTGTCTTCAATCCTGACATGAGGTGTCCACCTCCCAGCCCAAACGTCTCTCCCTGCCTGGGCTTGTGGGTTGGTGAGCTGTCTTTGGGCGGAATGCATTGTTGTTTCAGTGGTCAGTTTTTGTGTCTCTGATATTGTCTCCTTGTAACAGCCCAGCTTGAGTTTTCCAATGAGGACGTGGGACATTGAATGACAGTCCTGTTCTGCCACGTGGTCGGGCTGACACCTGGGCCCTGGCATTCCTGACGAGGTAGGTCCCTCCCTCCACCAACGCTCCTTGCATTCTCTGGCTTCCCTCTGACCTTCAGTGATGCTCCTTGATTCTTCACGCAATGTTCTCACCACACGCACCTTCCCAGCTGTGGGACCTGTGATATAGAGGCAATAGCATGACGGTCCATTGCAGACCTGCCTTGCAGCTGAAATAACCTTCTAGGAAAACTGTTCTGACATTTTTATAAATAAAAACCTCTTGACTAGGAGCCAGTAAAAATACCCCTGATACTGAATTCTGCTGTGCCGCGGTGAGCTAATCATAGGAGGTCACTTCCATTCACAGAAGCATTAGCAGAAAGGAAAAGTCCTCAGGGAACAAAATGAAACGCATATGGCTCATCCTTGCATAGAAGGAGAGGTTGGGTTTGCTCAGCCTGGCTGTTTTGAGTTTTCAGGACTGGTCTAGGTGGCCACTGGTGGTGGACCCTTGCAGGGTCACTAAACTGAGGATGATTCAAAGAATATGAGTTAGACCCTCCGGTGGACAGTTTGAGGTAATGGTTGTGTTCAGTGGTTGTGTTTCTGTTGGTTGCAGGTGGTGATTAAGGGCTTACGCTTGCATTAAGGTGATCAAAGTTTTCATGAGATTAACCTGGCGACCGCAGGCACGATGGTCTGTGGCTTCTCCCCGTCGCTGGGCGTATATTAGACTCCTGGGGAACTTATTAAGATGGAAAATATGCAGGTGAAATGGTACTTTAATTACATGTTGCAGACTAAATATAACCCAGAGGAAACCAGTCTTGTGACGTGCACCAAGAACCCAAAACGTCTGCACGGCCTCCTTGTTTCACATTATCCCTCAGACCATGAGAGCCATTTCGTTTACGTTTGGCTAAATCAAATACATTTTGTGTCTGTAAATGCACAAGCAATGCTTCCTCAGAGAAAAGTGTTTATTTTCGGGGCCACGTAGAGACATTTCCCCCAAATAGAAGAGTGCGCTGAGTTTTTCGACGGCCCGTGGTTGCGTTCAGCACTGTAGCTCACGCCTGCATGGCTGTCTCACACGGAGCTGAATTTTTGAACTTTCTGAGATGTCCTGTCCATAAAAGCAGATTCAACCTACTGACTTCCAACTCTTCAAGCTAACAGACTTAATTACTAAACGGCATGTAGCTTAGAAGCTGGATTCTTTTTCTAATTGAAAAAACCCACTTTGAAATCCCATGCAGTTTCCAACACAGAGGATAAAGAGAGATGGAATTGTTGGCACTTTGAGACACCCAATCATATCTCTCTATCCCCACCTATGTATCTGTCTGTCTAGCATCTATCTGTACATCCATCCATCCATTTAACCATCCATCTACATATATAGTGTATCATCTATATCTATGTATCTATGAATCTACTGAGTGTATATTTTTTCTTGCATTAAAAAAAGCATAGCAAAAACGTTGGCCACATGATTTTGGGGAGAAAACGATTTTGTTTTACGGAATAACGACCTGCTGGGATCATGGGCTTTTAAAGACATGACAGGCCAGTTTTCTGAGGATCAGTTACTTTTATTGGCCTCACAAGCACCCAACAGTAACCCAATGGAAGAATAGGATTTCTCCCCCTGTTGGGGGGGTTCCTTGATGAATGTCTCTTCATTGAAGCTGAATTTGTACAGAAATAAAATGGGGACGGGGTGTTTCTCTCCCATAGCCCCTGAATTTTCAAAGCATCCATCCTGTAGGTCTTTGTTTGGGAAACATATTCACAACACTATAAAAACTTGGATTCAAATCCTTACAGTGGAGCCCATACACATGGGCATTTGAGAAGGATAAACCCAAGCGGTTACAGTGTAGCGTGAATCTATTTTGGGCTCTGAATTATTCAGTTTGGTGATTCACAGTGGGTTAAATGGATCATTGCCAATTCTCCACTCCCCTTGTTGGTCAGTACCCATGCCCAGGGGTCTCGGAGAACTATTGCCCCATGGTTAAGTTTAACTGTGGGACTGAGGCAGATCCAGTGGATTTCTTTCATCCTGGCAGAAATTAGTTCAGTTTCAGGGTTGAGTGTAACATCTGGACGCGGGTTGTTTAGCTCTCCTGAAAGCCCGATCTTCCGGTATGCAAAGAGGAGATCTATATAATTAGCTTGAAAATTCTAAGGAGCTTTGATCAGGCTGCACAGCTGTGTCATGCTTGTGGCTTCGTCAAACGTGGAGAGCAAAACATTCTTCATCCCCTCAGCGACACACATTCGAACGCAAGCCTGGTTTAGACGTGTTTGTTGTCACACGAAATCAAAATAAGGAACGTAGGAAACTTTTAGGAAGGGTGAGCGCTCACCCTGTATCGTCTTTAATTTGGCAAATGTACACAAAACTCGTGAGGACATTTACAAGGTCAGTTCAACCCACAGAGTGGAAAACATTCAGGGTGCAGTCTTGAGAAACAGAACAGAGGTGCTGCCTATGGCTGTTAAGGAGTTCTGTGGGGTTTTGAGCACTCGTCCCCAAGCAGGAGCTGTACTTCCACCTCCCTGGGACACGTGACGATGTCTGCGGACACTTATGGCTGTCATGCTGGGGGGAGGGGTGCTCCTGGCACGTGGTGGGTGGAGACCAGGGATGCGCTCCACAGCCCACAGGGCACAGGATGCCTCACCCCAGCGTCATCTGGCCCTAAATGTCACCCTTACTGAGGTTGCGCAACCCTGCTTTAGCACGGGAGACTCTCCTGCTACCTGTTTATCTGTCTATTTATCTATGGTGGCGATTCACAGCCCAGGGGCAAATTTTCCTTCCAGGGGACATTTGGTAACATCTGGGGACAGTTTAGAAGCATTACAACTGTCATCATTGACCAGCTGGCGTTTCATAGGTGTGGGGGGGCAAGGAGGCCTCTCAAAGCCCTCCCATGCACGGGGGACCCCCCGCCCCACCCCGTCCAGAGTAAAGAATTATCCAGGCCAAAGTGTGAGTTGTGTTGAGGTCAAGAAAGCCTGTTTGAGGGATGACACGGCTAAGAAAATATAAGACGTGGACCACGTGGGCAACACCGATGGAGGAATCCCGAGAGATGTCCCTGGAGGTATTCTCTGCTTTTGTTTTGCATCTGCGTGAAAGGAGGGCAGAGGAGAGAGAGAGAGAGAGAGAGCGAGAGGGAATAGCTAGGCATCGGTTGCCAGGGGACTGTCCTGGGGTGAGGGCACCCAGGACGAATTGCCACTCACAGGGAAGCTGAAGGGATCGGAAAGGACACTTTCATATTCAAGTTTTAACTATACGGGCAGGTTTGCGATTGCTCTCTCCGTCATTCCCCAAACTTTCAGCGAGGTGTGGCATACACAAAGAGGTCTCGTGCGACTCATGCTGTGTACTGATTCCTTTGCTGAATTTTCCGATAGTTTTTGGAGGAAAGGAAAGTCGTGCTTCCTTGACTAATTAGAAAAGGGGCAAAAGGGGCACGTGTTGGATGTATGATTAACAGGGTGAGTAGCGGAGGGGAGCCTGCACCCCGCACCTTCCTCGGACTGGAATCCCAAGCTGCTTAACGTTCGTCACAGGGCAGGGCATGGAGTGAGGCTTAGTTAGAGCTAGAAGACCGATAGGACCACGAAGGAAACACTCATGAGATGCCTCTTTTCCGATGACCATGTCATGAAGATGACCTTGAGAAGTGATGTCTTTGGTCGCTTGGCTGTCAGATCCCTTTTTCTCATACCTGGAGAGAAACCTGATCCTAGCTCCACGGGGATGCTCTGGGATAACATCTCTTGGCTGTAGGTGGTGGGCTTGCCTGCCGGCTGAAATAACCTTATAAGACATCATCTTGAGGTCTCAGGAAGTGAGCCCTCTTGGAGCAGAGGCGATACAAATACCCCTTCTATTTAATCCTGCTGTGCGAGGGTAAGATAAATCCCAGAGGTCATGTCCACACACCAAAATGTTAGGAACGGAGAAGTCCCCTGAGAACATAATGGCTCGTCCCACATCTAGAAAGAGAGGTCAGCTGGCTTGTTTCCAGATGGAAGGCTAGTCTCTAAATCCAGCCCATGTTTTCTCCACCCCCATGGCTGCTGGAAGGAACATGTGGCAGGTATAGACTAAGAGTCATTTCAGAGATAACCAGAGAAAATCCGCCAGCCGTAAGAAATTGAGATGCAGTTATTAATTACAAGGTTGTGTCAACCTTCATTTCTTAAGGGTAGCTTTTATAAAAACATTATTCCATTTCATTAAAAGCGGTGGATGCCATGACTACATCCCCTAGAGCCTTAAACCTAATTTGAACCCACTTTTTATTATTTGTAGCTGCAAATCTTTCTTGGGCAAAATTTCAGAGGTTTAGTTGGAACGACAAATTCCTGTATAAATTGGAATGAATAGAAACAGTAACAAATTTATATGTACACATACACGTACGTTATCTACAGGTAGAAGTATATATGCAACATATATAAATATATTTATATATATGTACATATATAAAATAAGATGCACCTATTAAATATATTTACGTACCTAGATGTAATATAAATAAATAATATATAAATGTGTATACTAATATTTATAGACGCTAATGCGTGACACACACACAATATCGACGGTGAATTTAGGGGTAAGGCAGTAGATCCCAGTTTGCCTTTGGTTTTGAGCATCATTTTATAATACGTAGTAAATTATCTACAGGGTCTTCATCTGGGAAATAGAAGTCTAGGGTGGGACCCTGTTCCCTGCCTGAGTTTCACCGTCTAGTCCATAACGGATACTAAACTATGTGTGAAGTGAAAGAACGTTTAATTCAGGAAGGGATCTGGTGTGTCGCTCATATAAACCCACCCATTTTCTTGGTTTAGGTTTCACCCAAGGTCGATATGGCTCCGTTGGCTTGTGTCAAAGCTGCCTTTACGATATGCGTTCTGACCTTCATATACTTTCAACGATTGGAGGGAAGAAAGAGGACGTGTGTCTGTGACATCTCTGTGAGTGTGGCCACGTGTCAGCTCCCTGCTCGGAGGTACCATGGGGCCAGCATCCCGCCAGGGATAAAATGACCCCTGGAAGCAGGGCGTGAGTGTCTGATTCAATGGGAATGACAGCATTTTTTCCTCTCTGCTTCGTGCTAAATTTAGCGATTGTGTTGTTTCACGTTGCCCCCCAGGGAAGCGAAGTCATGTTTATTTTGGGTTCACACCTCCGAGCAATGACCTTTCCTATCCAGTTGCTAATGTTTCTGATCGAATGTCATTGTCCTACCCCCAGAGAAAAGCCAGTGAACGCCAGAATACGTGTATGTGACAACGGCACAGATTCAAAGCAAGAATACGATGGTGACAGCGGAGGTCCTGAAGAGAAGAAAGGACGCTTATTCTTCAGTGTCTTAGAATCTAGCTGGAAAAGGAGGCATTTCTGCAACCGGCAAGTAATCAAAGAACACAAGTGCAGTAAGAGAGGTTATAAACATTCACCGTGGGAGTTAGGAGGACAGAGAATTTCATCCTGATTTGGGGGGATTACCAGACATTTCAAGGAAGAGCTTGCACCAACTAAGCCTCTACGGTTGGGTTTTAAAATTTCAATACTATGAGAAGGCTGGAGATTCTTCAAACTGGGACTAGAGAGGGGAGATGCAGAGGCCAGCGTGGTGGATTCGAGACCAAGCAGAGACGGAACCGACGTGAGGAACCGGGGCTGGTTTGCAGGACGTGAAACGTCTGCTCAGATCGGGGATGCCTCTCTTTAAGGACAGGGGGTTATTGGGTGAGATGAGGGCTTTGGGTCATTTCTCTGCTGTGGAGGCTGCAGCTGATATAGAGAAGAGACCTGACCTGGTGAGGATGTGGTCCCCTGTCCTGTTTGGTCTACGGGTCCAGGTTGAAAACTGCGCGTGCGCTACTCGAAAACATCGCCTTTGATGGTCAGGAAACTTGCCGTTAGTTGAGGCTCGGCTGGTTGCTCATGGACGTGGCCAGAAAACTCCTGTCTAGGTTTTGTTTGCACGTAAATCCCTGAAGGCTGCGCGGAGTCAGGCTCTTGCACGTGCCTCGAAAGAATGAAACATGATCGGAAGTGGACCATGGAATCCTTTCACCTCTTCCCGCCGAGTTCCGGAACCCATTAAAAAAGCAACAACTCAAGTTCTTTGCTTTGAAATATTTTGTTCCACGACCCATAACCGACGGTGAAAAGGATTCCGGCACCAAGAGCACTAGAATCTTCTATACCACGTGGCTGCCCTTGGGGGGATCCCCCTTTCACCGTTTTTCCCTTCCGTGGCATTCTACCAGCGCTCTGAGACCCTGGGCTGTGGGATTTTATCGTTTTGCTCAAGCCATGTGAGAGAGCCGGGTGGGAACCGCGGTTTCTCCCTCCCCGGAATCTCAGGGGAGAGCGAATTGCAAACTTCTCCAGAAAGGAAAGAGCAAGGCCCTGGGACACATCACAAAAATCTGGTTCCAAAGACAAACCGATGTTAATGGGGTCCTCACTGGGGAGGTTAATCCTCCACCCTCTGTCCCAGATAAAAATCAGTGAAGTTGGGCAAAAATCGTTCTTGGTCCTGTGCCTTCTTTTTTCCTATGAAATGTAGGGGAGCCAGAAACGTCTTAAATTAGCACAATATGTGTGCCTCTCTGCCTCGGTGGGGTTTCAGCAGCCTGCATTCCTACTGATGCAGTGATAAGGAACTCTCTCTCCAGGGTAAGAGCAAGCAGTGTGTTTGGTGAGGTCCCACAAACGAGGCCATACCAAGCATGCTTCAAGAACTGGAAATAAGTGTCTTTAGACATATGACTGTATTTATGTTTCTTAGTAATTTTAGGCTTTTAGCTTTTTTTTTTTTTTTTTGTCCCGGGCTCCAGGCACTCCTTGACTTGTGGCCACAGAGGGATTCTAAATCACTTCCTCCGTCTTCCCGGGGCTTCTCCTCTGTGTCTGTGTCTCTCCTCTTCTGTGTCTTAGAAGGACCCTGTCACTGGATGTAGGGCCGCCTTCCTCCAGGAGGACCTCATCTCAGACCCTTCCCTTCATCACCTCTGCAGAGACTCTGGGTCCTAAAAAGGTCCCGTTCCCAGGTCCCTGGTGTCAGGGTGTTCATATGTCTCTCTGTGGCCACCATTCAACCCACTGTACTCTGGTTGCTCACTAAGGGAGGTGCATACCGGCTGCCCGGTGCTTTGACAGGTTGCGAGCTTTGGGGATACGAGGGCATCTTCCCATTCAAAGCTCCACCCGTTCTAAGGAACTTAGCTCTTACTGAACTCTCTCCTTTGATCTTCTCCCAAGGATGTGTTTAAATGACGTGAAGTCTTATTATTCCTGCTTTCTTTCCTTTTTCTCACGCTGGGGCGTCTATACCATTGCTAATTCCCCGAGGAGTAGGTCACACATTGTCAGAGTCGATTATATCACCACCAGCACTGTTTTTTCACCAATGCCCTTGTACTGAAACCAAACAATAATAACAGCAGCACAAGCAACGATGACATGTCAGCTTGTCTTAAATCTAGATGACGTTCCCCACTTGCCAAAATCATCCACTTACGGTCACTGCAAGGTTAGAGTAGGAAATGGGTGTCTAAGAGTTTTTATAAAGATTTGCACCTTGGTAGCACTAGATATTTGCCCAGAGTATAAAGTAATTCAACTGAAGGACCATAGATCTAAATTTCAGAGCTGGGAAGGCCCAAATAATTGCCCAGTTCTTATAAGGAGTCCTAGCTCTTCCTAAGGTGGTGGAAGAGGGAGACGTTTTCGCCAATCTGGATGCTGTTCAGGAGAGGAATTTCCCCCAGAAAACACAGGAGCGTTACCACGTGCTCCTCCAGCAACACCTCTGCCTGTGGTGGGGCTGCGTAGGGCCGTGGCACGTTCCGCGAGCCCTTGTGTTTCTCCGTGCGTGGTCTCTGGGTGGTTGTCCAATTCTGTGCTTAGGAATGATTCTACCCTCTATAAGTTGGTGCAGCCAGTATGGAGAACAGTATGAGGTTCCTTAAAAAAACGAAAACTAGAACTACCATACGACCCAGCAATTCCACTCCTGGACATATACCCTGAGAAAACCATAATTCGAAAAGAGTCATGCACCCCTATGTTCACTGCAGCACCATTTACAATAGCCAGGTCATGGAAGCAACCTAAGTGTCCATCGACAGATGAATGGATAAAGAAGATGTGGTGCATATATACAATGGAATATTACTCGGCCATAAAGAAGAATGAAACAATGCCATTTGTAGCAACATGGATGGACCTAGAGATGATCATACTGAGTGAAGTAAGTCAGACAGAGAAAGACAAATACCACATGCTAGCACTTGTATGTGGAATCTAAAATATGACACAAATGAACTTATCTACAAAACAGAAATAGAGCTACAGATGTAGAAAACAAACTTATTATTACCGGGGGAAGGGGTGTGGAGGGATAAATTGGGAGATTGGGACTGACACATACACACTACTATATATAAAATAGATAACTAATAAGGACCTACCATATAGCACAGGGAACTCTATTCAATGCTCTGTAATGACCTATATGGGAAAAGAATCTAAGAAAGAGTGGATCTGTGTGTATGTATAACTGACTCACTTTGCTGTACACCTGAAACTAACACAACATTGTAAGCCAATTCTACTCCAATAAAAGCTTTTAAAAAATAGTAAAAAATTAAAATAAAAAAAATGATTCTACCCTCCTCCATCCCCTGGGGGACAGAAGGTCAAGGAGTCCACGTACCTTGGATGGAGCACAGAGTTAAGACTTAGTTGATCTGGGCATGGAACTCTTTCGTGGTGTTTATCCATGTCTGTCTGAGCTGTCCAGCATGATGCTGGTGTATCTCACATACTCCAGGAGCTCCTATAAAATGAGTCAAACCAACAACGAATGAATGCACTTGGCATCACATAACCCAAACCCTTCAAGGCATTGCAGACAGTTCCAAACAGGGCGTTCAGCGTTCACACACGTCAACCCAGTGTGTAAACATGTTCCTTGCCAGAAACCAAACATGTGAAAGTGATCACCAGGCGCTCTCTCTAAATATATCGATAGTTCCCACCCCTGAGGACAAGTCCAGGTTTTACCTTATCCTTTCCAGACCCTTCTGGCTTGTCGTCTTCACTGTGTGTTAGCTGGGCTTCTACATTTATTGTCTTCGAGAAGAAGGGCGGGATTTATGCACGCCGTCTGTCTGCCACGATTCTGAAACGCCGATGGTAAGAGCTGGTCCGCATGTGTTTCTGGTACAGTTTCCACTGAATGCAGATTTCTACATTCCACCCCGTTCCTTTTCGCTCTAACTCACTGCCGTTGAATGAGTTTTTGTGGAATGAGTGCCGTTGTAACTAGATTCTGGGAACACACGAGGGTAGGAATTTGGTACGGTACTGCAATGGGATCCTCCCATGTTGCCTGCTGGAAGGGCTTGGGTTTATTTTCTTTTACTTCTCTGGGCATTTGTGTGGCTGTTCTCTCTACTCTTGGGTTGAATCATAAACGTCAACTGCACATACAAATTTCAAATCATCCTGTTGACACCAGCAACTCATACAATGTTTTATGTCAATTGTATCTCAGCTTTAAAACGAGAAATGTCATCTGCATAATGTTTTGTGTCAACGTATCTCAATTAAAAAAAACCAATACACGTTATGTGCTCCTTTCCTATAATTTTGTGTTTCTCTGCATAGGGGGTGTAGTGGGTTGAATGACGGTCCCTAAAAGGATGTTTCTCTCCTAATCCCCGGAACTGGTGAACGGGACTTTAGGACAAAACAGTCTTTGCAGGTGTAATTCAGCTAAAGCTCTTTAGACAAACAAATCATTGTGGATTGTCCAGGTGGCTCTAAATTCAATGACAAACGTCTTTATATGACAGGCACAGAGGACAAGACAGACGGGACAAGGCCATGTGGCCGTGAAGGCAGATGGTGGAGAGACACGGTCACAAGTCAAAAAACATGCCAGCAGGTCTCAGAAGCTGTAGGAGGCAAAGAAGAGTTTCTACTTCTGGGGTCCCCAGGGGCCGGTGCATTCCTACCCACAGCTTGATTGAAGACGTCTGGCCCCCAGAGCTGTGAGAGGATAAATTCCTGCTGTCTGACATCACCCTGTTTGTGGTCATTTGTTACCACAGCAGCAGGAAGCTAACACGGGAGGTGACTGCATTCTTTAGGTTGTGATGATGTCATGCATTCTTCCGTCGGAAACAGACGTTTGGTGAAAGTCAACAGGAATAACGTGACTGCTTCCCTCAAGCATCGTTTGTCATGATGTCGGTGCACAAAGGACCATTCTTTTCCTGTCATGGCTAGTTCACGTGATATTCAGCCATGATTTAGTACAGAAATTCCATGCATTTTGTTTCTCCGCATCCCGCTTCTTCAACAAATGCGACGCCTTTTGCATGCTAGTAAATGCTTCTCGTAAGACTGCATGTAGACCATTAATCTCACCGTGTCACCCAATATTTAACAAGTGCCTACAACGAGCCCAGCCTGGGCACCGGAATTGCAAGGATGTGCAGACTCCGCACGTCCCACGTTGGAGGTCACCGTTCAGGAGAAAGAAAAACTGGGATTTCAGTCAATTCTTGTTATTTGCAGTAGCTAAGTCCTAAAAAGCTACCACCGGTGTCCTTAAGGGAAATGCAAGATTAGGTTCCTACAGCCTCTGATTACATTTTCATCAATGGTCAATACCTAACTTTTTTTTTTTTTTTTTTTAATTTTGTCTGTGGTGTTGTGGGATCTCAGTTCCCCGACCAGGGACTGAACCCAGGCCACGGCAGTGAAAGTGCTGAGTCCTAACCACTGGACCGCCAGGGAACGCCCCAATAGCTAACCTTGTTTGACGTGTGTTTTTGTTTAAAGACAGCGTATTGAATAGATATTAGTGATTCATCCATGTTGCTTTCATGGTCAACAGTGCTAGATAATCACTCAAGCCCGAACCAAGCTTATGCAACGTGTGGATTTTCTCCACTGGGCACATGGCAGCCTTCTTTTTTTTGGGGGGGCTGCTCTCTGTGTGTCGGCCAAGGACAGCAAAAGCACCAGGGGTATTGATCTGGGGATTACAAATCCACTTTAACAAGTAGGTGAATTCACGAACATGGGATCTGTGAATAATAAGGATGCGTTGTGTTTAGAAAGCAACTAGAGAACAGCCATAAAGCTCAGGTCCGTCAACTTTTTTTTTTAATACACATCATTAACTGTTTGGGCCGTTAGTCAATTCTATGCCTTCGGAGTTTTGCTGTGTTGAGCTATTCTGTGAAAAGCGTGTTGTGGGAGAGCCATGGTGTTAAGCGTTTTACATGCCATTTTTTGTTTGTTTGCTTGTTTTTATTTACTCCACACAAACTCTGTGAAATAGTCGCTACTGTTTTTTTTTGGTTTTTAAAGATGACACCGGAAGGAATTAGGAAACTTGGCTAACCTTGAAAGCGGTTGCTCTGGGACTCGATCCCAGGTCAGACAAACACCCAGAAGTTACTATTAGGGATGAAAGGGTCCCCGACCTCCGTCTGTTTTTCTAGGTTTCCTGTTGGTTTTCCCCCAGTCTCACTTCTGCAAGCCCTCCTGGGGTCCATTTGCTTTGCCCATTCCCTGCCCCTTCTCTCGGACCACACCCTCTTCTCTCGAGGACCGACTCCTACAATTGGAAGTCCCAGCTTCCAAAAATCATTTTGCCCCTGAAACCTTACCAAGTTCCTCCACCCCAGATAAACTTGTCCTCTTTCCTTCTTCCACACGCTTCACTCACACGTTACATGGTCCTCCCCAGTCTCCCTTGTGTCAGTTACCTGTGTGCAGGTGACTCCATTGCAGAGGCAACGATTGTGTTGTGCATGCTTGGATAAGCTCTTCACATATCACAATATACGTGCAGTCCCGCATACTTGTTGCACCGATTGAAACCTAACATCGTAAAGACAGAAACACACAACATGGGCTTAAAACACTTAATTCCAGGTTTCACATATGTGAAGTCACCTAATCTACGAGGAAGAAGGGTATGATTATGCATCCTGGGAAAACGCCACCAAAGGACTGTTTTTCCACCTGGAGACGTGAAGGCCAGGATGTTGCTGGAGTTGTTACAGACCCCGGGATGGAACACGAGCTCCTTGCGTTGGAATTCTGACGGCACATTTTCTGACTGGGTGACTCGGGGCTACTTGGAACAGTCTCAGAACCAAAAAAGAGAGGTAGCGAGAACCCCTACCTCACCGTTGACCGTAAGACTTAAAGAGAACAGGTAAGCATCACACGCCTACACTGCCTTTTGTATTACGAGCACTCTGCCCATGTTGGCTGACGCAGCCGTGAGTATCATATTAACAGTGATCGTTTGCCTGGGGGGCACGTATTTTAAAGCTGTCTTATCTTATCGGAAAGGAGGTTCTGATTTCAACTGCTAGGCTAAAAGAAATGAATGTGGTTTTCAAAATTGGCTTTTCATTGGAGTCTCTCAAATGGAACATCTATGTGCTCAGGTAAGTGAGATCCAGGTGTCTCTGCTGGTTCTGACCCGTGACACACACCTGCGTTGATCACCGTCTCCTTGGCTCTGACAGAAGCACGGGATTGTTTTCTCTGTCTCTCACTGAACGAGAAAAGGGGGATTTAAAGCATTTGGTGGGCAACCTTCCAAGGGGCGTTGACAGCAAAATGCACACAGCAACATATATCTGCTATTATCTTGTGTGTGGGGGGGAGCCAGAGGGAGGACATTTTTAGTTTAGTTTAGTTTTGTTACAATGTGTCATGTTTTTTCAGGGTTGCCCATTTTTTAAATTGTGGTAAAACACACACAACGTACAAGGTACCCTCTGAACCATTTTTATATGTGCTGTTCAGTATTGTACTGTTAACGCCCAATCCATACATGTGTCCTCTTGCAAACATGAAACTCTATACCCACACATGCCATTTGCTTTCATTTTCACATTTTCTTTTCATTTTAATTTTTTTATTGAAGTATAGTTGATTTACAATGTTGTGTTAGTTTCAGCCTTACAGCAAAGTGAGTCAGATGTATACATCTGTATCTATATGTAGATATATTCTTTTTCAGATTCTTTTCAATTCTACGTTATTGCAAGATATTGAATGTAGTTGCCTGTGCTCTACAGTAGGTCCTTGTTGCTTATTTATTTTACATATAGTAGTGTGTATATGTTAATCTCAAGCTCCTAATCTATCCCTCCTCCCCCTTTGCAATTTACTTCTAAATGTATGCTTGCTCCTTAAAAAGTGAAAAGAATTATTTTTAATAACTTTTCAGAAAGAAGCGTTTGCTCCTTAGACACGCGGTATATACCGCTCAGAGTATAAATGTGGGCATTGCCGGTAGGGGCTGCGTACTCTAAAATGCCACACACGTCCACCAAATGCTGTGTTAAAATACTGGTCTACCTCACGTGTGACATTCCACAAAGATTCAAAAGCAGAAGATGGCATAGTTACCCCTGTCAAGGAGATGTGGGTGTGTATCTGTAGGCTACAAGGAAGACAAAGTTGCTTATTAAACTCTAATTCAAGAACGGGGTGATAGCTAGGACAAGGCAGGGAAGAGGAAGGGCGAAAAAGGGTTGGACCAAGGGATGAATCATATTCTCTGAGTCAGTCTAATTCTGTACACGCCAACGTGAAAACATTTATGGACATTCTCCTGACCTTCTAGCTGGAAACCTTGTATAACCTTTACCCTTAACTTAGCAGAAGTTACAAAAGCCAGCTTACCCACCAAAATTACCTCAAATAGACACCCCCTAAGCTCTGATGGAGAGAAAAATATTCAAATGCTTGTTCAAGCTCTCATCCCCCTTGGTATATAGCGAGGTCTCAGAGGAGTGGAAGATAGGACCAATATTCTTGATAATCTATAAAAAAATGCTGAGGTTTCCAAAATAACTAAGCATACAATAGATCAAGAGGGTTTTTAAAAAAATAGTACATAATTGTATAAAATAAGACTGCAGAAACACACCATATAAGTAAAGCACATTTCCAGAGTTCCAGAAAAACATTCTCAGATCACTCCAACATTTGATTATTGGGTCTGATTACAAAAAGAGTGTAAAAGTTTGTGTAAATTGTTGAAGATTGTGAAGGGCATGAAAACACACAGATATACATGTGTGCACACGTACATAACGTTGTTCATAACACATTGTTCGTAACACATAACACACATTCATAACATTGTTCATCCTTTAGAGGCCTATTAGGGGAAGGAAAACACTTACCCTACCTTCTTAGGTTCTATGTCTGGGACCCTGTAAATGAAACTGACAAAAGGCAGATTAGCAGGAGAAAAGGCATACCCATTTCATTTGATATTAATATTCTTAGGTGGCATGGAGACCTCTCTAGAAAGAAGTGAGAACCCCAGAGAAGCAGTTAGGCTTGAGAGATAATATACCATTTTGACAAAGAACCATACATTTGTAGAGAAGTCACAAGGCAAAAGGAAAGAAGTTTAGAGTTTTAGGGACAGCAAGATGTGGGAAGGTAAGTATACGGGGGACATGAATAGGAGATAAGGGTTATCTTAGTAAGGTTTGTTATACAGATTCCTTTCGGTGCTGTCTCTGGGGGTGATGAAAGTCTATAATCTTCTCATTCTGCTCTAACACAAAGGGAAATTAATGCCTTCCTTTTTGGCATACAAGGGGAAGGCAGACAGTTGTTTTATTGGGTTTTTTTTGGTTTGGTTTGTTTTTGTTTGTCTGTCTTGCATCTGCTGTTTCTCAATTGTTTTCAGCTCAAAATAATCCTTAAACTAAACTGGCCTGTTTTGGGGTGGTGTATTCTGGTGGCTTAGAGGTTGGCCTAGGATATAAGATCCAAACACACGAAACGTCTTGTAATGTGAAAAATGGTCAACACGGATTACGAAGGCCGTGTGATTCACAAGGGAAGCAAAGTTACTGGAATTTGGGCCGCATCCGAAGATATTTCAAATACAGTTTCCTTAACATACCCACTGTCTTAGGTCCCAGATGGTGTACATTCGACGTGATGTGATACATTTGGTGACACAGTACTTTTTCCTGGTCTTACCTTACACTCCTACGTATAGCATTTTATATTTTCCCCAAAGACCTTGTCTTTGATTTTAGTAAAACAGGTGATGTGGTCCCATAATAGGACCATTGCTGGTACCACATTCTGGGGACTCTCTTGGGTCTTAGACCCTTGAAAGCAACCTTTGCGATGTGTGCTTCATAGCCGGTCCAAGAAGAGACGACAATAAATGTACCTAGAATGAGTGTGGCCATAAAATACCTAGAGGGAACTCTGCTAAGTGCTGGGAACACAACAGTGGGAGAACAGCAGGAACCCTTGACTCGTTCCACAGGTAAGAGGGACATCGTCAAGGGGAAACCGAGCAGGGTGGGTGTGATGCGAGCTTACGGAAGAGGCCCTGCTGCTACCAGACCTCAGAGGATGAACTGGAGCTTACGAGATGGAGCCATTGGGCGAGAAGGTCCGGGACAGAGGAACGTGTGAGATTTGCAGCTGGGAGTGACCCTGAGTTGTTCAGAACACAGGGCGAGCTGCAGTGTGCTTGGGGCAGTGGGCAGGCACGAGGCAGCTGGGAGGACAAGAAGAGATGAGCTGGGGGCCAGGGCATGCCAGCCCCAGGGGTGAGCGCTGGGAACTTATCCTTAGTCAGCAGGGGGCCACCCAAGATGTGACGGTTGTGTTATTGTTACAAAATCGGGAGACATGTCAGCGGGGAATGGCTGTGAAGATCACGATCACGGTGGGGCTTCAGAGCCGTTCATCTGTGTATGAAATGGTGTGTGCATATACATACATGTAAGAATATACATGAGCCTATATCATCAGCATATATATATGAGAATATGTATAAGAATATATGAGGAAATATATATGAGAATATATGCAAGAATATATGAGAAAATACATATGAGAATATGTATAAGAATATATGAGGAAATATATACGAGAATATGTATGAGAATATATGACAATATATACAAGAATATATGAGAAAATACATATGAGAATATGTATAAGAATATATGAGGAAATATATATGAGAATATGTATGAGAATATATGACAATATATACAAGAATATATGATAAAATACATATGAGAATATATAACAATATATTAGAAAAGCATATGAGCATATGTATAGGAATATGGATAAAATATATATGAGAGTATATACACGAGCATATATTTGACAAATATATATATAAGAATATGGGAGAAATGTATATGAGAATATGTATATGACAATATATATAACAATATATATAAAATATATATGAGAATATATAAAATATGTATGAGAATATATACATGAATACATATATGAGAAAGATATAAAAGAATATGTGAGAAAATATATGAGAACATGTATGACAACATATAATTTAAAACACATATATGAGAATATATATTACAACATATACGTGAGCATACATATGAGAATATAAATGAGAGAATATGTATATTTTTCTCATTATTCACAGTAGTTATGTTCAGTGAGATCACTGCAAACTCTGAATTAGTGCATTCTAAACCATGGCTTCTGGGGAAATACAGAGTTAGGGTCTTGTGAGTCTCCAGTTACAATATTTTCATCAGCCGATCCGTAACACACCCTGGTTTTATGTGTTTTTCTTTTTAAAGACACTGTGTAGAGTACATATTTTCATTCATTCATATTGAACTCACAGCCAACAGCGCTGAAACGTATGCCTGAAGGAAGCTTTTCTAACACAAGCATTTTTTTCCCGAAGACACATCACGACCTTCTCATGCTTCATGACCACGGGGCAGGTATTTAGTGCTATGCTTGGGGCCCACTTTAAACAGCAAAACTCACCAAAAAAAGCACCAAAACATGGGAAAAACAATGCACTCCATAGGCTGCAACAGGGACACTTGTTTTCGGTAAGAGAGATGACACAAGAAGACAGTGTCACCATTTAACCTCAGCTTTGGCCACACAAGCTTTTCACTACGCAGCATGTGGCCACAAACAGCTGTGCAATCAATAGTATTGATCTGGGCATTACAAACGGATTTTAGAGAATAAGTGAACGCACAAATATTGATTTCTTTTTTACTGTAGAGCACAGAGAACAATATTCAATAGCTTGTAATAACCTATAATGGAAAATAATCTGAAAAAAATATATATATCCGAATCACTTTACTATACACTGGAAACTAACACAACCTTGTAAATCAACTACACTTCAATGAAAACAAAAGAAGGATAGCTAGGTCTAAATAGTCAATCAGGGAAATAACTGTATATTCTTTTCAATATAAACTTTTATATTTCTCTTCTTAAAATTTGCAAATGTTCCTGTGAACCTCTGTGGGAATAAATAAGGTAAGTATGTTTATTTCTTAAAAAAAAAACAAGAGTCTACCCCAGGAATTCCCTGGCAGTCCAGTGGTTAGGACTCTGCACTCTCACTGCGGTAGACCTCGGTTCAGTCCCTGGTTGGGGAAGTAAGATCCCACAAGCTGCATGGTGTGACCAAAAAAAAATAAGTCTCCCCCCTACAAAAAAAAACAAATATGGAATCCATGAATAATGAGGATGGACTGTGTGTGTGTGTGTGTGCGTGTATGTGTGTGAGTTTTGGAGAGAACTAATAGTGAGTTTCAACTTGGACTCTCCCTCCCAAGGACTGTCTTGCCTAGTTTGGGAGTTTGCAGAGGACGATGCAGAAGAGACAGGTAAAAGTGAGGGAAGAAGGCTTGAGAACCTACTTGAATTACCTACTGATCTGTCAAGACCAAATTTAAATAGTCCTCCCAGTGTCCTGTGTTTCCCAAGAAGACTCACGTATAGACTGTTCTCTACACAGTGAAAAGAATCTTGACGTTGGCAGGTGTATTCATGGGATTGGTGAAGGGATTTCTGTGTCTGAGTACAGCCCCAGAGTCCTGCAAAGGGCAGGTAGACCAGTTCTACGGGAACAAAGACCTGTCTTCACTCAAAATATCAGATTAAAAGTTAAGCTTCAGACGAGGTTGGGAGGGTTTGGACTCATAGCTCCCCCTTTTCTGTTTGTCCAAGAGGGTGGGGTTCGGGCGTCTTCTGGGGAATAGTGGTCTTTGCAACAGAGCACTTTTCAGGATGGAAATTCCTCCTTGGAGCTCATAGCCTCCTTCATCCAGGTGACCGAACCCATAGAAGAAGCATTGTCAGGATACCATATAATATAGTTAGGGTTAGGGTTGGGGTATCGTATGGTATCCCCACTCACTAAACTGAGCCTTTTGCCCGAAAGTGAATGGATTGATTGAATAATCAATTAAGGTGCCTTATTTCTAGCATACTAAACATCTGGATAAGGTAAAAACTTAAAATTTTGTTGTTATAATGTTACCGAAAGTCGGGTCTGGCTGGTTGCCACTCCAAAGCCAATAAAAGGCCAGGTTGGGGGAAAGGAAAGCTTGCTTTATTTTGGAGGCCGGCGATCGGGGAGGAGGGGGCAGCGTGGACGCCAGTCCAGAGGCCGATTCCCCCTCTCCTCCCCGACAATCAGGGGGCAAGGGCTTTTATAGGCGGACGGACGGGGCCCCAGGCAGAAACAGCGCAGTCAGCTCTGACCATCGTCTTGAAATTGGCCCTGCGGTGGTCTGCTCTGCGTCATCTTGACTGTTTTAAGCACAGTTAATCTTCAGTTCCAGGGTTGGTTTGTTTCCACTTCTTCGAGGCCAGTTCTCGGAATTGTGGCAGGTTATATCATGGCTACAGCCTGGTCATCATGCAGTTCACTCCTTCCACGTGGTGGGTGTTTCGGTGTCTACAAGACAGCTCACAGGACGTGGCTCAGAAGATGATCTATAGCCCTTGAGGAGGAACTAAAGGTCCTTGACTGACTAAACTGTTACTATTTTGTCCTGTTGGACTGTTTTCCTTTGTCCCTGCATTTTCTCGCTTCTCTGATTAAACCTTTTCTTTGGCTAAAATTTTTTCCACAGACAGAAGGCAGGCCAAGGACATGGGGGGCAAGGACCACAGGGTCCTGCTCTGTTTCAATAAGTATGACAGTTGCACCATCTTATTAGTAAAGAAAGTACACATAAGCTGTCCCTTTCCAAACCGATCTCGGTCTGTGCAGTGTCAATACCATACAGCTGCAACTACCTCATTCTTTTTTATGTGCTTAACATATTTTATTGGTCTTCGCCTTCTTTTTTAACATCTTTATTGGAGTATAACTGCTTTACAATGGTGTGTTAGTTTCTTTTTTTTTTTTAACATCTTTATTGGAGTATAATTGCTTTACAGTGGTGTGTTAGTTTCTTTTTTTTTTTTAACATCTTTATTGGAGTATAATTGCTTTACAATGGTGTGTTAGTTTCTTTTTTTTTTAACATCTTTATTGGAGTATAATTGCTTTACAATGGTGTGTTAGTATCAGCTATACATATACATATATCCCCATATTCCCTCCTTCTTGCGCCTCCCTCCCTCCCACCCTCCCTATCCCACCCCTCCAGGTGGTCACAGAGCACCAAGCTGATCTCCCTGTGCTATTGGCTTTTGTTTTTGTTTTGATACACGCCCTGTCTGTTGTCTGTCTCCCCAAGTGGGTGTTGTTGTTCCCAGTTGAGTTTGAATGGGGTGACACCCTACCTTCTTGTATCAGGTCTCCTACTGAAAACAAGTGTCCTATTTGCAGCCTTTTTTGTGCCATGTTTTTCCCAGCGTGCGAACCCAGTGCCATCCTGTTTGTAATTAGAACTTTCCTGTTGAAACTAGACCGTTCGTAAGTTGGACGCTGTCACTTAGAACCTGCTCGAGTAACACAGTCAAACCCCGAGATGAATTATAGGTCCAGTCACAAGCCTGGTGTTCGTGCCCCGCCCTAGTGGGTGAAGATGGGAAGCTGACATTGTCAGCATCTTCCTACAGGCATCCCTGGACAGGTTTGCTTCTTTTTTTAATTAGTTTTTTTTATTGGCGTATCGTTGATTTACAATGTTGTGTTAGTTTCTGCTGTACAACAAAGTGAATCAGTTATATATACACATATATCTATTCTTTTTTTAGTTTCCGTTCCCATATAGGTCATTACAGAGTATTGAGTAGAGCTGCCTGTGCTATTCAGCAGGTCTTTCTTAGTGATCTATTTCATATATAGTAGTGTGTATATGTCAGTCCCCATCTCCCAGGTTATCCCTCCCCCACCCCCTTTCCCCTTTGGTAACGGTAAGTTTGTTTTCTCCACCTGCGACTCTATTTCTGTCTTGCAAATACGTTCATTTGTACCCTTTTTTTAGATTCCACGTAGAAGTGATATCCTATGATATTTGCCTTTGTCTGTCAGACTTACTTCACTCAGTGTGACCATCTCTAGGTCCATCCTTGTTGCTGCAAATGGCATTATTCCATTCTTTTTTATGGCTGAGTAATACTCCATTGTGTACATGTACCACGTCTTTCTCCATTCCTCTGTCGATGGATGCTGACGTTGCTTCCATGTCCTGGTTATTGTGAGTAGTGTTGCTGTGAACACCGGGGTGCACGCATCCTTTTGAATTATGGTTTTCTCCAGATACATGCTTCTTCTTGAGGCTTTCCCCAACATCTCTGGCAATGTCTTTAATTCACTGTCCCTTTGGTTTGCTAGAGAAGCCCCGACTTCTGCCCGTTAGCTGGTGTTAGAGCCATGCAAGAAGGATGCTTAACTGAATGTTGACACAGCCCTTCCCAGTGTGCCCTCATCCAGATAATCCCTGAAGGAACGTTCATTCTAAGGTGACCTTCTGTCTTCCCGTGGTGTCTCTTCAGCGGCCCTGAATCACCGCACAATCAAACGTCCCCGCGGTAAAATCAGCCCCTGAACTGACAGCGCCCTGCATGTTGAAGCTTGTCATCCCTGCCATCTGGCTGAAGGGGTTTATATTTCGAGCAGAAGAAGAGGTTACGTGGGATGCAGCAAATAAAGACCACAGAGCAGCTGTGCCTGTGGGGATTTGTGTAGTCGGGGATTCATGGGAGCTCTCCTGGCTACTCAGTGAAAAGGCAACCCCGGGGAAGGTGAGCTGAAGCTGGACAGTTTATAAGAAATGCCTGTGTGGTTCTCTGGACAGCCGGTACATAGGTCAGTTCTACGTACATTTTCCATAGTGAATGACCGTATGTGCAGGCAAGAAGTGGAGCTGCAGTGAGAAGTTGGAATAATATTGTAGGACTGTAAATCCTTCCTAAAAATATACAGAGGGAGAGAAGGAGGGAGAGAGAGGGAAAGAGAGAGAGGGAATTAAGGAAAATTGCAGAATGTGGCCATTCTATTTCATCGGCAAGGGTTAGAAGCCTTCTCTATGCTTTAAGTCTTGGGAAACCCGGTAGGCATTGATGGTAGATGGCACTAAAATGCAGAGGTACGTACAGACCTTAACTCTCCCGTTTCCATTTCAGACCCTCTGCAGGGACATCACGGTACAGTGGACAGAGCAGAGTGTCTGCACTTGGTGTGACCTCATTTCTGATTCAAGATCTGCAGCTCACGGCTGTGCACGTTGCTCGACAATGGACCATGTCGCCGACGTGGGGAGTGGCAGAGCTTAGGTGTCCCAGCTCTGACTCCAGAGGTCCAGGTTTGACCGTTATGAGTATCACCTGGCCTCCGAAAGCCCCAGTCCCCACCTGGCAAACAGGGAAATAATATCTCTTGTACCAGGCGTTCCTGAGAATCTAGAGAAAGGGTGAGCCTGGGGTTGAGCCAGCCTTGGCCCCTCCGGACACCTGAGTTACCTTCCACTGTCTTAATCTGACGACCCTGTTTTCCTGTGAAGTATTGTAGTCGGTTTTTTTTTTTTTTTTTTTTTTTTTTGCGGTACTAATTTTTTTTTTTTTTTGTAGTTGTTTTTTTAATGACCTCTGACCAAAAGCACTACATGGTGCGGCACGATCTTTTGTTGTCAATGCCCCTTATAAATTATACAATTTACAAATGAAGAAAAGCTTCACCCCTTTGTTGTCCAAAGAATATATTGATGATTTGTGGTAAAACGTTACAGCATTCACCTAGGTTTCAAACATTTTGTTAATGTCAGCCATGTCCACGGCCATTCAAGCCTCTCATTAGTCAGCTATGTACACGGCAATCTTAGCTTCATGAAGGTAACGATTTGCAGTATTTACAGGTATGATTCTGATGCAAGTTTTTGTCTGAATAATGCCGGTCTCTCCCCTAATCACAGCGTTCCCTTCTGTCGTTCGGAACGCACGTCTCCTTTCTCCTGGGTTACTGACGTCTCCCCGTGCTCTGTTGCACGACTTCCGTTTACATGTTTCTGTATCCCTGGTGTCTGTGGCTTCTGAAATTATGCATCGTTTTACTCTCGTAGTAAGATAAGAAAATTATAATGGAGGGTTTTCCAAAACGTATGGCAGTATTCGTTGTTCCGCCTGACCCTTCCTTTGTGATCCCATGGGGACAGTCCCCGAAAAATAAAATAAAAATCTGCCAGGCCCGCCACGGCCCACGCATGTAAGTCATCCTGTTTCCTGGTCTGCTGGCGCGTTTACTGCAGGTTTGGCTTCAGCCTGATTCATCCTATAGGCATGTGGACCGAGCTTTAATGAGCTCTTGGTAGAAGCCCAAGCTTTCCTAGGTACCACCCTTAGGACAAAAGCCATTCACCAAACCTGGACGGGCCCAGCCTGCTTTATTTATCCTGGCAAATTGGTTGGCAGTTGGCTATTTAGTTGGCACGGAGACCATATCAGGTCACTTCGGCGTTTAGCCTAATGAGAATTCCATTCATTGACCATGGATGGAATTCATGGTCCTTTGTGATTCTTAAACCTGTACCTACTGGGTCTTCTCGTTTTTGCTCGTGTCCCTGGCTGGGCAAAGGAAACTTGTGATCCGCCCCCCTCCCCGCGTGTTTTCTCGTGCTGGCTTCTGTGGCTGGGGGCAGTGGCGGCAGCAGTCAGCACATGGCTGCCATGTGCTGAGAGGGAAGTCCGAGCTCCAGAGCTGTCTTTGTGCGTCTGCGATTCCTTCTTGCTGACAGGAAAAGAAAGAATGGGGAGGGGGTCTGCGTCTGGGCCTCCTGGTGGAGAGCCGGTCCCACCCACCAGCCCCATATGCAACCAATCACCCTGGGTCCTCTACGTCCAGGCACACAGCCCTGCAGGCCAGCTGGGACTGTGCTCTGAGTGGATTTTACTGGGCTTTGCAGCAACTTTGCGTAGGTTTTCTGGGTTGGGTCTTTATTGCCCCCACTTGGGCCAAGTAACAAAGGCTTTATAGGAGGCTAAGAAACCTTTCACCAATCTCCGACCGGCACGCACTTGGGGGTATGACGATGCAGCTTTAAATCAAAATGAAAATCTCCAGTTTACCCCCTTGTATGCCTCGGGCCGACGCTCCGCATTCCTACCGTGCCAGCTAGGGTTGGATTTTTGCCCCAATACCTCTATGTTCCTTCTTTTGGTATATATATATTTTTAATTGAATTATACTTGATTTACAATGCTATGTTAATTACCACTGTACAGCAAAGTGACTCACTTTTGCATATATATATATATATATATATATATATATATATATATACACACATACACACACACACACACACACATTCTTTTTTTTTATATTATTTTCCATTATGGTTTATCATAGGATACTGAATATAGTTCTCTGTGCTGTGCAGTAGGTCCTGTTGTTTATCCATTCTTCTTTTGGTATCTTTAGCTCAGATCCTATCAATGAGCGTCTAACAGTCAAAAACGTTAAACTTCGAAATAATGGGATACATTTTTAAAAATGTAATTATTTCTGAATCTGGTGATATTGAATAGAGTCTAGTTAATTTCTAATTATTGGCCAGATAACTTCAATTCACCATCTGGAAAAAGGCAGCTTCACCTTTGGACTTAGCCCTTCTTGCTGAAGGAGATACATTCCTGTTAGGCACTCATCCAACTATTTTTAGGTGGGGATATTTCCTCTTTGACATGCAAGCAATCACCACCTCTTAGAGAATCTTCCTGTCGTATTTCACAACCACCTTTTCTCCTTTCTCTTTTTGGTCGACCCCCTTCAATCAAGCCTTCATTAATTCTTGTCTGGATGGTGACAATCTCCTCCCAACGAATCTTACCAGGAGCCCCATTAATTTTTCCCAATGGGAATCATGCCAATTTACCATGTCCCCATTAACTTTCTTGAAGTTTCTCAGAAGTCAAAGAATCTATGGTATGTCGTCAAAAAACAAACAAAACCCCTAGAACTGTTCCATATCGACTGTGCCATTCATCTCATCACGGACAATTCATCATAACACAGCACAACGGGCATACTCAGCTTCCTCTTATACCCCACACTCCGTGAACCGCAGCCCTAAGCTAAACCGAGCCATTCACTGTTTCTCAGAGACCCAGGAATCCACATCCTTGTGTCTTCCTTAAGATCATTTTCTTCCAAGGATGTTTGTCGGCCATCTGTGCTTGATCAAATCATAACCCTCCTTGACTGACGCTTCTTCTAAGACCCTTTTCTCATCCAATTGTATACCCTCTTTAAAACTCTTTCAACAACCCCTGTTAATGAGCATTTAGTTGGTGGTCCATTCTGTCCTTGGGGTCATTGGGTTATCTCACTCGTTTTTCTCCACCGAATTGTGAATCGATGATCAATAGTAGGTCTTCCCTAAATATGACAAGACGTAAAGCAATGTCACGGATACATACGTAAGGACATGGAATTATCATCTCTCTCTCAGAAGTCCATGTGAATCTGACTGCCCGTGGACCTCTACAGCTAAGAATAAAGGTTGGATCTCAAAAGGAAACTCAATTCGTAAACAAGTTGGCACACCGTTTTATCGGCTATTTTAATAGCAAACACAATACAAATGGCACTTCTGTCACATAAAGCTAACGTAAACAACACTCGATAGGGCGAAACCTATTGCCACCTTGTACTGCTTATAAACCCAAGACACAGAGTCAGGGGGGAAAGAAACGTTTCCAAGTTCCTAAACACAGACACATGCAGAATTTGGGCAGTAAGTGAGAGAATATGAAGTATTCCAAGTTATGCTTTTATTATTTTGCTTCTTTTCAAACCATGTGGAACTCATTAGATTTCTTTTCCATGCAGCACTCTGCTACACAGAGACAATAATGTAACTGGGAACCAAAAGGACCAAAATTGGTGGTAGGTTGATGTGTGAGAATTAGACCTGGGAAGCTTTGACCTGGAGAATCTTTCAGGAAACATGGTGGGTTCTGAGGAGCTCCTGTAGAGTCCACTATAAATGCTCTGTCCCGTCCTTTGATCTCAGATCTCTCCCATATGAGTGAGTCTTTATTATTCAATTCTGAGGCTTGGATTGCATACTGAGGCGGGTTCTGTTTATTGTGGTGAGCTGTTTTTTAAGAAAGTTGTCTCTCTGCGTTTGATGTAGGGAATTCCAGTCAGAAAAGAACTGTTTATATATTTATAAGGTCCAGAGTCCTGGTGAGTAACTCGGTCAAAGCCGAGGCGTCATGTCCTCGGGGAACACTTGGGAGCTCAGTTTTGGCGAGATACCTGCTTTCCAAACTCTGATCGCGTCCTGTTCTTCTTTATGAGATGTATCACGACTGTGTTTATCCATGGATTACTGTGTAGTTATTCATTAAATTTTCGCCTCCATTTTTGACGTTTTTATTATGCTCTTTTCACCTTGTTTGGCACATAGGATATGCTCAAAAGTATGTATTTAATGAATGCATGAAGGAGATAAGCTATATAATAAGTGGTGTGTGACGTGGACTGTCTTTCAAACACATGCACTCAGATTTGTAGAGCTTGACAATTTCCATGGTGTAAATACTCCACTAGAGTTGAGGCCAAGCTATCCATGGTTGACCAGATGGCTCTCAGAATTCCTGGCTGTTTGACTTGGCTTCTTAGAGCCAAGGTGAGCCACTGCATAGGCAGTTCATCCACCGTGTGTGAGAAAGGTCGTTGGTGCATGGAAACACCCCTTCTCAACAAAAGAACATGGTTAGTAACTTAGGATCAGAAGGATTCTTCTCGATTTAATTTTTTTACTGAAGTATAGTAGATTTACAATGTTGTGTTAATTTCTGCTGTAGAGCAAGGTGATTCAGGTATACATATATAAGCATTCTTTTTAAAAATATTCTTTTCCATTATGGTTTATCACAGGATATTGAATATAGTTCCCTGTGCTCCACAGTAGGACCTTGCTGTTTATCCATCCTATAGATACTTTGCATCTGCTAACCCCAAACTCCCAATCCATCCCTCCCTTCCCCCTCCCCCTTGGCAACCACAAGTCTGTTCTCTATGTCTTTGAGTCTGTTTCTCTTTCGTAGATCAGTTCCTTTGTGTCATATTTTAGATTCCACGTACAAGTTATATCATATAATATTTATCTTTCTCTTTCTGACTTACTTCACTCAATACGATAATCTCTAGTTGCATCATGTTGCTGCAAATGACATGATTTCATTCATTTTTATGACTGAGTAATATTCCATTATATATATATATATCTCACATGTTCTTTATCCATTTATCTGTGGATGGACATTTAGGTGGCTTCCATGTCTTGGCTATTGTAAATAATGCTGCTATGAAAATAGGGGTGCATTTATCTTTTTGAATTAGTGTTTTGTCTGGATATATGCCCAGGAGTGGGAGTGCTGGATTATATGGTAGTTATATTTTTAGTTTTTTGAGGACCCTTTATACTGTTCTCCACCAGCTTACATTCCCACCAACAGTGCAGGAGGTTCCATTTTATCCACACCCTCTCCGGCATTTGTTATCTGTAGACTTTTTAAGGATGGCCATTCTGACCGGTGTGAGGTGACACCTCATTGTGGTTTTGACTTGCATTCCTCTAATAATTAGTGATGCTGAGCATCTTTTCATGTGCCTATTGGCCATTTGTATCTCTAGAAAGATTCTTCTTAAATAAATATTTGCTTTGTGTTGCCTGATGCAGATTTTCTCAGGTAGAAAAGCCCTTGTTTCTTTTTTAGGGCATCTGTCAGAACCAGAGTTTTGAGCTCTACCTAAGAAATGCTGCTCCAGACACACTGTCCTTCTGTTAACAATCAGAAATGTTGTCAACCGGTGGCTTTAGGACGTAGAGTCAATAGAACAGCACAAGAAACATAAATACGAGATCTAACAATTGGGGAAGAGAATAAGCTATATTTTTCACAGACAATGAGATCAATTAAGTAGCTCTGCTGAAAATGATGTATGTAAAAAAGACCTCCATGAGAAGATTTAGCAAAAGGATTCAAGGCTTCCACGAAAAAAGGATCACAGCGTTTCTGGCAGATATAAAATCAGCTTATTAATAGGAACAATTCATGTCCTTGTGTGGGAAGACTCAATCTCATAAAATACAAATATTGCAAAACTACTTCATATTTTCTAAACATTCCAACTGAAATATTGATGACTTTTTGTTATGAAATCTTGGAAAATAAAATTTATCTCAAGGCAAAATTGAGCCAGAATGCAGATGGCAATAAGGGAAATACTGGGCTTCCCTGGTGGCGCAGTGGTTGAGAGTCCGCCTGCCGATGCAGGGGACCCGGGTTCGTGCCCCGGTCCGGGAAGATCCCACAGGCCGCGGAGCGGCTGGGCCCGTGAGCCATGGCCGCTGAGCCTGCGCGTCCGGAGCCTGTGCTCCGCAACGGGAGAGGCCACAGCAGTGAGAGGCCCACGTACCGGAAAAAAAAAAAAATATGGGAAATACTAAGAAACTTGCCCTGTCATGTTAAAATATGATATAAAATACCCTCCAATAAGCGAGAGAACCAAAACCCGCAGGGGTATTTAATGTGAGGGAAACTTCTTATTACTGGGAAAATAACACATCAATACGTGGCGTTAGAAAAACTGGCTTAATGAGTCAAAAAAGTTAGTTTTTTTCATCTCATACCGTAGAGCCAAGTGAGTTACAAATGTTTTGAGTTTTGATATTTACAAATGAGAAATATTTTTAAAGTATGTAGGAGAATTGCCTAATCTCAGAGTGAAGGACGACTTTCTAAACATACAAAAGGATTAAAAAAATAGAGGGAAAAAGAGAGACACAGCTACAAACAATTTCAAAAGGCCTGTGCTTCCAATGACTGCAGTTCTCCAAACAACTGAAAAAAAATGATGAGTGGAAAAAAAACATGTGCTATATTTAGAACAAGTATTGATGCCTTGTGTATTTGCTGCACTTAGGGTGCGTTAAGGCCTTGTTAGGTAAATTATTCCATTGCTCAAGCAAGAAGGCATAAACAGCTCAAAAACTAATAACTAATTCCTCCATGAAATGGCCAACTTATGTATTTTGACCATTAATTCAAAAGTATGAAAGAAGGAAAACACAGAGCCACCTTTGAGTATAAAATTAGGAATTGTTAAAGCGAGAGCAGTTCTGAGGCATAAAGGGTGGAAAGGTAGCATCCTTACGTGCCAGTTCGGTGGCCGTGGGAAGGGGAAAGCCTTTTAAGGTTTTCGACAGCACTTCCAAAACGGTTTGCAAGGGCCTTAAAAATGTTCACACCCTTCACTGTTGCAATGATATGTCTCAGAATTCAGAGATTTATGGGACAGTCTTTGCAGAGACAGCCCAAAATGGAAAACAATGTAGATCTCCACCAAGATAGGATGAGATACTTAACGGCACATCCGCTGAATGGGGTATTAGCCTGACTAATGACATGGGGAGATGCAAATCATATTGTTACGTGGAAAATAAATGGACTTAAAACCATATAGTTAAGCTTATAAATAGAATATATATATGTATATATTTTCACAAAATCTGAACATGTTCAGAGAGTTTATCCTTGGGTAATGGGATTGTGAATTTTTGTGTATGAATCATTTCCATTTGTTCCTATATTTCTGTATTACTTTTAGTTATTTATAAAATGTATACTGTAAAATAAGGGTTTAAATCTCAGTAGAGTACAAGCTTGCTATGTGACAACATTAGAAACTTGGTCTTTTCCTCCCCAAAGGCCCCCAACTCCCAGATCCACCTTCCTTCCGGCCAATTCCTTCTGTCCCTTGAGCAACCTGGCCTCATGGTGGGTGGTCTTGTGTGCACTTTTCTGGTTTCTGCTGGAAAGATGTCAAGAAAGATGATTTTCCTCCATTTTGAAATGTACTCAATGTGGTATTTTCTGCAGGAAAAATCTCAGTGGTTATTTTTTTTTAATTATTAGCTTAAATCCCAGCTTTGACAAAATGTCTCACTTTCCAGAATCAACAATAAGAAAATGAAAAGGCAGTGGATACTAATCCAGTTCTCTGAAAACTGTGTTTTTAGTCTCTTCCTTTAACTATTGATTTAAAATAGACCTCCAGCTCCTGCCATCGTTCAGAAAGAAAATAGAAAGAGAGCTTTTATTCAGAATCTATTTTTATAATTACTCAGAGCCAAGGAAGTCCATAAACTCCAATTCTTCACCCAGACCCAGAAAATGTATCACTGAATTGTTTTGACATATTTCATAGATGCTATACAACACAAAATAGTAAAAAGAGACTGCAGGAACCTCCATGGTACACATGAGTTCTCTTAGATGTGCTTGTTGGTGTTTTTTTTTGTCATTGTTTTTCAGTGCACGTCGCCAGACATTAATGGAAAATAGTCTTGTTTTTTCCTTCCAAAAGCAGCACGTCCACACTTTTTTTTTAATAACAAAACGCTGAATTGGGTTTTTCACTAACAATGCATCATGACTCCCAATCTTTCTAGGACTTTGTAAGAATTAAAATATACTTTACTCATTCTGTCTCTTAAATGATAAAGGGGTCCTCAGAGTCCAGATGTCTTCACTGCAACATTGTACAAAATTTTAACGTATGCCACGTTTAATAATACAACTGAAATGTTGAGCTGGACTTCAGACAGTCTTTCTCTGCCGCTCGCAGACGGCAAGAATTGGGGCTGGCCACGGAATCCCATGAACTAGAATAAAGACATAATAGTGGAAGTTCCGTTGCTAAAGTCACAGTGTATATGAAAGATTTTGAAAATTGCCACTCTTGTGCCAATTTGAGTTCCACTATCAATCCATCAAGATGATAATAACAATAATACTAATGACTTTTTAAAAAACAATTTCCATGGCACGCTCTTGAGAAATGTTATCTTATTTAAACATCACAGCGTTTTTATGGCTTAACGTGTCACGTGGGACAATGCTATAGGTAAGATAAATAAATGGCTTAATGTTTCACGTGGGACGATGGTACGGCTGAGATAAACCCCAGGCTTGCAGACGCGTAACACAATAAGCACGGTTTTCCACTTTCAAGAGCAAGGATGGTCCTCGAGAGCCATGGTGGCCATAAGAGGAAAGGTGATGGAGACCAGAGCCCAACGGAACCCACAGGGCAGCCCATGCCAGGTGTTTGTGCCCATGGTGATTCAGGAACTCAGGTCCTTCCTATCTTGTGGCTCCTCCATTCCCTGGTCCCTTGTAACCCCTTTACTCAGTTGGGGCATGGGAAAAGAGCCAGAAGGGCATCTCTGCATCTTCACCTTCTCAGCCTGGAAGGGACACACGTCATTGGTGAGAATTAGTCACGTGACCCCACCTCCAAGCAAGGGATCCTGGGAAATATAGACTCTGCCTGGGATGCTGTACTCCCACCAACATTCTGCCATCCGGCAGCTGGTGCTTGAGGCTTGGGGGACGGGTAACCAAGCACCTCTGCCTCAGGGAGCTTGCATTGCTCTTAACATTTTAGCAGTGAAGGAATTGAGATAATTAGGAGCCAGATTTAGACCCAGGCTACAATGTGGTAGGATTGCTTCTGAAAAATATGTCTTCTGGGCACTAAAATGTGAGTGGCATACCAAAAAAATTGGACCAAGATTTTTAAAATTCATTTTTTGGGGTTGAAAATGTCCCCTAAGTTATGTGTTCCCTCCTCTGTGTGACTTTTTGGGTTATCCGACTCTACAGCTGGAATCCCATCTGTTTACTTCTCCATGTGTCACTACAGACACTCCAAAGACAAAGAGAAAAGACATTTAAAATAAGAAATAACTTTTAAGGTGATGTTAGGACGTGAGAAAGGACCTGGATACCATGAAGGATTGTGACATTCTCTTCTATGGATGGAAGAGTTTTTGTAAACAGATGAGAAGCTGTAACTGGGACAAATGGATCCTGTATGATATTTTTATGGTGTGTGGACCAGGCCCAGGCGGGCAGTGGTGAGCAGAGTGTGAGATTTATGTAAATATTTTGTGTAGTAAACAATTCGGCCAGTCATTTAAAATTGATTGTATAGCATGCTTACATGTGAGTCCTTGAACTCCAATACATATTCACATATACAATTTTATATTAATTTGTATACATTTATATATTATATACTATACCTGTCTATCTATATCTATCTGTCACCTATCTATCAATGTATCTATCTGTGTCTATGTATGTACGTACGTATCTGTGTAACTCTCTCTATCTATGTATCTATCGTCTATTATCTATCTATCAATGTAACTATCATCTATCTATTTATCGTCTATCTCTCTCTATCTATTCTGATTTCCCGTTTGTGTCCTCACTACTTTGCCCTCTATCTCAACTTCCTTCTGACAGTTCAGCCATGGGAAACTTTTTACATAATCTAGAAGTGTCCTAGCGAGTTTTCTAAAACAAAAACATATCTTTCCGATGATTTATGCTACCCTACTTGGGGGGGGCACAACTGTTGGATTTTTAAAAATATGACTTTTGACCTTTGTTCCACCATCCATATGTTATCTCAGTGGTTTTCCCAGTAATCCTATAAAGTGAGTGGTATCAGTGCCATCGGACACATACAGAAACGGAAGTTGATGTAGATGACACCAAGGTTCCCACGGCTGTTAAGGGGCAGAACCTAAATTCCAGCCCACTTCTCAGCTACTCAAGCCTTCGTTGGTTCTGCCATAAACTTCTAATCAGCCTCATGGTTGAGCGGAGCCCAGCACAGTACGCAGGTTGGTTCTGATTCTGATTCTGGTTCTGCAACATGGCTTTGGATGGACAAGTCACAGCCAATGTCGCATGGTGTAGGATCGAACCATATCATCTCTATGCGCCCTTCCCCAGAAATCACCTCTTCCAAGAGCAGTGGGGAAGCTGCAGTGGAATACAGTGTGTGAACGTGTTCTGGAAACCATAGTTATATATTTTAAACCCTGGAGAAAAGTAGCAAGGATCATGGAAATAGCACCAGGAACTCACCAGGCTGCCCATCCTTAGTCTGGTCTTACACGATTAGAAGTGCCGCAAAGTCTCCTGCAGGGCTCGGCATCTTGCAGCGTGAATTCAGTAGCAGGTCACCCCTCACGAGGACTGAAGTCCTGTCCAGATTCTTCAGAATGAGAGCTGCGTCTGCAATTACACACCAAATCTTAAAGAGTGGGTTTGAAAGCCTGGTTTGGGTTTCGTTTTTCCGTGAGGACCTGGGAGCAGTCGAAGAGTGACCGTTGACTGCTAAGCGAGGATGTGTGCTTGGGCACACAGATTCACAAGCACATATACCAGATGTGAGACGTTTGGGAGGAAAAAAAACCTCCTATCTTTTAGTTAGTATATTATTTACAAATCACAACAGAACCGTATGTGATTGCAATGAATGATCTCAAACCACATACACCCCCATTCTGAGCAAACTATTTTAAAAGACTCAGGATGACGAAATCTCAAAGTACTCGAGTACCTGTCATTGTGACTGAATCCACCAGAAAATTTTTAAGATTTGTGTTTGTTTTCCACGGATGCTATAACCAATTATATCAAACGGGTTGTCTTAAAACAAAAGGGATTCATTCTCTCTCAGTCCTGGAGACCAAAAGTCTAAGATCAAGGAGTCATCAGGGTCGGTTCCTTCCGGAGGCTCCAGGGGAGGGTCCTTCCTGCCCCTTCCAGCTTCTGGGGGCTCCGGGCGTCTCTGGGCTTGTGGCCTCATCCCTCCCGTCTCTGCCTCTGTCTTCACAGGGCTTCTCCTCTGTGTATCTCTCCTCTTCTGTGTCTTATAAGGACCCTGTCACTGGATGTAGGGCCACCCTCATCCAGGAGGACCTCAGATCAGATCCTTCACTTCATCAGGTCTGCAGAGACCCTATTTCCATGTATGGTCCCTTTCTGACATTTCAGGTGGACATGGATTTTTGGAGAACATTATTCAACCAACTATGATATCATAGCATTTTCAACCAAAAAGTAAACACTTATTTAAACTCTAGCCCAAATATACCTATTACTTTTTATCTGTTGCTTGACCCGAGGTCACCTTGCTGGAGGCTAGAACTTTCTTAGAAATGTTTTTGCTGCAGGGAGAGCAGTGCTTCCCTCCTATGCATGTTATCCTGCCCAGACAGCCCTCTTTCTTAGCCCAGTAAAAATGGCTTCTCCACAAATAACTAGCCCTTAGACTTCCATATGACGTGGCCTTTGAGTCCCCTGGGACAGGAACACCCCCTAGAACCACCATTAATGCTTCTGAGTGTCTCAGCCTTGTAGCAACCTGACTTGTAGTCTTATGTCTTTTGAGAAGATGGAGCGTGTAGACCACCATATACCACCATATACCTCTTCATGTCATGCTACCTCACCTACATCAGGACAAGGCAAGCCCTTAAGAATGTATGTTGAAGGAAACCCCTGGCGGTCCAGTGGTTAGGACTTCGTGCTTCCACCGCAGGGGGCACAGGTTCCATCCCTGGTTGGGGAACTAAGATCTCGCCAGCCACACAGCGTGGCCAAAAAAAAAAAAAAAAAAAAAAGAATGTATGTTGAGTTCACCCACAGAAGTTTACCACCAGTTCTTAACCTTACATGAACCCAGAATGATGGGACAGTGAGACGCTTTACCATGTTTTTCTAGGTGACGTGTATGTAGCAGCCTATGTCTTGGTTTCTGTACCATCCTGGGTCTCCTTTTCTGAGGCAGTCAGTCCAAATGAGTCTGTTCCTAAAATGCCTTGCTGCATTTATTTCTCTAGCACAGTGGTTTCCAACCAGGAGTGATTCTGCAACTCAGAGGGCATCTGGCAACGTCTGGAGACATTTCTGGTTGTCCAGCTGGGGGAGAGGAGGGTGCAATGTGATATTGGCACGTAGTGGGTGGAAGCCACGTCCCACAGTGAAGGACGGTCCCCACCATGGAGGGTGACTCAGTCCCAGAAAGAGTGACGAGACTGCCTTCGCATGAGAGACTCAGTCTGTTGGTCTCTCTGTCTCTCTCTACGCGCCTGTCCATTCATCCATTTGTCATCTACCTTCCCTATCTATGTATCTATCATCTGTCTAATCTATCATCACCACCATCATCATCTAGCTATTATCTATCTACTATCTACTGATGTATCTATCAGTCACCTATCATCCATCTATGTATCATGTATGTCATGTATCTGTCTACAATCTATCTTCATCATCTAGCTAGCTATTATTATCTACTATATATTTACATATCAATCATCTCTATCCATCCATCCATCCACATATATATCATCTACTTATCTCTATCATCTATCTCATGTATCTTATCATCTATTGTCTACCTATCAATCATATCATCTATATTTATGTACATAGCTATCAATCATCTATCCATCCATCCACACACCTATTTATCTATCTATCATTCATCTGTCTTATCTATCATATCATCTACCTATTTTCTTACCTATCTATTTTCTTACCTATCTATCATATCATCTACCTATTTTCTTCCTATCTATTTTCTTACCTATCTATCATATCATCTACCTATTTTCTTCCTATCTATTTTCTTACCTATCTATCATATGATCTACCTATTTTCTTCCTATCTATTTTCTTACCTATCTATCATATCATCTACCTATTTTCTTCCTATCTATCTATCTATCAAATTGTATCTACATCTATGGTGGTGGTTCTCAACTAAGGGTGATGAGGGGACATTGAAAATATCCGGAGCCATTCTTTGATTGTCAGCCCTGGAGGGGAGGATGCTAGTGGCATCTCGTGGATACAGCCTACAGATGCCACTAAAAACGCTACCGTGCACAGGACAGCCCTCACCCCAGAAAATGATCCAGCCCCAAATGTCTGTAGTCCTACTGTTGAGAAACCCTGTCCTGGATGAAGGGTTTGTCTATGGAGGATGAACTCTTCAAGCAGGATGTGTTTCCTACACATGAGGGTACCCTGATGCCCATCCCGCTACCTGGCACACCCCAAGGGGCTGTGTAGTCACCCTTAAGCAAATAAACGGATTCATGAGTGAGACAGTGTCCGTGCTTCCCACAGTCTTGAAAACCCAAGCTCTCTTTCCCTTCAGTGACTGCCACTCTTTCCAGATTGGCAGCACGGACAAAAGTCACATGCTTGCCCAATATTTATCTTGCATTTGCTTTCTTCCTTCCTCTCGCGGGAAGCCAAAGAGTGCATATTTGAGGAATACTGCTATAGGCACCCGAGATGTCTCCTCCCTAAAGAAAACTGGCTGCAGGACTGCTGTGGCGCTCTTTCTTCAGCCTCCAGTAATCCTGATTCACACTGGAGCTGGTCCCACCTTACCTTCCTGTCAGAGACTCGGCTGGAGCTGGCACCTTGGACTTAGTTTCCTTGCTGGTGAAATACTCACAGAGAAGAGAATAATTCCAACGTGGTGGATAAAAGCAGTTTTTCAACCAATCTGATCTAAGCGCAGACTCACTTGAAGTGGCTTTTGCCCTTGAAAATATCACTGTCATGACTTCCTGGTTCTTTGGAAAATATTATTTTATTATCCAATGTACATTAGTTTGACTTTAAAAATACAGCAAAGCAGTCGTGGAAGTAACAGATCTATTTTTCGAGGACACAAATTGACAGGAGGAAAGATATTTCTGGGCTCCTCTGGAAGGCTCTGGGTTTATTCCGTGCGGTCACAACTTCGCTCTGTCCTCCCTCTCCTGTCGTCTCCCCGGTCCCGCACGGCTCTCTCCGGATAAATTTTATTATCAACAGGGAAATCCAATATCTCAGCATCCCCTACCGGAGGGTGGCTGGGAAAGGTAATATAACAGTGGTTTATGAATCTGAAGGAAGTCGGGAAGGAACCTGGTTTTAATTGCATTTCCGTGCCTGCTCTAATGTATACAAGCCTTGTAAACACCAATAATTTATTATTTTTAACGAGACAGAAAGGATGTCTTTCTCTTTCTACTCTCATCGTCTGATTAGAAAGAAAAAATATATATATATAAAACACTATATAAAAAGTGAGTTCCAGGGAGAAAGCGTCCTTTCCTATAAAATGGGAGCTGTACTGTAGGACACTTGTACGTGAGACACAAACAAACAAACAAGCTCTCTGGTTCTCAGCCCTTGTCGGGCACACTGGAGTTCTGAAGTGACAGAAGGAGTAACGGAAAGACGGATACTCATTCTAGAACGTTCTATCATGTTACAACGGCAGCGGGTTAACTAGGGAATGCATCTTCCGCGGGGGTAGCAAGGCACTGTGAACCTCTACAGCTTCTTTGCAGTGAAGGCTCCTTAGATATCCTACAGACGCCCGTTCAAGCATCAAGATGGTACCAGCAACGCAGAATTTGTAATTTGCGCCCAAGTCCTGTGAAATGGAAGGCAAGAGCATACAGCATCCTGTAAACATGAAAGGAAGTCCCCCAGAGAGGCCGACACCCGCTTCCCGTGTCTGCATTGCTTCCTTTCGTCAACGAGCACAGGTCAAGGTCGACAGTGGGCCTCGAACCCAAGCCGGAGGGGGCCACCGTGCCCCGGGACAAATCCTTTTAGAGCCCTGACTCTCCGGCCCCCGCTGTGAACCCAGAGGAGGCTTTGTTCTAACTTCGGAAGCAGCGGCCGTGGAGGCCAGGGTGTGCTCCCGGGGTTTCAGTAGACGTGGACGTAGGTTGTTTTTGAGTCCCGGCCCAGGAGGTTTTTGGCGGTGCACTTGTAGAAGCCCGCGTCCCTCTGGGTGGCTTGTTGGATGATTAACGACCCCTGTGGGTGAAGAAACCTGTTCCCGTAGAGACGGGGCTGCGTCCCCGCGGTCAGGTGCGATTTGTCCGGCAGCTCCCAGCTTATCTCGGCTTTGGGAATGCCCACGGCCAAGCAGTTCATCTTCACGGTGCTCCCGGGCCGGGTGTAGATGACAGGTGTGGGTTCACTGGTGATCCGGGGAGGATAGGCAATCACGATCACCGGGACGTTCACGACGGAGGGTCCATACTCCGTGTCCGCCTTGCACACGTAGGTGCCCCTGTCGAAGACGGACGCGTCACGCACGGTGAGGGTACCGTTTTCCCAAAGGGTGAAGCGTCCTCGGACCTGGGGACCCTCCAACACCATGCCGTTGGGCAGCGTCCAGGAGGAGTGGGTCTGCCGGGCCCCCGGGAGGATGCAGGGCAGCTGCAGGGTCTCCCCGTTGATGATGCTGACCAGGTTGTGGTACTGGTTGCTCGTTTCGGGTTTCAGCCCCACCTTCAGAGACACCAGCCTCTCCGTGTAGCCCGCCGAGTTCCTGGCCACGCAGCGGTACGCCCCGGCGTCCACGGAGGAAAGGCCGCTGATGTGGAGCATCCCGTCGCCCTTGTGGTAGAACCTCTGCAGCTGGTGGCCGCTCTGCAGCTCCGTCCCGTTGGGAAGGACCCACAGCAGGGTGGGCGTCGGGGTCCCGGCTGCGGAGCAGTTGAGACTGATGGTGTGGCCGGCCATGGCGGTGATCTTCTCGCTGACCGGGTCGTGGAAGATGGGCTTCTCCACGGGCTCCAAGACTGTAAGTTGCACGATGAGTCTGGCTTCCCCGCCCTCGTTACGCCCAATGCACGCCAGCTGAACAGAGTCGCTCTTCCTCAGACTCTTGATGTCCAGGGTACCATTGCGATGGATGGTGATGCGGTTGCCATAGTAAGGGGCCGGCAGGACCACGCCCTCGGGAAAGGCCCACAGCACTCTCGGCGTGGGGATGCCTTCCGCCTTGCAGTCGATGAGTTTGCGACTCCCTCCCGGGGCAATCTCCCGCACCGTGGTGATGGCATTGGGGTGCCCGTTGATCTTGGGCGACTGGACGTTGACGTGAATCCAGACCGTCTTCCTGTCCTCCCCGGCGCTGTTCCTGACCACGCAGGTGTAGTTGCCGCTGTCCGAGCGCTGGGCTTTCTGGATAAGGAGAGTGCCGTCCTGATATATCTGGTACTTGTCGGAGGAGGTGGGGATCTGCCTGCTGGTTGGAGAAAGCCAGGTCACCCTGGGCGTGGGTTCCCCTTTGGCCTCACAAGCCACGGTGACCACGTCCCCGTAGGGGACCTGGACCACGGAGTACGTCTTATTCCGGATGACGGCGGGCTCGGTCACCACCTTGACGCGCACCCTCATCTCATCCTTGCCAACCTGATTTTCGGCAAAGCAGGTATAGTCACCTTCCTCTCGCAACCCGACCTCGTTGAAGTAGAGGGTTCCGTTGTTGAAAACGACGTAGCGCTTGGTCCGTCCACCGCTGTCGTCGGACTGCATGAAAGAGTTGACCAGGCTGCCGTCCGGGAGGCCCCAGGAGATCTCGGGGTTGGGGAGCCCGGTGGCCATGCAGTCCACTTTGAGGTCGCCCCCATAGAAGACCCTGTGGTCGTTCTCCTCTTTGTGCTGGATCTTGGCTGCTTTCATGACCACGTTGACCTTAAGCATGACGAAGTCATCGCCCACCTTATTCCGGGCGACGCACAGGTAATCCCCCGCATCTTTGTCCGTGACGGATTTCACCACCAGGGTCCCGTTGGCAAACGCCTTGATCCTGGTGTCAAAGCTGACCGAGAGAAAGAAAACAGAATGAGATGTCAGTCTCCCGAACGCTGTCTCTCCCGGCTTGAGGTCACCGGAACGAAACAAAACGCGTGGATCTCAGAACTCTGGGCGCACAGGGCTGCCGCTCAAAAACTTTGGATGGATTTTGCAGCCCGGAGGGGACGGCCATCCAAACGTAGAAGTGATTTATTTACCAGTTAAGAACTCCCCGGTGGAGCCTGACCTTTGGCTGGCCTGGCCTCTGATTCGAAGATGTGAAACGCAGTCTAAGACATCAGCCCGGTTTGTGTGGGCGTGTGTGGATCAAATATTTGCCTGTTGTCAGCGTGGAGCTTGTTGTAATGATAAAAGCAGATAAAATTCTAGCGTCCTGGACAGAATGAATGTGCATTAACCTTAGGAAGAGGTGACATTTTTCCTAAAAGTTTTAGAGACGATGTTTACTCTTGACCATTTTTATGATGTTGTATCCCATCATGAGGCAAACAGGCAGCAAAGCAGCTACAGTATGGATCGCGTAGTTGTGGTTATACCCAGAGTTTCGAGGCTACGATTGGATTCTTCAGAACTTGGTGCTACTGGTGTACAAGCTTCTTCCCTAGAATCTGTAACGAAAGCGTCATGACCCTCACCAGCTCGTACCCTCCTGCTGACTTTCCGTTTCTGCACGTGGCAGACCTAAACTCACACACTGCTGAGTCAGTATTCGAGAAAGAATTTTCAGTTTAAAAAGGCAACATGGAAAGAAAGACAGAAATATCTTCACTAGGGGTGTGACCTTTTTATAAATATACATCGATATGTCCTCCAGCAACGCAGAACTAATGTTTTGAATAACGGGGCGAAGAGATTTGGGAGGTTCCTACTTTAGACGTGTCCAGATTGAAAATCTCAATTACTTATAATTCTGGCATCTGCAGGGAGAGCTTGACTATTATCCCTAAATATTTCCTGCACACTGTGTCATTCTAATAGCACGTCTGGAACCGTGTCACTGATTTAAAAAAAGAGAAGTGTCTGCCTATGATGGAATTCAAGCCTGATTATCGTTCATCAAAGCACCTACCAACAAGGACCACGTAACGTGTTTTGTTGGCCACGAGCGAGAGTCCAGTCAACCTGAATCAGCAGGTCGTTCGATAGGCGTGGAGCAGACAGAGGTATTATAATGAGTCTTGGAGTTAGAATCCAAAAATGTATACAGTAGCACATGTCTGTAAACATGTAGAAACTTCTATAGCAGCAAATCCTAACCTTGGTCATTATCTGAATCAGCAGAGCGACTCTGAAAAAGATGCATGGCTACACACTACAGGAGACGTAGCTTCGAGACAGGAAAGTCCAGTAGCCCTGTTTTACAGCAGTCCCGGTGTGTAGGCAGGGCAAACAGCCCGTTCTTTTAAAAAACTCACATGGGCTGTTTCATTACACTTTTCTGAGAATGTCATTAGCCAGAAGCTAGGAATAATGAAGCTACAGAGACTGTGGCTTCTGGTTTATAGCGAGATGCCAGTAGCATGGCCCCAATGCACACCGGAACTACATTCTTTCCCTTCAGTGTTCAGTCAGCACTGCCTCAGCCTCGCCAGTGTCGATGGAAAACAACCCTCTGCGTGGCAGGACACCGGCTCAGCTGGAAGATACTGCGGGGAAAATCGGGCATGTGGTATTCCGGATCGACGGTGCAGGGCTCACTAGGCACCACCCAGCCATCTGAAGTTAAAATACGGCGACTTGGCCCTTCTCCTGCGCTGGAAGGAGACTGGGCAGACCAGACACAGCTGCGCAGAGCCTTGGGCGCTGCTTTGGGTCACGTCCCAGGGAGGAACCCGCGCCGAGGTGGGTTCCTGTCTGAGCTGCCAGGCTGTGTGGGCTGGAGACGCACCACAAGCCAGGGGGTTTCCAACATGACGCCACGGATGTGTCTTTGCTTCCTGTTGCCAATCACTGTCTCTTTCCTCTGCATCTTGAAACACTTATTAAAGAGACAGTGGCTTTTGGGGTCTACCTCAGGGTTTCTCAGCCTCGGCACTACTGATAGCAGGGGCTGGATGACTCTCCGTGGTGAGGCGTCCTGTGCATGGTGGGGTTTCGAGCAGCCTCCTGGGTCTCCACTAATCAAAGAGGATCAACCCTTCCCCACGAGCTGTGACTACTGAAAATGTGTCCAGACATGGATGAGTGCAGGCCTGGTAGACAGAACCGTCTAGTTGAGAACAATTTCCATAGACAGACAGGCGACAGAGGGTTAGAGATAGAGAAAGATCACAGAAGAGATAAATGACAGATGATATACGGAGAATACATGATAGAGACACATGGAAAGATACTATAGAGATAAATAATACATATCACATAGGTGATGACAGATAGATAAAAATAAATGATAGACAGATAGACACAGATGATAGAGAGAGAGGTAAGATGGATGGCTAGGTAGGTAGATAGAGCTAGAGACAGATGAAGATAGATGATAAGATAAATGACAGATGATATATATAGATACATAGAATAGATGACAGGCAGATGCAAAGATACTAGATAAACGATAGATATCAGATAGGTGATGCTAGATATATAAAAACAGATGATTGGTAAATAGGTAAAGGGTTTGAGCTAGATATGGAAAGGTGAGGGATGCCAGACAGATACATAGAATAGAGGATAGATAGGCAGATGGAAAGGTACTAGATAGATAAACGATAGATATCAGATAGGTGATGACAGATAAAAATAAACGATAGATAGATAAATAGATAGATGATAGTTTTCCTTGCTAAGACAGCATTTCTCAGCGTCAGCACTACTGATATTTGGGGCTAGACGACTCTCTGACGTGGGGCTGTGCTGTGCACTGTGGGGTGTTCAGCAGCATCTCTGGTCTGTACACACCACGTGCCAGTAGCATCCCCTCCTTGCTCCCCAAGTCTCATCAACCAAAAATGTCTCCAAACATGGCTCAATGTCCCTGGGGGACAAAATCCCGCATGGTTGAGACCCACTGCTCTAGAGTCATACATCTGCGAATTGAAGACGGGGCAGGGCAAGGTGCTTTTTTTCCTAGCCAAGATGAACTCTTAGAATTGCAGATGTGCTACCTTTGTGCTGCCATTTGCCTTTAATTTCTTTGTTTTATCTCCTTTCCTTCTATTGCTAACACATTTTGAGATACGATCTGAAGCTCCTATGTGTTTTGTTGAGATTAGAATAAGACAAGAAATTGTTTTATCTAATTATTTAAATACAGTTAAAACTACGAGCATGAAAACAAAAGCTATTGCTTTATCTTTCTTTGGAGGCGGGGAGTAGAAAAGCAGGGCTAAGGGCTAGGTGTTTGCTCTGCATCTCAACTGATAAAGACAAGATTGGGACTTCCCTGGCGGTCCAGTGGTCAACACTCTGCGTTCCCAGTGCCGGGGGCAAGGGTTCGATCCCCGGGCGGGGAAGGAAGATCCCACATGCCGCCCCGGGTGGGGTGGGAAACAAAGAAAAAAGACAAGATTGCATCGTGTGAGAAAGAAATGCCCCCCACCCGGCCCACACAGGAAGCAACATCTGCGCGTCAGCACTGCCGACAAGGAGTCATTCCTTTTTCCGCCCGACCCCATGAGGAGGTTTCCCCAGCCCCCAGAGGGGAGACAGGCTCAGGAGCCCCGGGACTGCTGGCGAGGCAGGAGCACCACGTACCTGAAGAGCGCGTCTATCATCCTCTTGGACGGCAGCCTCCAGAGGATGCGCGGCCAGGGCTCTCCGGAGGCGCTGCAGTCCAGCCGGAGGGTCCCCCCGTAGCGGACGTCGGTCCTCTGCGGGGAGGTGCCCGTGATGCGCGCGTTGGCGGCGGCGCGCTGCACGGTGAGCTGCACGGTCCTGCGCGCCGAGCCCACCAGGTTGGCGGCCACGCACTCGTAGCGTCCGCTGTCCTTGGGCGCCAGGTTGCGGATGTAGAGGGTCCCGTTGGGGAAGACGAAGAGGTTGTCGTGGATGAACTGCGAAGGGCGGATCTGCGTCCCGTCCCCCAGCGCCCAGCGCACGCTGGGCAGGGGCGCGGCCTTGGCGGTGCAGTGGATGTGAATGCTGAGGCCAGGGGGCAGCGAGATGTTCTCCAGCTCCTCCTGGTGGATGACGGGTGGGAGGGCCGCCACGTGCAGGCGGATGGCGAGGCTGTCCGCGCCGGCGGCGTTGCTGGCCACGCACTTGTACACGCCCCTGTCTGAGAAGGACGCCTCCTTGATGGACAGGGTCCGGTTTTCGTGCAGCGTGATCCTGCCCTCGACGGGGGAGACGGTCTGCCACACCCTCCTGTCGGGGAAGATCCAGGAGATCTGGGGAGCCGGGGTCCCCTTGGCCAGGCACTCCATGGCGATGGTGTCGCCCAGGTAGACGGTGACATCCTTGTAGTGGGCGGCTAGGATCTGAGGCTGTTGCACCGTGACTGACAGCAGGACCAGCATCCTGTCTGCTCCGTGCAGGTTTGTGGCTGTGCACAGGTACTGGCCGCGGTCCTGCACCTGTACGTTTCGGATGACGAACGTGCCGTTCTTCAGGACTTCAAACCGCTGCACTCTGGTGTTGGGGGTCATGAGAGCCCCTGGAAACCAAACACAGGCACCGTCAGGTTCAGTGCAAACACGGTCTTGCCAAAGGGGCGAAACAAGGATTATGAGTTAATCTGATTCTCCTCTTTATGTCCAGACAGTGAAAGCAAAAAAAGACCCACCCCCCAGTGCCTCTGATATTCGTCTTGGATGTTACACTGATCCCCAGATCAGGGCATATGCCACCTTCAGGCCAAGGCAGCAGGCGTGGTTTTCAGAGAGGGTTCTGGAAGCCGCCAGAACCCGTCATGAAGCCCAGGGTCTCCCAGGGTGGCCTCTTCATTTACTTTAGGTACTGGAGAGGCAGCCCCACTTCGCTCAGCCTCTGCCTCGCCGCGTGGAGGCTGTCCTCCTGAGGTCCCAGGTCGGCTGCAGGGATGCCCCAGGTTCTCAGTCACCGCCCGCCTCTGTCCGGCCAGGGTCCTGAGCGCGACATGGGGCTGGTCGTGCTGTGCCCCGCCTGGTTGAGTTGCAGGCTGACGCAGGCTTCCTGCCGGTGCCCGACAGCCCCACCTCTACAGACAGAGGGCACACACCCGTCCTCCTCCCCACTGCCTACACTCCCTGTATTTCATAGCCCATCCCTCAGGACTCTGCCACGGTCGGGGTCTGTAATAATCAAGAGTTTCTGATGTTTTGACGTGTTGGGGCCTTGCTGACCTTCCAGGGACGGCCAATTCCTAGAGATATAGCAGAGGACCCCCCTTCCAAATGCAAACTCACCCATCCAGAGCCTGCCCCCCACTCCCTGCTCTGAGAGGCTCCCATACTCTGGCCACCATCCACCTGCCCTCATCCCCCCAGGACAGGTACCAGACAACTAGGGCAGCCCGTGCACCCAGGACCTGCTGGAATTATTCACACCAGGCCGTCCTAAACCCGCTCGCCCTGCCTCACCTGTTCCTTCCTGCGAAAATCACAGTAAAGGCTCTCGTCTGGTTTCCCCCTTTCCCTCTGCCTCCTGACCGACCCTGGTGCTTCCCCGTGTAACCCTGCTTGGTGTGCTGTGCCCCTTCCTCTTGGCAACCGTGAGCGACCAAGTGTCTCTTCAGTGGCAGTCACCTCCTGACCTGTTAGCCTCGCTATACCTGAATAATAACAAATCCTATATTGAAAGACTGGGAAAAGCCCCAGCAAACCCTGAGTTTCAATCCTCCCACCCTATCCCACGCTGCTCGGTTCCCGGGTCCATGCGCCCGTCAGTGGGCTATTCATTTTAGTTTTGACAAACTCCTCTGCTTCTTTTCCTCGTCATTTTCTCTAAGCTGGGAGTCCTGCCTTTGCATGGAACCCTGGAACCCTGGACGCTATTCCCAGCCCTAGTGCTGCGGATTCATGTCCTCGACCTCCTAAGTTACCTGAAACTTCCCACGACAAGGCTTTCCGCCGTGCACGGGGTATGGCAGGTGAGTCTTCCCAGCCCACCTGCTCATAGGGAAACAGGTGTTGGTTGACGACAGTATAACCTCCCTGCCTTCGAGGAGATGCAGGTCCTTCTGGTCTGGGTCCAAGCCCTCCTGGATGACAGGTGACTATGGGCGTGGAAGGCCTCCTGCTGCCCCTCAACCACTTCCCCATTGAGGGATTTTATGATGCAGAGACCCCAAAGCGCTTGTCTATTTCACTGGGTTTCAGGTGGGAGAGAAGGCCCACTAAAATCGCCTGCAGATCACGATGGACAGGTAGAAGGTGGCCTCCTGTTAGCACTCGATGAGATGATTTGGTTTACTGGGTAGAAAAGGTTCAATACAATAAGAGACATCGTGCAGCTCCAGAAAACAACGCTGGCTGGATGGGAGACTGTCTGGTTTGGGCATGAAATGAGGAAGAACTTTCTGAAAACTGGAGCTAGCTAACAAAGGAGAAGCCAGCAGCAGAAACAGATTCCTGGTCAGGTAGAGGAAGGTGCGTGACTGTCTAGGGAGGGGGCGTGGTCCAGGGATGCCCTAAATGGCACAGGGTATGGTAGACCCTAAGGATGAATGCAAATGGGATCTCCCAGGGGAGGAACACGCCTTCCTTCGAAGGCACAGTCCTTCTAGAATGAAAACCCCGTGGTGTTCCCCATTTGCTATTTCAAGCAGGTTCCTTATTAGATCATTACGAAAGCGTTTGCTGTCAAATGCGGAGCTGATCAAGATGCTGGTAAGTTCCCCGTGCTCAGTGCTCTCTGCTCACCACTGGGGCACAGCCAACGTGTGTGAGATAAGCAGGGAATGTACAGTTCTCTCTAGTGATAGCAGCACTTGTCACTTCCTGGATTATCTAAATGGCAACCGAAGAAAACCCAACCCTCTGAACAGGATGCGAGCCTGACGGACTCAGCCATGTTGAGAGAGAAGGGAAGAGAAAGGGGAAAAGGGAGGTCCGTTCGTGGAGGCTGTAGGCCCTCTGCTATTACTTTCTTCCGTCTCCTAGAATCTCTTTCGCCATCGGGAAAGCCGACGGTCATTTTATGAAGCACAGTGGTCTTTGGGCGTCCCAGCCTGCTAAGTAGAGACCACTGTATAGAGCCTTGTTACGGACTGAACTGCGTTCCCACCACAATTCATATGTGAACGCCCTGACCCCCCAGGACCTCAGAATGTGGCTGTATTTGGAGTTGGGGGTCTTTAAAGAGGGGATGGAGGTACAATGAAGTCATTAGGGTGGGTCCTGATCCCACAGGACTGGTGTCCTTGTAAGAAGAGGGGATTAGGACACAGACGCACACAGAGGGGCGACCCTATGAGGACACAGGGAGGAGATGGCTGTCTACACACCAAGGAGAGAGGCCTCGGGAGGGACCAGCCTTAGTGACACCTTGATCTTGGATTTCAACCTCCCCACACTGAAAGGAAATACATGTGCTGTTCCAGCCGCATCAGCTGTTCCGGCGCTTCGCGACGGCAGCCCGAGCGGACTCATATGATCCTATCTCTAGGTTCAAGTCAAAGCAATGCCTGATGAGCTCACACCAAGCTTCACTGACCTTTCAGGCCAGCGCGAGGACAAAAGGGGTTGGCACAGTTCCCCTCACGCCCCTCTGCACCCCGACATGGCTCTGTGCTGGACCTCACTGGGAGGAGGCAAGAGTGGCACGGCCCTGAGCCTCGGTTAGGAATGCCCTACCCAGAGAAGCTCGCACGTGTTTCCATGACTCCATTAAAACCCGACACCCATTTTCATTCCTCACTTCCCGTGCCCGTAAAGGAATACACCTGTCGGCGGATTCTCAGATGTCCTTTGCCATCCCATCTGCCTGTCCCTCTGCCCGGAATCTCTGGTTCTACCTGCACTCACGGACTCCAGTAAGCCCCTCCCCTACACAAGCCCTGGTTAAAATGCAGGTGTTTAAACGCCCTACCTGTGGGCGGCTTTGTCCAAGTCACGAAAGGCTTGGGTTTCCCCACAGCCTCACACGGGAACGTGACATCTGTCCCGGCAGCGACGGACACGGTCTGGGGGGATTTGGTGACAATCTGGGGCTTTTCCCCGAGCGCCCAGAATTTGGATGCAGGTGGTCCTCTGGAAGAGAAGAGCTTTGAGCTGCTCGGATGGAAGCTTCTGGAAGGCTGGGCAGAAGATGTTAGGAAAGGGATGGAGCTCCGGGTGGAGTAGACCAGAGGGATGTTTCTTAAGTTTGTTGAGGGTGGTGTCACGGTCCGGGGAAGGTGCAGTACAGGAGGTGCTGGGGGACCAAAGTCCGCATGGGTGACGCTCTGTGAATGTATCCTGTTGTAGGGACCTGGGTTGACTTTTCTCCCTCTCGTCCCTGGGGCAGGAGAGGTGGGGACCTGAGGCTTCGGAGTAACTGTCAACTGTGGAAAAGAGAGGGTCCTGTTGAAAAAGAAAGGGACTCTTCCATCGGGGTAATAAGGGACTCTCGAATCTGGAAGCTTGCCAGCTGGGTCTCTTGAGTCAGGGATGCTGCTGTCTCCAAACAATGTGGGGCTGCCGTTGAATGGGTCAGTTCCCCGGTCAGTCGACTTACTAGGAATGCTAGGATTGGACCTCGGCAACGGAACCACAGGAGTTGTTGAACTTGGTAATACTGGAGCCGTAAAGTGCCTATTCTCCGGCGGATCCCTGGACGGATATGCAGTGATTTCCGGTCTGCTGGTCAGGTGGGGCTGGCGAGTGACCACGTATCTGAAGGAGCTTTCTGTGGCCGTGTGTGGCCGCCTCACGGTTCCTCTCTGGGGGACCGCTGTGGCAGCGACTCTGGCTGGTTGGTGGAAACCTTGGACCCTCCCAGCCTCGTGGTGAGTATCTGGACGCCCTGGAAGGCCGTTTTTGGTCGTACCGTCCAAGGCTTCCTTTCGCAACTCCTGCTTTGGAGCGAAGGTAAATTTGTCCTGGTGGGAAGAGGGAGTGGATAATTCGTTTGGCTTCGATCCATGCTGAGTTCCTTCGTTATTTATTGAAGGTGTTCCGGTGGCTGGGGTCCCCCCGGCATAATGGAAGAAAATGTTTTGTTTGGAAGCGTCTGACGTTGGCAGTGTTTCTGACGTAAGAGGTGTGGGCTTTGCGGTGGTTTCAGCCAGAGACACACGAGTCGTGGGTGGGAGTGGGGTTGCTGGTTCCCCCACCAGGGCACGTGTGGAGACTTCATTCCGGTGTCTGATTTCAGAGCGGAGAGTGGCTGGAGTGGTTTCACGATGACTCTGACCACTGATGGTGGTTTCCACCTGACTTGAAGATGCCTCTACTTTTAGGATGGCGAGAGTAGTTGAAGGGACCGCTTCTTCCCGTTGCGAGAGCATTGAGACGGCGGCAGAAGGTGAAAACTCAGAAGGAAAACCTAGGTCCTCCGACTCTTTTAAGAAGGGTGAGTCTGTAAGAGCTTCTGAAGAGCTGGTAACAGGTGGGTCTGTCTGTAGCCGCCCAGGCTGGGCTGCCCTTGGAGGAGTCCACCTTGCACTTCCTGGAAAGCCAGAAGGAGGGGATGCCTCCTTAAATACTCCCACACTGGAGACCTTGGCCCCAGAAGGTGAGGCCACATGAGTGACTGACTCGCCAGGGACCAGACCGTCGGTTTTAGAGTCCTTGATGTTTGTGACATCGTAATTCTTAATTTCCTTTCCGTCCGATACAGGCTCGTCTGTGACTGGAATTGTCTCTTGGAATTTATCACGAGATAAATGTGTTTCGGTGGCGGCTGTCCTGTAATCTTCCACTCTGGTTATCTCACGTGGGTCTCCAGTTGTGAGAGAAACGGTGGTGGGTGAAAGTACAACTTCCGAACTGGAGGTAACAGTGTTTGTATATTTATTTTCTGGGGAAGGGTTGGGCTTGGACTCAGACGCTATAGAGCTCAGGGTAGAGGTGAGGTATCGCTGTTTCTTTGGCCTCTTCCCATGTTTCCTGCGTGGGGTGCCCCTGGATACCGGTTCTGCATGCTTCTCCACGTCCATCAGTTTTGGGGTACCAACGGTGCTGTCAACCCAAGATGTAGGAACCAGCAAGCTTTCCGCTTGGCTTGAAGTCTTCACTTCAGGTGCCTGAGTCAGTGGTGCCAAGAACGTGGCCGCTGGGGCGAACGTCGTGGGCGGGGTTTGTTTATGCCGGTGCCGGAATCGGTGGGGGCGTAATCGCCTCCTCCCACTGGGTCTCCTTCGGGAAGGATGAGTGGTCAGCGCTGACGGGGACGTGGCCTTTGGGGTTGGCCTCATCATGGCTACCGTGCTGGTGTCCCTGTCGAGCAGAACGCCAAGCGTGGTTCCCTTGGGGTGCTTCACGGCAGTGATGCTCGTCACGGCTTCCAGGGCTGAGTCCAGCAGAGTGGTGGATTCGATGCCTTGCCTCTTACTCTCAGGAATTCTGGAGAGTTTGGGGTCTCTCTCTCGCAGACCTCCTTCCTGCAGTGTCTGAGAATTCTCCTCTGTGCCCTTGGGAATCCGTGGGTGGCCCTGAGTGCTTAAACCACTTTCCACAAGCTCGGGGCTCTCTGTTTGCTCTTGCAGAGCTGTGTGTGCTGGGACTTCGGGGTCCCCTAAAATGGGATCTTCAAATGGCTCAGAGGTCCTGGTGTCAGCAACCCATGAGGCAGGCACTGGAGTAACGTGTGCGGAGGTGTGTCCTTTCGTCGTACTTTCACCTGGTTGTGAATTTGTCTCCAGATCTTGGTAAAAGTATGGCAGGGTCTCGGACTCTGCCAGGGAGATGGCATCCAGTGGCGACTCATACTCACTGGACGGAGACCCTGGCATGGACCCAGCGTCTAGTGTAGACCAGCCCTCTGTGGCCATGTTTCTGTCAGTGGGCTCTTCACGGACCATATCCAGGGTCTGTAGAGTAGAAGATTCGTAAGGCACAGGTAGCGGTGTCGTGGCTGTAGCCCAATTCGAGTCAACTGCAGTGGGAGCTGCAGGCTTGGTCTTCTCAGAAAACTCTTCATCAATCAATTCTTCCAGGTGTGCGCTTGTCACTTCGGGGTCAGCAAGAATCACTCCGTCGTGGCCAGACTGGACCAGAGCCATCCTGGTGGAAGAAACAGTGCCGGAAACCTGCTCTTCCTTGCCAAATAAAGAGACATCTCCTGAGGACTCTTCTGCACTGGTTGTGGTCTGCACAGGTGATACTGAGCGGGGAGCAGCTGCAGGCAAAAGGGGTGTCACTTCTAGACTCTCCGATGGAGGAGTGCTGGTTCTAACGACCTGGGGTACTTCTGTTCCCTTAGGGAGATTTCTCCCACGCACTCTGGCGAGAATATCTGCCCACTGCTCTGGACTGATCTGTTTGTTTGCCACGTTTATCCTTCGTCTGGACTCAAACACTCTGCGACCTTCTGCGATGTTTGTGTCTGGTTCCTTTTCGGAAGTCTTCCAGTGTTTCAGTTTTCTGCGCCCTTTCTTGGTTTTCTGACCTCCAGCGATGGCATCGTCCTTTGCTTTGATGAACATCTCTTGGTCCTTTGGATGGAGAACTCTCCTCATGGTGTTACCCTCATCTCCTAGGCCAGATCCCCCTTCATCCTCCACGACATCTCCTCTTCCTCTGGAAAGGGTCTTCCCACCTGGGCGTCTGCCTCTTTTCGATGACCTGGCAGATCCCTTCTTACTCACCGTGATCCCCACCGTAAAATGATCTGCCCCTTGCTGGTTGACAGCCACGCATCTGTAGTAACCACTGTCGCTTCCTTGGACCTTTGGGATGTAAAGAGTTCCATCGGCCAACATGTATGCGTGTGACGTGTTAGCCATAGCGTTAATTATCCTTCTGTTTGGAAGGATCCAGCTGATCTCGGCTTCAGGTATGGCCAGAGCATTGCAAGGCAGCGTCACCGGCTCCCCTGGGCTCTTCTGAATGGTCACGGTATGTCCGTCAGGGGGCTGAGTGACAGGTGGTTGCACAAGGACCCTATAGACCATTCGATCCATTTCATCCCTCACCTGCGCGATGCACTGGTACAAACCAGCGTCTGACTGCTCCGTGGATTTGATCTTCAGCCAGCCGCTGGTGAGGATGGAGAATCTCCCGTCCTCGTCTTCCATGGGTGCCTTCAGGACAGAGCCATCTGGGAGCACCCAGGAGATGGACGGGCTCTCAGAAGCCTTCACGTTGCAGCTCAGCTGGCATGGACTCCCTTCCAAGACGGTCTGGGCTCTCTGCACCGCTCTGCTAGGCTCAATCATTACCCAGCTTCTGCTCCGAGACGGTCTCGCGTCTTTGGCGGACACGGTGACAGCATGTTGAGAGGAATAGGACAGCAGCACTGTTTGGGCCGTGCTCTGACGCCGGTTGAGCTGGAGGTGTATGGACGGCTGCGTAACCCACTCCGGCTCTGCCAGGATGTGGGCTCTGACGCCCGTGTAGTAGAGGGTCTCGTCGTCGGCGTCTTGCCTGTACTGGTAGCCGAGTCTGGGGTCTCTGCTGAGCGTGAGCTCCCGGTGTAGCGTCACAGGGACCTCGCTGTAATAGGCAATCAGCTTCCAGAGTTTCTCATAGTTTTCTCGCGTCATCGGACACTCAAAATCCAAGGCGACCGTGGCGTTTATCTCTATCTCTTGAGGGTCTGTCTGGTTCAAGTGTAGCTGGTACACGTCCACGGGCTTCTTGATGTCACAGACCAAGTTCACTGTGTTCCCGTGTTCGTCGCTCATATTCAGAGAGACGTTCCACGCAGGATACTGGAAGCCCTGCAGGGAGGACGGGCTGTCGCCGTCCTGCTCTTGACTCTGATTTTCCTCACTACTCCCGCTCCCGTTCTGTCTCAGAGGGGACTCGATAGAAGGCTTCTCACAGGCGATGTCCTGCAGCCTCTGAAGCTCTTGTTTGTGCAGCTTCCTGGGACTGAAGCACGTGGAGCACAGCTGACCCCCTTCGTAGGTTTTGTCCTTCTTGCACTTCAGAATCCCTGAAACACGCAATCACACACAAACATGCTGTAAGTCAGTGACGCAAAGAACGGCCAGAGGGTTAACGCCTCTGCATCTTTATCACCCGGATGCACTTCCACCACGACTTAGGACCTCACCCACCTCGCTCTGTGACGTCACCTCTGACTTGAAGTCAGCTTAGCACAGTGCGTGGTACCTCACCGGGGTTTTGGAACTTCTGGACGGTGAGTGATGAGTACTTTTCTAAAAGGTATTTTTAAGTTAAAAAAGAATGGCTATTCATACGTATTATACAAGTAACCTTTTATGAGGGCCCAGGAGAATCTACGTGAAGTCACTGCAACCCGTGAATATATTTCCAGGTTATAGGATCGACCGTTGGCATGGATCGTATCGTGTCTACCTTTTATAATTATGTTTTCTCTTGCTAGAATTATTCATTTCAGGCAGTGTTTACTTTTTGGATTCACATTCTACTCTTGGCTTCCCAGACATTAAGTCCTCCAGAATTTTCTCCTTCTCTGGTCAACACTGACTCTTTCACTGTTTCCTCCTTCTCTGCCCAACTCGTTACGGATGATGTGTTCCTTGAGTCGGTCTCGGCCCTTTCCCTTCTTGTGCCGAGGTCTCAGATGGCCTCGCCCACGTGCATGGTTTCAGTTACCGTTCACTCGCCAGTGATGAGTTCCAGCTGTGCTTCTCCAGCCCAGACTCATTCTTATGAGTCCCACACCCAACGCCCTACTTGACACGTCTATTAAAGAGCACAAGGGTTCCTCGAACTGACACCTATAGGACCACATTATGTTTTCTCCCTGCTAGACGTCTCGGGGCTTTTCTGTAGTCGTAACTGGGGAGACTAGAAAACTAGGATGCTTTCTGACAGTCTTCGTGGCACGTGTCCACTGCTTTCCGTCCACGCTGGGAATAAAACAGCCAAACTGCCGTCACCCGGAGCATTACAAACCTTCCAACCAATGTCACTATGTCTACTTTTGCTTCTCTGAATGCAGTTTTCTATTTGAGTTTCAAAATAAACATCTCGAGATGCAAAGAGGATGGTTTCACATACCCCCCCCCCAACACACATACACACAGATACAAGACATACCACACAGACACACATATGGACACACTCTAACATATGCAGACATAATGCACACACATGGGCACGCAAAGGCACAGGCGGCATCTCCAGAATGGCTGCGGCTCTCTACCCCCCAGAAGCTTCATGATTCCACCACCAGCGTGTAGTGTTCCTGCTGGGAAATGACGGTTTTCAGCCTGTCCTGGACCCAGTGGGGTCTGCGCACTGAAATACGAACAGAGGTGACGTGTGTCTTTTCTGATTAAGAAAATTAAGAGGTCAGTATACCTGTCCTTCCTCATCCTCTGCCTGATTTAGCAAATCTGGTATCAAACATGAAGTGGAACCATCCATGAAAGAACCTGAATCTCAGCATCTCCAGGTGGAGGAAAGACACCTGGCCACTGCACGCGCCTAAAGGAAACTGCGGCCCATGAAACCAAAACGACAGGGAGGCACCAACTCACACCAGTCAGAACGGCCATCGTTAGAAAGCCTACCAACAATAAACGCTGGAGAGGGTGTGCAGAAAAGGGAACCCTCCTGCCTTGCTGGTGGGAGTGTAAATTGATACAGCCACTGTGGAGAACAGGATGGAGGTTCCTTAAAAAACTAAAAAGAGAGCTACTATATGACCCAGCAATCCCGCTTCTGGGCATATATCTGGAGAAAACCATAATTCAAAAAGACACATGCACCCCAGTGTTCACTGCAGCACTATTTACAACAGCCAAGACATGGAAACAACCCAAAGGCCCATCAACAGATGAATGGATAAAGAAGATGTGACACATATATACAATGGAATATTACTCGGCCATGAAAAAGAATGAAATAATGCCATTTGCAGCAACATGGAGGGATCTAGAGATGATCATACTGAGTGAAGCAAGTCAGAAGGAGAAAGACAAATATCACATGATATCGCTTGTATATGGAGTCTAAAAAAATGATACAAAAGAACTTATTTATAAAACAGAAACAGACTCACAGACATAGAGAACAAACTTACGGTTACCAAAGGGGAAAGGGGGGAGAGGGTACATTAGGAGTTTGGGATTAACACATGCACAGGACCATATATAAAATAGATAAACAGCAAGGACCTACTGTATAGCACAGGGAACTCTACTCAGTAAATAACCTACAACGGAAAAGAATCTGAAAAAGAATATATATACATACATGTTATATATATATATATATATATATATATATATATATATGTGAAAACAAAATTGTGACATGTATAAATGAAAACAAAATTGTGACCTAAGGTGTGTGGGCTGGAAGTTCCTCGATGGCCACAGGCTGAGAGGCTAAGCTGAAATTAAGGGTAGCAAGACCTCTCAGAGGAGGAGAGCTTTCAGTGAAAATCTGAACGCTGAAAAGAAGCCAGACCCTTGAACATCTAACAGAAGAGTTTTCTTGGTAGATGATGACCAGGTCCAATGATGCTGAGCTACAAATCGGTTCAGACGGTGCCTGGAACAGAAAGCAGCGCAGTGTGGCTAGAGCAGAGTGAGTACAGGGAACAGTGGGACCAGCCCATCGCAGGAGGGCAGGCACTGCACTAGCCTGCACTCTAGAGCCCACGCGCCACAACTACTGAGCCCGCGAGCCACAACTACTGAGCCTGCGCTCTAGAGCCCACGTGCCACAACTACTGAGCCCGCGAGCCACAACTACTGAGCCTGCGCTCTAGAGCCCACGCGCCACAACTACTGAGCCCGCGAGCCACAACTACTGAGCCTGCGCTCTAGAGCCCACGCGCCACAACTACTGAGCCCGCGAGCCACAACTACTGAGCCTGCGCTCTAGAGCCCACGCGCCACAACTACTGAGCCCGCGAGCCACAACTACTGAGCCTGCGCTCTAGAGCCCACGCGCCACAACTACTGAAGCCTGCACGGCTAGGGTCCGTGCTCCGCAACAAGAGAAGCCACCGCAATGAGAAGCCCGTGCACCGCAACAAAGAGTAGCCCCCACTCATCACAACTAGAGAAAAGCCCACGCGCAGCAACAAAGACCCAACACAGCCCAACATAAATAAAATAATAAAGTAAGAAATGTTTTTAAAAAAAGAAAAGAAAAAGACCTACTCAGAGCACTCCATTTGCCTCCTTAGAGACAGGAGAAAGGAGTTAGACCCAGGCTGGTGGCTGTGAGGTTGGAGATGAGCCACGAGACTCAGGTAGGATAAGCTCAACGGGCTCTGAGGATAGGTTCCAACGTGGGGCTTGGGGAAGGGGGTGTAAAAGAAAAAGGAAAAAAAATCTTTCTTATTTTGATGCAAAATCTACTTTCTTGCAACTTCTACCTATCAATCCTGGTTTTTTTCCCCCCTCTGGTTCAGTACAGAACGCCTGTATCCCCCATCACAGAAGAATAATCACATAGCCAGCCCAGTGTTCTCTTTTCCGAGCATCCCTGAACACTTCCTGTAGGACGAGGACGCACGGAAAATCCAACCTTTAGCTGTAACCCAAGGTCGAAAAGAATCCTCCAAACGTGCTTGCTATGCCAACCAGAGTCACCTGTCGATCACTCATTAAATGATAATCGCTCTACATTTCGATAAAGGATCCATGCGTTTGAATTATGCCACGGAGCTGTCTTGACATTTCAGTTATATCATCTCCTGCCTCACTGGTTTGAGGACGTGATTTCACCCGACCTAAGATGAAGCAATGGCGCAGAACGTAATTTGTCCAGAGAGGTGAAGGTTGGACAGCTAAGGGTCACGCAGCCGCTCTCCTGTCCTTACCTCTCGATTTTGCATCCCATTCCAGAAACCACTTCATGTCACAACCACAGGACCACGGATTCCCGTGCAGGTAAAGGTTCTCCAGAAGCGGCATGCTCTGAAGCACGCCGGGGGGAAGGGTTGTAATCATGTTCTCGGCTAAGTAGAGGTGTCTCACGGTGGAGAGTCTGAAATAATCCAGAAACGTGAACGTGGAGAACGTGGCGGGGTGCAGCTGGTGAAGCATGTTTCCCTCTAAGTGGAGTAGCCTTAGGGACGTTAAGCCGCTGAACGCTTGTGGGTGGATAAACTCGATCTTGTTGTGGTCCATGTGTAGCCTTATTAGGTTCCAGAGCCCCCGCAGGGTCTCTCCTGTGATCACTCGAAGCTTATTGTAGCTGAACTTGAAAACCTACAAAGACAGGGAGGACGGGAAATCCTGTCTAAGATTAAATAAAAAAAACTGAAAACCAACCAACCCACAACCAGGAAGAGAAACCAGAACAAAGGGCAGGAAAGTAATGACATTAAGCTCGTCTCTTATGTTAAAAAAAAAAAAAGGCCATTTAAATCATTGTTAGGGAACATGCTACAGCTTCCCCTCTTCACGACGGGTCCTAGAGGCTGCTAGTCGCGCTGTTCATAAATGCGTGGGTTTACCTGGAGAGAAATGAGGTCTCTCAAAGCCCCGTCGGGGATGCTGGGAATGTCATTGCCGTGAATCATAAGCAGCTCCAACTTGGTCAGTCCCGCAAACGAGGTTTCCGACAAAGCCTGGATGCTATTGAACCTGGAAAATAAGTAGCTGGAATGAGGAGCAGTGAAGTTAAATCCCAGCTGGGGAGGATTTCCCAGCCCACCCAGGGGCGACTAAGCAAAATGTTGATTCTAAGGTTGTACTGGTGCCACGCGCAAAGCATAATCCTCTCTCTCCGTGTCCTTGTCTATTTCTAAGGTTGCAAAGAAACCCACACATTTTTATTAGCCTTCGTTCAGTGAAGGCATGATCGCTGGGAATTCTGACTGGGAGTACACTTACGTGGTCACAGGCTATTTGGGGAGATACATAAGACTTAGACCTTTAAACACAGCTGGTCGAAAGGGCCCCTCATTGGAAATCATAACAAAGACACGTGGCCAGCACGCATGGAAACCAGAAAACCAAAACACAGCTTTGGAAGTGGCTTTGCATATAGTAAGACAAGGACGTTCTCTGAAATAAAGGACCAAATGAAACAGACACCCTTATTTCGCGAAGACAAGCTCCCATTTCTGATGGGTGATGGAAGTTATCTGTAAACGTTCTGGTGCGTTTGGGGTGTTGTTTTTGCAGAGAGATTGGTAAAGACGCTTCCTCGACCGGTCTGGAAATCCCTCACTGCTCCATGGTTAGTGACACCAGGGAATCCCCAAAGTGAATCCCTGGAGAACCAATTATAAGATGAACAGAGAATCCTGTACCTTGCTGTGTCGTAGGGCAGGAACCTGGGGTCAGGGCTTCTGTGGAAATCCAACACATCTATCCTGACATGATTTCTGTACTTCCCCTTATCGCCTCAACAAAAGGAAATGCGTCTGTAGAGGAGGCCGGTAACAGCTCAGAGCTAACTCGGCAGGTGATGGCCAGGTCCAGTTTCCTCCTGAGACACATACGTGCCCCACACCTCGGTGATCACAGCCTCTAGGGAGGTGAGGTCCACCCCAGAGCTCAACATCCTGCAATGCACTGGCCAGCCCCCATGACAAGGAACCGTGGTGTCCCAAACGGTAAGTGGGCCCCAAACGTCATGTGCTGAAGTGGAGAGTCCCTGCCTTAACCCAGGTTGGGACAGGATGGGGGGTTGGCGTGCTGCCTCATTTGTTCATCATTATTTGGACGCTACCAAGAAACCTGCCCGAGAGGGTGAACACCCAAGAGGGGATGAGTATCAGCCCGTAAACCTTTTTCCATTCCTTGTTGCCTGACGCTCGTCTGGAAACAGTTTGTGGGAGAATATTCTCAGGGGAAGTCGGTGAGGCTGGCAGGGACCAGGTAATCTCAGAATTGGGAGGATGTAGAGAGGAAAGAGCTTCCTTTGTTCCAAGTCCACCGGGAAGTCACTAGAGGGTTTTCAGGAAGGCTGTGGCATGAAGAAAGTCACGTGGTAAAACAGCAAAACTCCAATCTGTGCAGAATGGGTCAGAGACAGACAAGAGGGGAACGAGGAGACCACGTGAATCCCGGGGAGGGACGCCGGTGTCCGCGGGCAGGGTGGCCGCCGTGGAGATCAACGTACGTGGGAAGTTTCCAGACGTGCTTAGAGCAAGAGGCCACAGGCATGGCTGAGGGGTGGAACTGCAGATAAGGAAAGGCTTGCAGGGGAAACACTTGCAAGTTCTATTTGCCATGGGATGTTGAAGAGGCTTGGCAGACGCCACGGTGAGGGTGGGACCCAGCAGGCACGTCAAGACCTGAGATGTGCACATGCAGGAAGCATTCCCGAACGGACGCATGCACTAAGGGCTTGGGGGGAGGTGACACCACCTGCGAAGACCCCAGAGGTAAAGAAGAGTAGAGAGGCCAGAGGGAAGAGGCAGGTCTGGACTCGGAGGCAGCGGGGGTGCAAGTCAAAGGCTCCATCTCTCAGGTGGGTCAGAAAGAGTCTGATGTTCCGCAGCACATTTTCGTTCAAGGCTGTGCTATTCCTCTCCTGGAATTTTTTTGTCTCCCCAGAGCCTCACTTCCAACTTGACGTCCAGCTACAACGGTGGATGCCGCGGTGGGCGGAAGATAAAGGGGAGGAAGATGTTTGGGTGCAGAAGGTCACCTTGTTTGGATTCCCTCCCCACCTGAGTAAATCCCCTCAAAGTCCTGGATGGGGGGCATGTCAGCTCAGGAATCCTCCTTCCTGCATCACCTTCCTGGTGCTTCCTTTTAAGAGAGTGACAGATGCAGGAGCTGCTGGTGTCAAGGTTACGAATGCGGGGTGGGGGGGAGCGGGGGGGGACATTTCCAGGACAGACAAAAGACAAGGGAATCACGTGAATGGCAAATGCAGGAAGCATTGTATTCTCTCTGCACACCCAAGGGGTGTGGGTGAATTCTCTCCGCATCTGTCTAAAAGCCGGCAGAGAGACGGGGAAACTCACGTGGCAGTCAGGAAAACAATTTGACCGGCAGACTGAAAGGACCTGGTGTACAGTCCCATCCTTTAACTGGTCAGCTACCCATCCTTCTCTCCAAAGCGTCTTCCTCATCTGTTGACAGGCAATAACTGACTACATAACCAGCTAACTGGAATGATTTTTATATCAGAAACACAGAACCGTTTTGCAATATATACACATATCAAATCATCATGTTCTACACCCGAAACTCATATAAGGGTGTCAATGATGTCGCCAATAAAAAAACAAATATATGTAAAATTGCTTCACGGATACCCGTTAGGATCCCAAGCAAAATTTTAAATGAAAAAGAGCTAATGGGCATGGGAGAAATTTCAGCAAGATGTCATCAAAACTCATCTTTCAATCAAAGGGGGGAAAATCTTTAAAGGTCTATAAATCAGACATTTAACTTCATGATATGTTCTTACTCAGAAATCTTTGGAAAGTGATTTCTGAAAAAGCTTTGGGGCTGTCCAAACAGGAAACAGCAGATCTTTCTTTCAGTGCTGAGTGAGAACCCTAAAAACATCTGTGTGGGAATGAAAATTTTTCATTACTGCTCTGCCAATAATCCCTCATTCCTTGAGAGTTTTAAACCCTTTCCAGACCGCGAACAGACAACTCAGACCCTGAGTTCTATCTGTATTAGACGTTGCTATTGTTTTTTTGTTTTTTGTTTTTTGTTTTTCCCCCAACAAAAGGCACAATGCCAGCCTCCTTATCTGCTTTGAGACTGGTTTCCAGAAATAGTGCTGTGATATTATAAGAGTGATTTTTAAAATGTGGCACATTGAATAATGTTACAAATTAAGCCAGATGGAAGTAATATATGTGGGTGCAGTGAAGCTATTCCTTTTTTTTTTTCCTTTATCTTTAATATCACACAAAACCATCTCAAGATCTTATTGGAGATGGTAGGAAAAAGAATAATTTTGATATCTGTCTTTCATTCGAGTGGCAAAGTCTTTAGGACACTGTAATTCACTATCTTCAGCATTAATTGTTTAAAATGAAACCACCAAGAACTATGTTCTCATTGAGACGTGACGTAGGTTCCACGCTTACAAAACACGTCATTTTAAAGATGGGCGGAAGAGAACCCTCCTGGAAACTGTGAATGAGATGCAAACAGCTCCACAAAAAAACAGTTTATAGGTCTTGCAAGTCTCAAGCTATCACACAGCTAACTTTTGGGAGAGGATGCATGCGGTGTCTTCCCCAACCCCCCAGCCAACCTGACAGCCCAGACCCTCAACACACAACAGGTGAGGCATTCGGGGCTCCTACACAGGAAACACAGCAGAAGACAGTCCCCCTGCACCTTCAATCTCACACTGTCTAGGGGGCTCCCCTAAGGCCTAACAGTAGCCCCGATTCTGTGCCCTGACAAGGGGTCAGCCTTGAGGGATTAGGTGGTTAACCCGCAAGAGGGACACTATGCTGAAAATGCCTCATGAAAGGGGCGACCCCTATAGACAGAGCTCTTTTGCACCCCAGGAGGTGTAAGAAAGAAGAGAAATCATAGATAAGCTCTATTTTCCTTTCCACAAACTAGCACAGCCCATCCTGGCCTGACTCAAAGCAGCCCCAGTTCCCCTTCTGAATGAATTATAAGATTGTGAAAAGGAAACTGGTTTTAAAATTGTAAAATGATTTAAAGATGGCAACAAGAAAACTGTTACTGTTCTCTCTGCTGGCAAAGCCAAATTGTTTTCCCCATGGAACCATCATCACTGTGTTAGATTTTTCAGAGTGTCAAATCGTAAAGTTTGCCAAACTTTTTTGGAGAAGGCTATTTAATGGTCTACTGCTACGGATTCAGTGTTTTTTCTTATTGTCTTAACTTCCCGTTCTTTTATTCTACTACTGGACTTTATAATCGATAAATGCAAGAACGGTTGAAGCTCTGTACTCAGAGATGTCTAGGCAGGTTTACAATTTTTTGTTTCATCTTATGAAAATGTCCCCACAGTGGCTATTCATCAAACCCTAAATAATTTTGTTGTTTTATGGGTGGTAGAAAGTAGCGAATAGGTTTTGTTGAAGCAGTCCAAATGATTGTTTACTATTGAAGTTGTACATTGTTTAATATGAAATTGCACATGAGTACCTGTAATTCATAGCAACGTACACTAATGTACAGAAAGCATATATGGGTACAAAAGGAAACTAAAAATACAAAAATTCTACCCTGAAATGCTGCATTAAAATATCTGTTTAAAAGATACTAATATTGGGCTTCCCTAGTGGCGCAGTGGTTGAGAGTCTGCCTGCCGATGCAGGGGACACGGGTTCATGCCCCGGTCCGGGAAGGTCCCACATGCCGCGCAGCGGCTGGGCCCGTGAGCCATGGTCGCTGAGCCTGCGCGTCCGGAGCCTGTGCTCCGCAATGGGAGAGGCCACAACAGTAAGAGGCCCGCGTACCGAAAAAAAAAAAAAAAAAGATACTAATATTTTAAATAGGCAAAATCTGAAAGAACTCTTATTTCCTCAATGTCACAACTGCGTCATGCAGATAACCTACAAAGTGTCACAGATGCCTCACTTATTCCTCTTATTATTATGTAATAGTTCCTGAAGTCCATTTAGAATACTATTAGTATATTTATGTGTGTGTCATATGCTTTCATATCTGCATTAAAGAACTGTTATCAACGGAGACTTAGCAAGGAACTGAAGCTGTCCGAGACGGTTCGTTATTCAGCCTTGTGATAGAAGCTTCCGGTGACGGATCAATTCAGGTAACAGCCCCCAAAGGACCACATTTAGTATAGTTACAAATGCCCCCTCGATTCAGCCCATATAGGAGCACATAACGCAAGACACAGTGACACATAAAGGAGCATGTATTCGCAGTTACGTAAACGCACACACACATAACGAAAAACCAAATCAACACGCACGCGAGGAGGCTGCGATGGCTCAGAAAGAACGTGGTACAAACCCCAGATTGATTCTTTCCACATGTTTAGAAATCCCAGCGGGCACGGAAGCCAAAGAGCGGAACGTGCAGTGGACCTCGCTGGGGACATAGCAGGCGCAAGGATACGGACAGGCCAGCGCGGCGCGCGGATGTCCCCACAGCAGAATCAGCACCACGGAGAGTGCTCGCCACTGCGCCCGCGTTGGCATCTTGTCGGGGTGGGTCATCCCAGGGCACCTGTCGTGGAACCACAAAACCAGATGTCAGGTAGCGCTTCCGTATTTCCAGCGGATCTTACTTGAAGGTGCACCATGGGGGTAAGCTTCGCAAGACATCACACAGTATATGTCAGTGACACAAAACATGTGCATCAAGAAACAGAAAATTTATTTTTTAAAATCTTCCGCCATTCACTTTAATCGCTGCTATAGAATATAACCTTCCCTCCTGACTTTGGGATGACTTGGAGATCTCCCTATGCTGTGTAGGAGGGTACGGAATACACATGCCCACATACACGCCCATAAATGTACTTACATACATATCTGCGTGTATAAAGGTATACATACACAGACATATATATTTGTATAAATGTGTATATATGTGTGTGCTTATAGATACAGAGAGAGGAGAGATACATTCATGTTTCTATAATAAAATGAATAATAAAAGTAAATGTTATGCGTCCGCCTCCAACGTTATTGCCGAGCCGTTGCTTATTGTATATATCGGCATAAAAAGCTTCTCAGGAAGGCCGTTATTATCAGAAGGGTTTCCTTCTTTTAATGCCATTCCTTAAAGTTTTAATTATATCTTCTTCAAGTGCTTACAGAGGCATTCACTAAAGCGAAATATGTTCCATTATATGTGGTTTTGTTTATGACCCTTAATTGTTTTTTCCTTGGAAGAGCCCAAATGTTGAGATGGTGCAGCACCATAGTTACCGGAGAGGAAATTTGGGGCAAACCTCTGAAAAATCTGCCACTAGAGAAAGAGGAAAGGAATTATTTCCTGATGAAGAATCTTGAGGCAAACAAAAAAGATCAGTAAGACAAAAGAAAAAAAAAAAGGAAGAAGGAGAAAGAGAGAAGGAAGGAAGGAAGCAAGGAAGGGAGGGAAGGAAAGAAACGGTCAGATAAATGTTAGGTTGTGGGCTTCCCTGGTGGCACAGTGGTTGAGAGTACGCCTGCCGATGCAGGGGACGTGGGTTCGTGCCCCGGTCCGGGAAGATCCCACATGCCGCGGAGCGGCTGGGCCCGTGAGCCATGGCTGCGGAGCCTGTGCTCCGCCACGGGAGAGGCCACAACAGTGAGAGGCCCGCGTACCGGAAAAAAAAAAAAAAAATTAGGTTGCATCAGCTACCTCATTTAGAACGTCCGTGATTATTTTTTCATGCATCGGTCATGCCTTCCTTCATCGACTCATATTTCTGTCAACTCTTGCATGAAGTTTATTTGCAGATAAGTAACACACATGGAGAGTAAAGGGCACGGAAGAGAAACGCGCCTGTCGGTTCGTCCCTGCTCTGGGCAAGCCCTCACTTCTGATCATAAACTCTCCCTCCGCTGACAACGCGGTAGGGACACCCCGAGGCCGCAGCCCTTCCATCCGTTACAGGGCCTCCAAAGAGATGCTCTCTAAAATCCGGACGCGTCTCGCCTTTCAGCTGCCCCTCCAGAGCTGTCGGTGCAGGCGGCCGCGCAACAGGCAAGCGCAGCTTCCTCCGCTGCCGCTTTGCGGAGAGCAGCCGGCTGGCTCTGCTGAGCCCAGGCCTCCCCCGCTCCCGCCTGCGCGCTTGACCTCCGCCCTGGTTTTCTGCCGACGGCCTCCCGATGCCCCCTCCCCAGCCGCGCTCCGCATCCTGCCTTCCACCCGGCTCCCCCCGGAAGACCGCAGGAACGCTCCCCCGGGAACCCTGGTCCCGAGGTCTCGAGGGAAAGCGCCCTGAGCCTGCAGGACCTCCCGGCACGCCCGGAGAACCCCGGGAGGCTGGCCACGGGACACCAGGCGATAGACAACCTGGAGGGGCCGGGCGCGCGGCCCTGCGCCCCTGGCCGGCTTCCAGCGCCCGCGCTCACGCGGCGGGCAGGCGGCGCGGTGAACGCCGAGCCTTCCCCGAGCGCGGCTCGGGTGGCCCCGCGGGTCTCTGAGGCCTGGCACCCGGGCAGCGAAGGACGTCTCTCCCAGACGGTGACTTCCCCAGCTCCCGCGCGGCTCAGCCCCCGGCTGAGGGGGGCTTCGCGTCTCCCCCTTTCCAGGGGAAGACGAAGGGGGAGAAGGACGAGAGTCTCAGCCCCCGGAGCGAGGCAGCCCTGCAGCGGCGGTGTCCCCCGCCAACGCAACAGCGCAATCGCTTACGCTGGGGGATCCCCTTGGTGACGCCCTGGAAACCAGGGAGGGATGAATGAGAGGTCGCGAGGGGGAGGGAGGAGAGAAGAAAGGCTCGGGGGTTCCTTAGACCTACTCAGCGCATCTTCCCGGAGGATTCCGTCAGCCTCTCGCCTGGACGGAAGCCGGCCCCTCGGCCCCTCCACTGTAGTGCCAGGAAACAGTTCAACACGTCTGCTTGCCCTCGCCCCCCGCGGCACAGGTCCGTCCCGCACTCTCGTCACCCGCCCCTGGCAGACAGAGCCGGCTCCCCGCCGCGCGCCCCGGCCGCCCTCGGTCCTCACCTGTCCTTCGGAAGCCGCGGCACACGGGAGCGCTGCGCCCAGAGCATCCGCGGGGCCGGCGCGCGCGCGTCACCGCCGGGGGTCCGCCGGGGCCATGCCCTTCCCGGGGCCGGGGGCGAGGCGGCGCGGCTTCCCAGCGCGGCGCGGCGAGCCGGCGCCCTTTTATGCGCGTCGCCCAGAGACTTCCCCGAGTGCACGCCTCGGCCCACCCCCGCCCTGCCCCACCCCGGGGAGACGGGGCGCGGGCCCCGGCGCAGGGACCCTGGCCGCGCCGCTCTGCGCTCAGCCCTCCTCTCGGCTCTTCATGGCGCCGCGTCCCGAGTGGGCACGCCTCGTCCACGCCGCCGGGAGGACCGGCAGGGGCCAAGCGCACACGGCTTTGGGAAGGAGGGCTGCGAGTCCAAGACGAACTCTTGGGACCCGCGGGAGGGACAGAGGCCCGGAGCGCGGTGCGAACTGCTGCTCGAAGTCCGCACCCGGAGCGCCCTTCCCAGCAGAGTTGGATAGGGTCTCCTTCTTTCCGCAGAGGAGAGAGGGAACAGGGTTTGCACTCTTCCGGGCGGGTCGGAGTGTTCTCTGGCCGCGCCTCCGAACCCCGGGGTTGGCAAGAGCCGGCTGCGCCCGCCGGCATCCCACCGCCCCCACGACCCGGAGGGGCAGGCGCGGCTGCCACGTGAGCCCCGCGGCCACGCCCTCCCGCCTCTGCTGTGGCTCCTGGCCGCCAGCCTCCCTCCCCCTGTCAGGATCTTCCTGCCAAAAAGGTGGAATGCTCTCGTCCCGTTTGGAGAGCCCGAGGGGGGCTGGGCCGCTGCCGGCATTCTGGGGAGCCCGGTGGTACTTGCTGGGGCAAGTGAGAACCGCTTGTGGACAGGGCGAAATAACAGAGGTTGGCGAGGACCCTGCGTCCCCAACGCAGAAGGGAAAGGGAGAGAAGGAGGTATCCTGGTTCCCAGGAGGAATCAGATCTGGGCAAGGGGACCAAGGGGTCAGGTGAGGACTTTCATCAGCAGAGCCCCCCTGGGCAGAGCTAGGAAGAGCACCCACTGTGAAGAGAAAGAAACAGGGGTGTCCCAGGGCCGGCATCCAGGAGGGGAACATGCCAGGTGTCCTGAGTGAGCCTGCGGCATGCCTGGTACCTGTCCAAGAGCTGCTAGGAGGTGTCCAGAAATGAACCTTCAGATGAGCTGCTTCTGATGCACCCAGTATGGACTGGCCTGGTTTCTCCTGAAAAGTGTGTAGGAGGGACTTCCCTGGTGGCACCGTGGATAAGACTCTGTGGTCCCAGGGCAAGGGGCCTGGGTTAGATTCCACACGCATGCCGCAACTAAGACCCACTGCAACCAGAAACAACAACAAAAAAGTGTCTAGGAATTCCTCACTGCCCCTTGCCCAAGGCGGCGGGCATCCACCAGGTAGATCAGGGGCCAGGTCATAAGTGGGTCCATTCACTGCGTCCATTAGCAATAATGTGCGTTGACATATTTCCAGGGACTGGTTTTAGGGATCCTCTTTCTTGACATGCCCCAAACCCTTTAATTACATTTATTAAAAACCTGTCCCCAGAACATCTCCTTAGCTTTCTTGCGTGGCTTTGCCATCCACCTACTCAGCTAAACTGGAAACCGAAGTCCCCATGTGCCTCTCCTCTAGGACCTTGAAGCCAACTGGTGGCCAAGTCTAGTGGATTGCGACTCCTGAGAATTGCTGAGCCCAACGGCCTTGCCCGCTCGGTACGGTAGTCTGGTGCTCAAGTCTTAGCTTCTGCCTGCCTCTTCCTTCATCCATTGTTTCTTTGTCCCACACCAACCTGGAGGGCTGCCCCATCCTCAAAACAAGTTCTGAAGTTGTCCACGGTGACACATGACATGGCAGGGTCTTGCCAGCCTGTCCAGGGACCTTGTATCTGCTGATGTTCTGGCTTTGAAGAAATGGTAGCAGACCCCTCCCTTCTTCTCTTCCTCCTTCTTGTGACGTCCATGCACGTTCTCATCTTGAGGTACGTATTTCAGTCCATCGTGTGTCCCTTCCCTGCCGCTGTTTGATGATCTCTTCTTCAGCCTCCATCTCATAGCACTTTCCAACATTCCTGCCCATCCATGTCGCCCTTTGCTTGTCTTATGGCCAGTTACTTGCCCTTGTCTAATTATACGGTTACGTTTCGAAACCCGGAAACTAGCACAGAGCTTAGCACACACTAGGAGCTCAGTCAAATGCATGAATAAGTGAGTGAGGGAATGAATGAGGTTCAATTCTACTAAGAAATGTGTAAATATAAAAAGTCACAGTGCATAACGGATATGACAACTCCATGAATATAGCCTTACGGCTTTTCCATGATTCCATAATTTTAAAAAAAAATAGCTTGGTGTATTTATTCCTTTTGTTTTGACATTTATTCTGCTCCCTCGGTGGTTAGCTCCAGAAACCATGTTTGATTTACTGTTGGATCCCCAGAAGTGCCAACAAAATTCCTTGAATACGGAGGGTTTTAAATACATATCGGTTGGATTAAATGTATCTGTTTCCCCACAATTCCACAAGGTGGAGGCTGCGGAGGGTAGAGGGGACAAGGGCCAGGTCGGTAAGTTAGGACAGCGCGGAACGTGCTTTCTGAGGCAAGGAGTGATTTGACCTCCAAAGCGACAAGAGGTTGGAGTCCATCAGAGTCACCAAACGCCATGTGATTTGGGGGATGGCAGCTCCTTGCACGGTGCGCCCCACGATTTTATCAGCAATTCCTTCTCCATCTTTCTCATTCTAGCGGCATCTGTCTTCTTGAAGGATTCTGTCTGCATCACCGTAAGAGCCCTCCCATCCACTCTTCTCATTGGACCCCCTTAACAGCAGAGCCACTGGTAAAGAGTACAGACAGCTGGGCTTACGCCCCCCTTTCCTCCTTCCCACTCTTCCTTGGCTGGGCAGAAACCTTCCCTAAAATCAGCTTCCCCAAATGTAGCATAAAAACAATGATGCCCATCTTTCAGGGCTGCTGTGACCACAGGATGCAATCCTGTAAACAAAGACCCGAACACAGTACCTGTGTCGTACCCGTGGTTAATACACAGGATCTGTGGAACCCACACTCCTTTATTTTTTACTCCTTTCTCACATCTTTCATCCTCTTACCTGATTTCTCCCCAAGACAGGGTCTCTGGGGATACAGTGGCTGTTTCTTGCTAGAGCAGGCGCTCTGAATCTTGAATGGGAGAGTTTCATGTTCCAGGGGGGGCTGTGCATGACCACGGGATTATATGGTTTTTTGCTTAACAGGGATTGTAAAAGTAAATCCTGCGTCAGCGGCGGCTACCCAGCCTCCATAATCAGATGAAGGACTGACCCTACATATTTTAGGATGACTGGAGAGAAAGGAAAAAAAAAAGTCTGCACAGGAAACATCTCCTTGCATAACTGGGAAATCCCAGGGGTAGACTAATAGCTAGTGGGGATGTATCTTTATCTGAGCAGAAAGAGGCTTTCAGGAATGTTGCATGTGAAACTTGCCCCCGGTCTGTCTAGGGTAAGCCTTAAATGAGAATACAAGCTACTGGCAACCTCTCTGAAAATGAGGGGGTATTTTTGTTTCACCTCGTTCCTTCATACCACAGTCAGTGGAAGTCTCCCATTCTGCTGCATTTACTAAAATGCTTCCAGATTTTTCTCAACAGCGAATTTTTAGAACAAAAAAATAAGAAGTACACCTCAGAGGAACTCCCCAGATCTCCCAAGCACAGTTGAATTATATCTGCAAAATGGGCTGGAGCAAATTCTGCTCAGCGGGGAGGGTAGAAATCTACAGAAAAAGCATCAGATACAGACGTGACCTCAGTCCGACCCACCATGGGGGACGCGCTGAAGGGGACTGCTCGGCAAACTGGAAGCTATTTCTCCATCCCTCCCCCTTATCTGAGCCGGAAGCATCTAGAACAAGTCACAGACACAGGCTCTTCCACTCTGGGTCTCCAGATTCTGCTTGGTAGGAAACCAAGTGCAGGGGGATAAGATAATGGAATTTCAGCTCTCTCCTCCATACCACGGGATCCCATGCAGACTGGGGTCAGCAGCCCACGCCACGGCACCCGTTCAAAGACCTCAGCTCTGGATGGCAACGCGGCAGAAACCAAGATCGGGCTTCCGTTTCGAAATAAAAGTTACCAGGGGTCTCTACCTCAAGGTGAAACTATTCATGCTGGAGAGATGTCCTGTGATGGCGACTATTCAACCTTCTACGCAGTGTCAAGACTTGTGGTTTTCGGTGGTTTTTTTTTTTTTTTTTGACAAAGCATTTTGACCTGCATTTACGCTGATTTTACATCCTGACTCTGGGAATACAAATCAAGTAGCTTCTCTGGGATTTCATACGGCAGGTGCACGAAAGGCTGGAATGAAAGGTCACTAAAAACTACTTCTGGGACTTCCCTGGAGGTCCAGTGGTTAAGACTCCGCGCTTCCACTGCAGGGGGCGAGGGTTGGATCCCTGGCCCTTCCGTGGGTCTCATAAGGCTAGATCCCAGGGTATTTCTCTCACCTGTGGATGCATTCAAGACACCAGGTAAGGTCCCTTCTGCTTTGGGAACATGCCTCTTTCATGAACTAGGACGGGCAGCCTCACTTACGGACAACAGATGAGTTATGCAGAGAATTTAAGTCATTCTGAAAACAGACAAGCAGGAAGACATTCTTGTGTCTGGTGACCGTCAGTCCTCCCTGCACATCGCGGAAGAGAAACACGGATTTGCCGAATTGTCAGTGGCGTGGGCACGGACAACACACAGGCACGCGTTGTAAGCAGAAGAGCTTAGACAGGCGCCCAAACCCAAACTGAGTTCAAAGAAGTTACAACAGGCTTTGGGACATGGTCTTTAAAGATGCAAAGAGAATTTACTTAGGAATAAAGTGGAAGGAACACATGACTCAAAACGATTAGAAAGTGTGAAGCAGAAAATCATGTTCTGTTCATGGTTTTCCAAAGAAGAACACGGCAAAGAAAATACTTAGAAACAGAAACTGCGTGGTATCGTTAGGACTCCTAATTAGCCTTCAAACTTGGATCGTACCTATATGAGTTTTCAGTGGCTGCTGTAATGAACTACCATAAAATTTGTGGTTTAAAACAACAGAAATCTGACTGTGCTCCGCTCTGAAGACCAGACGTCTGAGGTCAAGGTGTCCCAGGACCGCGCTCCCTCCAGAGGCTCCAGGGGAGGGTCCTTCCCGTCCCTTCCAGCTCCTGGGGGCTCCAGGCATCCCTGGGCTTGTGGCCGCGTCCCTCCCGTCTCTGCCTCTGTCTTCCCAGGGCTTTTCCTCTGTGTCTGGGTCCCTCCTCTTCTGTGTCTTAGAAGGACCCTGCCATTGGATGTAGGGCCACCCTCCTCCAGGAGGACCTCATCTCAGACCCTTCCCTGCACCACATCTGCAGAGCGAGACCCTCTTTCCAAATAAGGTCCCGTTCTGAGGTCACAGTTGGACATGAATTTTGAGGGGATACTGTTTGCCTTGCAGCACTACCTGTTTGCCCTGTAAGAGGGTAAAATGTGTCACATTGACATCGACCACGGAAGCAGTAAATCAGCCCCTAACAACCTTAAAATGTCATGTTTTTAAAGTAATGATAGAAATATCGCGATAGAGGAACTAGAACCCTATCATAGTGCCAACCTGAAAATGTAGGTCCCTGGTGTGGGGCACATTGATATAAGATGGATTTTTTTTTTCTTGTTCCAGCATCTAGAACCTCCAGACCCAGCAGAAACACAGTCCTTCCTGGCATTGCTCTTCTCTGAGTCCTAAACTGGGTTCAAGTGGGATTGGCCAGGTTCACGTCATCCTACAATGCTGGGCCATGATTGGCTGGCACCACGGTGAGCAATCGCTGATGGACCTTCTGCACCAATCAAAATGCCTGGCTCCCGGATACAAACGATTGGTGCACAGGTGAGCACATGACCCAGGCCAGGCCAGTCACGATCCACGCCCAGAATTTCTCAAACAGAGAGGGAGATGCAGTTCCTGGTGATGCCCAGTGGGCACGTGTGAAGACCCATGGCCGCCATATTTCTTGTCCCGGTGAGGAAGGCTGTTTAAGAAAGTGAGGTCAACATTTTGGAGAACCAGAAAGGGGAGATGCAGCAGAGAGCACTTGCCTTTTTTTTTTCTTTTCTTTTCTTTCTTTTTTGGCCTTGCTGTGCAGCTTGGGGGGGGGGGGGTCTAACTTTCCCGACCAGGGACTGAACCCGCAGCCTCGGCAGTGAGAACGCAGAGTACTCATCACTGGACCACTAGGGAATTCCCACCTTTGCTTCCTTCTCAAGGTTCATGTGGGTTCCAGTAACCTCCCTGTCTTGCCTGAGTTGGTTCAGCTGAGTTGATAGCTTTTCCTGTTATGGATCAAAGCAGAAATGCCCAATGGGTGGTGTTCCACTCCAAGCCCCATAAAGACAGATGTTCTGCCCTCAGATGCGTTGGTTTTTTGTGGGGAACTACAGATTAACTATCACAAAAGACGCTGCCTCAGGACCTTTGCACTGACTGTGTCTGCTCCCTGGAGTGCTCATTCCCCAGATTCCCCCATGCCTTCCTCTGGACCTTCTCCTGGTCTTTGCTCAGGGGGGTCCCTTTCAGCAAGTCCTCCTCTGACCACTCCCCCTATACTTTTCACTCGTCTTTCCAGCTTTATTCTTCCACAGGTTGGAGCTGAGAAGAGACAGGTGGACCTGAGGAGAGGCAGATAGAAGTGGGTGGCAGCTTTGAGTTTCAAGGTCATTGTGATCTCCACGGACTGCATAGTTTCCCTTTGATTCAGGCAACTTTCCATCACCTTTCAGCACACACTTAGCCAACAGGCACCTTTATTGCTTTCCTAACTTGAGTTGGGTTTTTGTTACTTGCAGTGAAAAAAGTTCTCAGTGATATAACGATCACCGTTGAAATGTTAACCCAGTTTTGTTTTTTTTTAAATTGCACCACTTAGAACAAATGATAATGTAAGATTCATCACTTTCTGAATCAACAAAACCTGTATGGTTGAAAGAAAAATGTATGTTTGCTTTGTTTTCATTATGATGCTATGTTTTATTATTATTAGAACACATAGTCATTTATCCATGAGTTTCATTTTTTTCCTGAAAAGGGTTTTCAGGATTTCCTGAAAATAATTCCTAAGGTAACAGTTTACAACTGGTCCTTCCCCATTTGTTTCTCAGGCGTAATCGTTATGAATATAAGCGTATGCATTAATGTTTATCTTTCATGTTTTACAGTGTTTTTAATGGCATACACCCATATATACGTGCTTGACTGTATATAAAAATTCTGAAGAAGTTAAAAGAAATCGTTAATTGTTACTTCTGACATTTAAGACCGAAAAACAAGGGGGGTAGACAAAAAACGTTTAGGGTTTGTATTCTTTATTTTTTTGCAATATGAGTTTTTAGTTTTATACCAAAAGGGGCCTTTGTTTGGTTTAGAAATGTCTCCTGATTTTTATAACAATACAGTGGAATGTTTTATTGTCTTGGAATTTAAATGTAAAGCTATTAAGGACTATGATGTGAGCCCAGTCAAAGATGCGAGCCCAGTCAAAGCCCAGTCCATTAAAAGATCCAGGACATATAATGCTTTTAATTTGGGGGATTCCTTTTTCTTTTAACTTAGAATAATCTTTTAAGAAGGACTATTTCTTGCTCAAATGAAACGTGTCCAACGTTTAGTCATTCTTTGACTTCCACTTTTATTTTATCAAGGTAAAAGTCACACCAAACAAAATGTACCATTTAAACCACTTTAAAGGGCACAGTTCAGTGGCTTTAGAGCGTCCACCATCTTGTGCAACTGTCACCACTACCTGCTTCCAAAACATTTAGGTCATCCCCAGAGGAGACCCATTAAGGGGTCACTCTTCATTTTTCACACCTCCTCCCACCCCCAGCCCCTGGCAACCGCTCATCTGCTTTCTGTCTCCCTAGATTTACCTAGTTGGGACATTTCATATAAGTGGGATCATAGGGTATGTGGTCTTTTTTTGTGTGGCTTCTTTCACTCAGCAAAATGTCCTCAAGGTTCATCTATGTTATAGCCTGTATTCATACTTCATTCATTTTTAGGGTTGAATACCTTTCCACTGTATGGCTGGACCACGTTTTGTTTATCCACTCATGCACGGGTGGATAGGTAGAATTCAGTGAAATGCTTTTTAGAAAAGAGCCAAAGATGTAGGACTCTGCTTTAGACCTAGTGAAACAGGCATGGTTCTGCAGGTCAGCAAATGACCACGGGTGACTGTGACACGCAGAGACTCCGATTCACACCTTGCACCCACAGTTCTTGTATTTTTTGCAGGGAAAGGCAAGCTTTGCTCCTAATGTCTCTCCTCTCCACAGGGATGGAATGCATGAGAAATCTCTCTGGATCCCACGTGCAGCATCATTCCGTAGAATTACTGGCGACAAAATCATTTTTAAGATTCTCATAGTCGTGCTGGATTTTGCTGACTTGTACTTAGCCGCTGACTTGACTCAATTACAGCCGTTTGACTCCGAATTTCCTGCCTAGGGGCAAGGGTTATGTCAACTTACAATTTGCATAGATAAAACGATATTTAGGAAGAACTGGCAAAGTGTGTCTGGCATGAAGACTTTTCTCTATAGCTTAGGTGGAATTCTGCCCATTTTAGGAGTTTCTAAATCAGAGAACAGAGAATGAGAGCACACAGATATCCCTTTGCTTGCTAGTAGTTTAAGTTAGATGTAACTTGTTCAAGGAAAAGTATACTTTATGGCTGTGGATGCCTTGACCACCAAGGTTCACACCGATGAGCCATGGTCAGGACTTTAAGGTCTCAGTAGAATAAAGATAGAATCCGTCCTGAGGTGGATACGTACTCACATAACCCCGATGCTACTCAGAGCTCTGAGGCGGAGGGATAAACTGGGAGATTGGGATTGACATATACACACCACTGTACATAAAATAGATAGCTAATAAGGACCTACTGTAGAGCACAGGGAATTCTACTCAATACTCTGTAATGACCTATATGGGAAAAGAACCTAAAAAAGAGTGGATATATGTATATGTATAACTGATTCACTTTGCTGTACACCTGAAACTAATACAACACTGTAAATCAACTACACTCCAATAAAAAATTTTTTTAAATAAAATAAAATACATCAAAATGATAAAGCAACAAACAAACAAAAAAGCTCAGAGCTCTGAGACCTGATTCTGGACCCAAAGGGATGCCACGCTGCGCTGCCGTACGCGTTGGCAAGAGGAGAAAAGGATCCCAGACGTATCTTGTCATTGAACGAGTCCAAACACCAGACTCTGAAATCCCAGGTACTCGGTGAAGTCTCGGCCCCACGAGGATGACATAGGAATACACAGGAAGCTTCTCCTTCCAGCCTCTATCAGAAGACCTTCGAGGGCAGGAGCCCGTCAAGCAGAGGTCGTGGACGAGCAGATGACTCTGTATTTTGCGGTTTCCTAACATGTGAAATACGCATTCCTGGAAAGGACTCAGAGAAGCTCTCCAATGAAGCACCCATTTAGAGTCATCACCCGGTTGGCTGTTCTCCCAACGTCACTGGTCTACCCCCAGAATCAAGTACTCAAGTTATAACGAAAGCCTCGTAGAAACAATGTTACCCCAGCAAGTGTGGGTTTTGTCAGACTTTGTCTATTACTACTTCTCAATGTAGTCTATTTTTTTTCTGAATGGAGTAAGATAATCGATTCATCATTTCTGTCTATCTCTCATCTACCTACCTGCCTATACCTATTACACCTAAGATAAACGAATGCAACGAATTTCCATTCATTTGACCAAAAAAATAAGCCTTATCCAAAGGTTTGCTCGAAATTTTTGAGTCTGATGATTTCTTCTTAAATAAAATAATAATAAACTGCATTCCACATTAAAAAAAAAAATGAGATCCTGCTTTCAGTTCTTTTGACTATACACCCAGAAGTGGAATTGTTGGCTCATATGGTGGTTTTATGTTTAATTTTTTGTGAAACTTCCATAGTGTGTTCTCTACCAACTGTACTATTCTACATTCCCACCGACAATGCTGATTGTTTAACATCTTCACCAACACTTGTCGTTTTCTGTTTGTGTGCTTGTATTTTTTTGTTTGTTTTTACAGTAGCCACCCTAGTGAGTGTGAGCCGATACCTCATTGTAGTTTTGATTTGCATTTCCGTGATGGTTAGCGATGTTGAGCATCTTTTCATGTGCCTGTTGGCCATCTGTATATCTTCTTTGGAGAAATGTCTATTCAAGTCCTTGGCTTGTTTTTTAATTGCGTATTTTGAGTCAAAATCACCAATGTGGCGTCCTCTGCCATTGCTTTGTTGCTGTTGTTGAGTTTTAGAAGTCTGATATGTACGGTGGATGTGCGTCCCTTATCAAGTATTTAATTTGCAAATGTTTTCTCCCACTGGGAGGGTTGCCTTTTTATCTGTTGATATTGCCTTTTGATGCACAAAATTTCTTAATTCTCATGAGGTCCACTCTGTCTATGTTTCCTTTTGTTGCCTGGGCCTTTGGTACGCTGTCCAAGAAATCATTGCTAAATCTAGCTTTGTAAAGCTTTGCCCTAGACTTGCTTCTCCCCATATAATTCAATTACACCAACTTATCAACACTGGTGATGATTTACCACCTGGATACTCTTCTAACCTAAGGATCACACTGTCAGGAGGACAACATCAATCTAATGATCCTAGTTTTCCAGTTTCCCAAGTTTCCCCTCAAACCTTCTTTCTTTAAAAGTGCTTACTGAGCCACTCGCTACTGCAAATTCGATTCGATAATTGAACCGTTAAATGCGACATGAATTTAAGAACATCCTTTGAGTTTCCTCCTTCAGCCCGTCCTGGAAAAAAGTGCTAAGCGCATGTGAATTGGAATCTTGAAATAGGAGGTCTGCGTTCTAAATGGACCACCCACCTTCTCCCCACGCGTCTTGCAAGGTATCTGAGAGAAGCTACTTTTGTTTACTTAGCCAAATATCCTGTATCCTTAAGAGACACACACCGTGCAGTGATATTATATAACAGTGTTTCCAAGAGAGACAAAACATTTCATGACTGTTAAGGAAGGAAAAAGCAACTAACATGTTCATACATAAAGTTCAACCCTGGGGCCAACACACCTATTAAACACCTGGAAAATTATATATATATATATATATATATATATATATATATATATACACACACACACACACACTGTATATTTTTTGAAGGAATAGATACAATTTACATACTTTCCACGTATGGAAATGATAGTCTGTGTGTATAATCTAGGGAGCTAAGTTAATTGCAAAGGAATACACTGCTGCAATACCAAGTACAACCTTGACTGGGGCGGGAAATAGGTACAGATCCAGGGGAAGTCAGATGACCCAGATTCTTCTTTAATTTTAGTGGTTAGGAAACCTATAAAGAGAGGGAAATAATAGCCCATGGGCTTAACTCAGGATGGCTATTTCAGAAAAAAGTGAGAGAACAGATAAGTGTACTTCAAAAGGAAAAACTTCAAGGAGGGCAGTTTCCTATTTGTTTAGATAGTCCCCATCTGATTTTATCACCCCGTTAATGGCTAAAGTAATTCCACACCATCCTCGCCAAGCTCCTGAATGAGTTGACTGCCTCCAATGGTGGGGGCTTGATTCTGTGAGAGGCATGCCAAAATCTATCACATTCAGCCCCCAATCCATCTCTTTGTAACTTTCATGGGTCACAGGTATGCCCCAAGTGGACATCTAAGATGTCTGTGGTACTTCATCTCCATGGCAGCCCTTTGAAAGTCAAAAAAAAAACCCCTGTGCTTCCTGTGTTTTATTTCCTTTAGAATACATACATGTCCGTGCACGTCCTGGTTAAAAGCCCTTGTACCAGGCTTCGCTTTTCTATATTCTTTCAAAATAAGAGTACTCTTCGCTCATGGGTATCCAGGTGGGGCTAGGTAGGGACGCGAGGGCTGTATCTATAGACTTCAGCTGATGGAGCTGAGTGTCATAGTATCGTGTTGGCCAAAAAGTTCATTCGGGTTTTTCTGTAACATCTTACGGAAAAACCCAAACTTTTTGGCCAACCCAAAATACATCATCTGATCTGGGAAGGTGTTTCTTATGACCAATTCTCATTGAATCCGTTGTAGATTTTTGTAAAAGCTTTCAGAGGCATTTAGAAATCTTGATACTAAGCAGGGCCCTGGGGGGCTCTTGGGCACAAAAGCCTTTCTGTGTCCCCCGTTTCTTGATTACAGGAAGTAGGCTTCATTCAGCCTTCCCTGAGTTCCAAAGGGCAGGTTCAGACAGATGTTAATCAGGGAAGGGAGGGGATGCAGAGACAAGGGAGGAGCAGTGAAGAAACAACAGTGCAGCCTTGGGGCAGGTCCTGGTTCCCCCTCCAGGGATACACAGAACAATATCTTTGAGCCGTCTTGCAGATACTGAAACCTCCACCAGGCAAGAGACGTTAACTGCATGCTGCCCACCAGCACGCACACCTCAGACGCTTGGAACCAGAAGGTTGATGATGCCGACTCCCACCTACCTCCCCACCAACCAATGAGAAGAAGGTCCACGAGCTGACCACGCCCCCTTTGAACCATGACTGTTACACTCTTTCCTAACCCCCTCCAGGTCAGGACACAAAGTTTTGAGGGTATGAGCCCACTGTGGCCCCCTTTGCCTGGCAAAGCAAGAAAGCTATTCTCTTCTACTTCACCCCAAAGCTGTGTCTCCGAGAATTAATTCAGTGTCCGGGTAACAGAGGCTGGATTCAGCTTCAGTCTCTGGGCATCGGGTGTGGAGATAACAAGTGCTGCTGTGCAGAGTGGGAGCACGTGTCTTCTCCAGGTGGGCCCTACGTCATCACAGGGGTCCTTGGAAAAGGGAGGCCAGAGACTCAAAGCCTGAAAAGGACATGTGATCTGAGAAACAGGTTGGATTGATGTGACGAAGGGGCCGTGAGCCAAGGACTTCAGACAGAGTTTTTTTTTTTTTTTTTTGGCCGCGCGGCATGTGGGATCTCAGTTCCCCGACCGGATATCGACCCTGTGTCCCCTGCCTTGGAAGCGCGGTCTTAACAGCTGGACCAGCAGGGAAGTCCCTGGACAGATTTACAAGCTGGAAAGATAAGAAACAGGTTCTGTCTCGGTGCCTGCGAAAGGAACCAAGCCTGCCCACACTTTGATTTCAGAACTTTGTGTCCAGAGCGCGAAGAGAATACATCTGTGTTGTTCTGAGCTGCTAAGCGGTGGCGGTATTGTTACAGCAGCCCCAGGAGACAATAGACTTAAATCCTGTCGGTCAAGCTACAGCACACGATAGATCCCTTCAGCCCCTTTAAACCTACTGGAAGCCTCTTTCTCCAAATGCTGAATGGTTTATTAAGATACCGTCTCTTGGGGCTTCCCTGGTGGTGCAGTGGTTGAGAGTCCGCCTGCCGATGCAGGGGACACGGGTTTGTGCCCCGGTCCAGGAAGATCCCACATGCCGCGGAGCGGCTGGGCCCGTGAGCCATGGCCGCTGAGCCTGCGCGTCCGGAGCCTGTGCTCCGCAACGGGAGAGGCTGCAACAGTGAGAGGCCCACGTACCGCAAAAACAAACAAACAAACAAAAAAGATACCGTCTCTTCAGAGTGGCTCTCCTGCTTCCCTTTGTTCCAGAATAAGCTTCCCCCCTCCCTGTGGCCTGATGGACTTTTGGAAACAGTCGTGAATACTTGGATTTGGTATTTATTGCATCGTCTCTAACCGCTCCCCCTGGAACATGAGGTCAACGGGATTGTCAGCATTCTCACTGCATTTTTCTAAGAACGTGCCTGGAACCATCAGTCTATATTGGAGGGAGAAATGGGCGTGCCCAGGTTTAGGGGGTGGAGTGCTAAATGAGTACAAAGTATCGTCTCAGGAAGGAGGGAAAACAAATTAGGTTTAATCACGGACTGAGAGAGCCATGGGGTTTCTTACGAAGGGTGCAGAAGCACATCTATTGGAAACCAGAATCAGAGGACACCCACATACCAGATGTGTGCAGGGGACACGGGTTCCAGCCCTGGTCCGGGAAGATCCCACGTGCCGTGGAGCAACTAAGCCCGTGCGCCACAACTACTGAGTCTGCGCTCTAGAGCCCGCGAGCCACAACTACTGAGCCCGCGAGCCACAACTTCTGAAGCCTGCACGCCTAGAGCTCGTGCTCTGCAACAAGACAAGCCACTGCAATGAGAAGCCCATGCACTGCAGGGAAGTAGCCCCTGCTCGCCACAACTAGAGAAAGCCCGCGCGCAGCAACGAAGACCCAGCGCAGCCAATAAATAAATAAATTAATTTTAAAAAATCAAGGTGGTCATGTTTTCCTTCTACAGGGTAAAAAGAACTCAAGTTTTAACCTGAGTTAGAGTGTGTGTGCGTGTGTGTGCATGTGTGTGTGTTTACCCCTTAAGGACTTGAGTCATTATACTATCAATTTATATTTCTGAAATTGTTTTATTTCACAGTGTTTTATACTCAGCGCCCTAGAGGAAAAAATGTAATTTTCTCTGATTTGAAGCCAATCCCATTTTTTGGCTGTGGTCCAGACATAAGGGGGACTGACAGAATTTTAATTGTCTGTGGGAACGCACGTAAATTGAAATTTATAAAGAGAAACAGTGTGTAGGCAGTGTTTGCCTATTAGCTCCCAAAGGGACAGTAAATATTTTTTTTCCATGTAATTCCATCCCAAGGAATGCCTTGTTTAATTCCCAGAAGCCACCTAGAAAATCAGGGTGTACCCAAAGAGATGCCAGCAAGAGTTCTGACCCTAAACAGAGGAAGCCAGTGTCTGCACCCGATGACCTACACCATTCAAGGGCAGAGAAGTAATACTGTATGAAGGAAGAGCTACCGTATGACCCAGCAATCCCACTACAGGGCATGTATCTGGAGAAAAGCATGGTTTGAAAGAATACGTGCACCCCAATGTTCACAGCAGCACTATTTACAATAGCCAGGACATGGAAGCAACCTAAATGTCCACCGACAGAGGGATGGATAAAGAAGATGTGGTGCCTATACACAATGGAATACGACTCAGCCATGAAAAGAATCAAATAATGCCATTTGCAGCCACATGGATGGACCTAGAGATGATCAATACTAAGTGAAGTAAGTCAGACAGAGAAAGACGAATACCATGTGATATCACTTCTATGTGGAATCTAAAATACGACACAAACGAACCTATCTACGAAACAGAAACAGACTCACAGACACGGAGAACAGAGCAGTGATTGCCAAGGGGGAGGAGGGTGGGGTAGGGAAGGATTGGGAGATTGGGATTGACATATACACACTATTATATTTAAAACAGATACCTAATAAGGACCTACTGTAGAGCACAGGGAACTCTACTCAGTATTCTCTAATAACCTAAATGGGAACAGAATCTGAAAAAGAATAGATACATGTATATGGATAACCAAATCTTCTTGCTGTGCACCTGAACACTAACACAACATTGTAAATCAACTATACTCCAATACAAAATAAAAATGTTAAAAATTATCCATTGTTAATCTGAAACTCACCTTTCACTGGAATCCTCTAAACCTGGCAACCCTACCACTGGCCATTTGGAGTTTGAGAAATAAAAGATAAGTGGCTTGATATTAGACCAAATATTGGACCCTTTGGCATCAATAGAGTAGTAATAATTATTATTACTATTCTATTGCATCAGTATTATTTACAGAATACTATACATAACTTTTATAGAGGAATTATTCTATAAAAATTATTATTCTACTGATTGCTTAAAATATATAATGTATTAATAACAATAATAATTATTATTATTTTATTGTTGTCTTTCGGTGGAAGAATTTCTCCGTTTGCCTCAAATCCCGCTGCGTTAGGAATCGTCCTAATGCCCACCCAAAGTCAAACCTGCTTGCTGACTCTCGTTTGCCATTTCTTCTCACATCTCCGGGTCAGGATACCAAGAGGCAGAGACAAATCATGAAGCCCACAGGAAACAGAGGCTTCTCTTTGAAAGTAGAAATGTGGACTGAATGTATTTTTTTGTTTGCTTGTTTTTAACTTTTAATTAATTCATTTATGTTAACTAACCCGAATGTGCTTTAAAAATTCATCTCCATTTGTGATACTAACGTATTCATCCTGTCCTTCTTTGATCATTTTCAGCCACCTGCCTTCTGGGTGTCTTTAAAGGATGTCCTTTGCGTTTGCAAACGGTTACAGGACTAGCATTTGGAAATAAAAGTGAAATCAGTTCAAAACACTGGAACTTCTTCGTTTTGACCCTGGAGTCAGACGTAACCTTTGATGATCTATAAACCCTTGGAAACTTTAATTCAACTACATGCAAAAGGGGAAAAATTGGCATTTTTAGACATTTTTATCTGAACAGTTCTTAAACAGACCTCAGCACAGAAAAGAAAAAATCTGCCATGACTGTACTATACGAGACTATGTCACAAATGCGAAACATAACACATCTTCACTAAATAATGCATATGGTGAATATTACAAGCAAAAGACAGATTAATAGAATAGACCATGATCTACAGCATGTCAGTGTCTAAAGAAAAAACTTTTAAACTTAATAAAGAGAAGCAACTGAATCTCCTTTTATGATTTTGGCAAAGACCTTGAAAATTGCAGCTTTTTAGAGCAAATGCACGTTTTCACGGTCACTAAGCAGGTAGATGTGAAGAAAGGAAAAGTGGTGGTCAAAAAAAAAAATAATATGATCAGAGGAGTGTTAAATTCAATAAAGCAGATGGCAAGGGGCCATCCGTTAAGTCGCTCCACATCTTGGAACACAAATTCAAAAAGGAAGCCAATTTCCAAATTAAAAAGTAAAGCCATGGCTGAAAGAACGGTTCCTTTCTTCAAGTTTTTCTTTATTCTTTGTAAGTTGTGCCTACCTTCCCGGTTACCGGTCGTCTGGGACTTTGTGGTCGCAAATTGTTAACATATAATTTGTTTCTAAGAGTCCACATGGTGCCCTGGAATTGGAGTCGATGTTCTTGGGGGGTTTAGCTTCGGTTTAGGAAAAAAATCATGAGTCATCAAAAGATTCTTTCTCAATATTGTTTACTTTGAAAGAGACTGAAGGCTCCTTTCTGGCTCTTAATTTATCCTGATTTAAATTAAAGGGTTGTGAGGGCAACCATCTATTAAAGCAATCTAAAAATAAAAATGCAGATGTAATATCTATAGAGTATGTGAAGAGGGTGCTGGGGGAATGTGTTTCATGGGTGGACGGCCTGTTAAGAGTTTCTTAAAATACAATCAGTGCTCCCTAAGTTTAGGAGATACAGTATCATGCGTAACGCTTTGCAAGAAGAAAACCCCATAATGGACGGGTCTGAGAGATCTTCCTAGACCTGCGCTTCTAAAGTTTTAATGTGCTTTTGAATCACCCGGGATCTTGTTACAATGCAGATTCTGGTTCGGTACATCTGGAGTAGGCGCCCCAAATTCTGCATTTCAGACTCTCCCAGGTGATGCTGATGCTGTGGGTCCATGGACCACACTCTTGAGTAGCAGATCCATTAGAGCAGAATCTTGGACCAGAACCTAGCACTGGACCAGGTCACGTTAATATGTGGTCAGGATCGAAAAACCCAGATTGACCCCAACTCCTTGGTTTTCCAGGAGAGGAAACGTAAGACCTAGTGTTCTTAGGACATGGCCACGTTCCCATGACAACAAGGAGGAACCATGGCAACCGCAGCCCACTTCCCTGATCCCCAGGTGTTGGCCTCCATTCTGCACCACCTTAGCATCCCTGATCTGAGGAACTTTGACGGATGAGAACACAAAGTGTGCACTCACGTCTCAAAGGCTACAGCTAAGAGATGGGAGGAAAAAATTCAGTCACAAACATTTTCTTTCCTTCTTTGGTGGTGTTTCCACTTGCCAGTTGGGACGTGGTCCATCCCCATCCTTTTTTTTTTTTTTTTTTTTTTTAACATCTTTATTGGGGTATAATTGCTTTACAATGGTGTGTTAGTTTCTGCTTTATAACAAAGTGAATCAGTCATACATAAACATATGTTCCCATATGTCTTCCCTCTTGCGTCTCCCTCCCTCCCACCCTCCCCATCCCACCCCTCCAGGCTGTCACAAAGCACCGAGCCAATATCCCTGTGCCATGCGGCTGCTTCCCACTAGCTATCTACCTTACTGCGTTTGTTAGTGTGTATATGCCCATGACTCTCTCTCGCCCTGTCACAGCTCACCCTTCCCCCTCCCCATAACCTCAAGTCCGTTCTCTAAGAGGTCTGCGTCTTTATTCCTGCCTTACCCCTAGGTTCTTCATGACATTTTTTTCTTAAATTCCATATATATGTGTTAGCATACGGTATTTGTCTTTTTCTTTCTGACTTACTTCACTGTGTATGACAGACTCTAGGTCTATCCACCTCATTACAAATAGCTCAATTTCGTTTCTTTTTATGGCTGAGTAATATTCCATTGTATATATGTGCCACATCTTCTTTATCCATTCATCCGATGACGGGCACTTAGGTTGTTTCCATCCCCATCCTTGATGACAGTAGTTGGACGAGACAGGATAGGGAGACAGGTGGTAATAGGGACCATGAAGGAGAGGAAAAGCGAGACACAGCCTTCAGTCAGGGCTTCCCTGGGCTCACGCCTACATAAGAGACACCTCTGCAGAGTCGTAGTTTCCACGGGGACGGTGCACCCATTCCCGGTCCACCCATCTGCATTCCCTGACATACCCACTTGCATCATCTGAAACACATTATTACTACGAGTGCTAGATATTTTTTTTCCAAAAGAAATTTCCTGAAGAGCTGCTAGAACCAACCATGCCTGAAGTCCAGCTGTCACCAACCGCACCATGAGATCGGCCTGAACATGTCTTGCTGGTGAGGGTGATTTCAAGAGGCAGACAGTTTCTCACAGCTCAGAGTTACGGAAATGTGAAACAAAGAGGAGTAAAGAGCAGGGAGGACAGAGCTTCAGCCGGTCTTATCCATTTGCAGCTAAACGGAGCAGGGGAAAAGGCAGGGCCGTCCACAAGTCTGTACTTCTTGAAAGAGATGATTTCTTTTTCACAGCTACGAGGGCTTCAGGGGAATGTAAGAAACAGATTTGCACAGATTCTCTTGTTGGGAGAGTTCACATTGAGAAATGTCCTTTGGCACCTCATAGAAACCACCAGGGAAGCACACCTGCAGATTCAAAATCAAGTAGGGTGGTTAGGCGTGGTTCCTCCTATGGCCTCACTCCTGGTTTACGTCGGAACAAAAATGCAAGTCTTGTCCGTATCTTCTGCCCCATCCTAAGCTGTTCTTACTTGAATCACCATTTGTTTTCTTCAGTTACAGTCTTCTGCTTGGAGGGAGATGAAACAGAAAAAGCAAAGAAAAAAAAAGAATTTCTAGCAAAAAGTTTCTGTTTCACAGACACACAAAATCCACATTTATTTGTGTGCTGAAAGAATTCCAAGATCCTGATGTGAAAAGAAAAAAAAAAAACCCACATATAATGATTATGCTGAGCTCTGCAATGCTCTGTGTGTAGACTAGTGGTTAAGAACTCAGAGACAGAAGCCAAACCCTGAGCTCAGATTCCAGCTCCCACTTGGATAATAAGTGCCTGACTCACAAACATAACGTCTGTGAAGCCATTAGCCCCGGACCAAGCACACACAGAGGCCATTCAGTTGACAGTGTCGTGATGATTCTATAACACTTTCAGAAGTCGGTTCGTCGCGGTCTTACAATTAGCTCTTTCTTTTGCTTCTTCCTCTTCCAGACATGCTATGGACCGACAAGATGCTGAGATAATATAAGATTTGTGTGCTGAGGAGATGGGCCATTAGGATGCGAAAACAACCCTGGAGAATTACAGAATAACACATGCAAAAAAAAAAAAATGACCAGCAATAGGAAGAGTAGAAAATAATGATTTATTAGAATCCATGACTCTGGCCAAACATGATCTCAGCGAGCAACTCTTTAGGTAAGTTATGCGTGGGAGGTTCTTCATCACATATATCCAGTGTATCTATTGGGTTCCCAGAAGGCAAACTCGTGGCATGGACGCCATTTGTCTTAGACAATAGAGCTGTCCCCGGGCTTTGTGGTCGAAGAGCTCTGGTCGACAGGGCCAGCCTACTCTGCGTGCAGGAGGAGAGCGGAACTCAGTGTCTAGGCATGAAGACCATCTTCTGACTAGACCCAAGCATGGCGTCTTTGTAGGAATGCCAGCTGCAAACGTAAGCCACCAGATGCCGTCTGCCATAGCTCATCTCCAGGAGACACAGGAAAAAGAACTTAGAATGGCTTCTCTTGAAGCCAGGAACATCATTCCATTGCAGGGATATTTCATATGCCTCCTCAGTCTTTCAGGGGTGTGTGTGTGTGTGTGTGTGTGTGTGTGTGTGTGTGTGTGTGTGTGTGTGTGTGTGTGTGTGTGTGTGTGTGTGTGTGTGTGTGTGTGTGTGTATTTCATCCTACTTGCCTGCTCTGTCGTTCTAGCCCTATTAAACACTTCACCATCTACTGGTGTTGGGTGAATTGGACAAAAATGCAAACCTACTCAGGGCTTGACCCCGTTTTGATTTTGTACTTTATTACGATGCTCTAAAAATACCAATTCATCCGCGTGCAGTTTTCCTTGTGTTTCAAAACATGTTGGTGACTTATGAATTTCCTCAACCCTGATCAAGGGAGTGAACTTTCCTGTTGAAACTCTCTGAGTGACTCTGGCATCCTTGACCGGACTGGACATTTGCTATGACTAAGAATTGCTTCGATCACTATTTCTCACACATCACTCATGAATGGCAGCCTTTATTGTTAATGGGAAGAGAGATGAGCAAAAGATATGAATCCCTAAAAGTTGAAACTCATTGCCACAGATACGCTGTGTGAAACTCTCAAAACTCTGTGACCCATATTGTTTTAAAATAAGCCTTGAAATGATTTAAAGATAATGAATCTAAGTTGAAAATGGAAAAAAAAAACCAACCATGAACCAAATACCTTGAGGTTAGCAGCCATGGTTCTCATCAGCATTGTAAACGCCTGGGGAGAGAAACTGTCCAGCTCAGGTATGCAGACTACCTGGACAGGTATGGCCAGTGCATAGGTGCATTGATGTCCTGTGGACGCCATAGCATAGCGCCATGGATGGGCTGGGTTAAACAACAGACATTTATTGTCTCCCGTCCTGGAGGCTGGAAATTGAAAATCAAGGTGTCTGCAGGGCTGGTCCCTCCTGAGGCCTCTCTCCTGGGCGTGTAGACGGCCGTCTTCTCCCTGTGGCCTCACAGGGTCGTCCCTCTGTGTGTGTCTGTGTCCTGATCTCCTCTTCTTACAAGGACAGCAGTCCTATGGGATCAGGACCCCCCTAATGACCTCATTTTACTTTCATCCCCTCTTTAAAGACCCCATCTCCAAATCCAACCACATTCTGAAGTCCTGGGGGCCTGGACTTCAACATATGAATTGGGGGCAGGGGGGAGGATACAATTCAGCCCATAACGGAACTGCTGGGTCATATAGTATTTCTTTGATTAACATTTTTAAAAATTTATTTATTTTATTTATTACTCTTGGCTGCGTTGGGTCTTCGTTGCTACACGTGGGCTTTCTCTAGTTGCGGCGAATGGGAGCTACTCTGTTGTGGTGCGCGGGCTTCTCATTGCGGTGGCTTCTCTTGTTGCAGAGCACGGGCTCTAGGTGTGCATGGGCTTCAGTGGTTGTGGCACGCGGGCTCAGTATTTGTGGTGCACGGGCTTAGCTACTCCACGGCATGTGGGATCTTCCTGGACCAGGGCTCGAACCCATGTTCCCTTCATTGGCAGGCGGATTCTTAACCACTGCGCCACCGGGGAAGCCCTTTGATGAACATTTTGAAGAACCTGCACCGTTCACTTTTGTACTTCCATGCAGCCTTAACCACGAACCAGAAACTGTGCATGACAGTATCGTTATAATAAAAGGAGCTTAGGACACACACAGAGGCATGACCAAGTGAGGACACAGGGATGAGAGGGCCGTCTACACACCAAGCAGAGAGGCCTCAGGAGGGACCAGCCCTGCCCACACCTGGATCCCAGATTCCGGCCTCCAGGGCTGGAGACAATCTATGTCTGTTGTTTAAGCTCCCCAGTCGAAGGTGCTTCTTTATGGCGGCTCTAGGGCACAAATACACACATGGAATCTGGGGTTCAGAGTCGTGTCCTAGATCAGTAAGATCAGTCGGTCATAGAGTTAAGCTCCCCACACAATGCCTATCCCTCTATCTGGGTTCGTCACTCAATCTTCATCACTCTTTACTGACCTGCAGAAACATACATACACGTCTCGTGGTAAAAACCTGTCCAACATTTGTCGGCGTCACATGAAGCCAGCTGTGGGGGTCTGGGAGAATTTGAGGACTGACTTTCAGGCTTGCTAAAAAGCTTCTCCGGATCAACAGAGCCCCTTCACCTGCCTGTCACATCTTGAAACGTCCCCGGGGAAGAATCCTCTCTGTTGGCAGGGTTTCACAGTCTTGTATTTAAAGGAAATGTGCCCCGGAAGAGACTAAGGGATAAAGGAGAAGTAGTTGTTGGTTAGCTGGAAGCAGAGTCATTTTCTGAGAGTGGAGAAGAGAGGATGCGCAAAGAGGATGGGAAGGGCGAGCTAGGAGGTGGAAAGGATGGATAGAGAGGGCAGACAGGGACCAAGGATGCTACAGGGCAGAGGACACATGAGTGGGTAGGACAGGGAAAGCAGGGAGGAACCCCATGAGACTCTGACTATAGCGTTTCTGTTCCTGCTGCCGGACTTCTCGAGTTTCCTCAGCCCATCCCAGGAGCTTCTGATTTGCTCCCTTCCGTGCTTTATCCACTGCGTTTCCTCCCCCAGACATGCTCCCTCTGGCAGCCACCAGATTCCCACCCGAAACGTTCCCTGTGGCCTCCAAGAGACCACAGTGTAAAAACTGCATCTGCTCTGAGTTCTTTCAGGGAAGAAGAGTCTACCACCTTCTTGGGATTTCCCTGGCTGGTGACGAATGCAGACGCCTCATCCTCCCAAGCCCCCCTTGCGCCCCCAGACCCGCCAGCCATGGCATCTGTCACTTTTCCTCCCCAGGAATACTGGCTGCTGACCACACAAGAGGACGGCCTGAACCATCTGGACAAGAGGTCCTTCAAAGTGGTCCAGCCTCGTCACCAGGCTCGTGGTGGAAATCGCCTGTGCAGCTCAGCGCCTGTGCAAAGAATTGCTGACCAAGCAGCTTCATCTGGGGAAACACAGGACTGCTTCCCACTGAACGGATTTTTGGGGGCAGCAAGGACCTTCCTCCTGACATCTTCTGGAATGCACGATACTTTACTGAAATTGTGAACAGATTTCCAGGAATGGTCTTCTCCTTTTCATAGACTTGGTGACTTTTGGAACGTTCCCCCCCAAAACACACGCTTCCTTTTGGCAATTGGCCATGCCATTAAATGGAAGACATGTACTTTTGCATATTCATGGTTTCAGTTCCGGGCTTTAAAATATATTCTTTTCCAGGGGAGATAAGAGACATACAGATTGCACTTCCTTCAGTGAAACAGAATCTACAGTTTCTTGCTGAATTGAAACCCTATGCACTGGTAAGAGAAATAGCAGGAGACCTAGTTTCTAATGAGATAAGATGATTAATGTATTGTACGTTACGCGTAGGTGATAGAAGAAGAAGTGGAAGGGGCTTCCCTGGTGGCGCAGTGGTTGGGAGTCCGCCTGCCAATGCAGGGGACACGGGTTCAAGCCCTGGTCCGGGAAGATCCCACATGCCACAGAGCAACTAAGCCCGTGCACCACAACTACTGAGCCTGCGCTCTAGAGCCCGCGAGCCACAACTACTGAGCCCACGTGCCACAACTACTGAAGCCTGCGTGCCTAGAGCCCGTACTCTGCAACAAGAGAAGCCACCGCAATGAGAAGCCCGCTACCTCTCGCCACAACTAGAGAAAGTCCGCGTGCAGCAACGAAGACCCAACGCAGCCAAACATAAATACATAAATTTATTTAAAAAAAGAAGTGGAAGCATCACTAGATGAGTATAGTGAACCATATTGAGTTGTTGATATTGACAGTCCTATTTCTTCATCCTCAGATATAATCTGAAATCTACCCTTAGCTCTCAGTGAGTACATGATAACGAACTTCACTGACCCCAGAGGATGCATTTGACCTTCTCCATTCTTCCTCTAGGGTCTCTCCTGGACTACTTTCTCTTATTCGACCCACTTTTGCTCAGTGTCGGTCACCACTCTAGACTTTCCAACATTCCAAATGTGTGGTGTAGCCTAGGCTCTGTCTACACCCTCCAGACCCCTGTATTTCATCTCCAACACCTCCATGGTCGTTAAAGTCATCAAGACCAAAAATCAAACTTGCCTCGCAGCCTTGCAGGTCCAGGCCCACAAGCCAGGAGCCTAGGAGTCTTCATTCCTCCTTGTTTTATCCATCAGCGGCCCTCATGGACAGCTCTCCTTGACCTGCATCTCTCTGTGCCCATCAGCACCACTAGGAAACCATCATCGGTCACCTGGACGCTTTGCTTCCTGAATGGCCACCCTACGGACTGGCTCTGTTCCATATTCTCCACCCTTCAGGCAGTGACTTTTCCAAAACTCCCTTGTGCTCGAGGCAGCCTTCCTTCCTTAAAGCTTTCACAGCTTGCCATGGCTGTTACAATGAACGATATAGTTGGCTTGATGTCCAGGATGCTAAATTCCTTCCCTCCCCAGTTTCATTCCGCACCTCTCTCCCCTTTCCACATGCCCTCCCGTCACACCGCTTTCCTTCACTCTCAGCTCCGTTTGCTGGAGACCTTTGGACGTACTGCGTCTTCTGCGGAAGCTCCATCCCTGACCTGCTGGACCAACCCACTCTGTCTGTTAGGCATTCTCCGAGCATCCTGTTTATTTCCACCGTGGCACCTACCACAGTCTATAAATGTCCACTCGTCTGATTTTTAAATTACCGTTCGCTTCCAGTACTCTGGTTGTACTCACTTGTTAACCCCCGTCACCTAGCAGGCATGCAACGAAAACGCACCAATCAATGGATACAAGTAATGCACTCCAGAGCTATTTAAAGAGTTCGCTACCAGGAAGCCTGTCTTGGACGAGAAAGTTAAACAGGAAACTCTGTCCCTCGGGGGTTGTTCTCTGGCTCCTTGCAACGATTCTGAAAAGCAAAGAATGTACTCGGGTAGCTCAGACCGCACAGTTCATGACCACGTCTGAAGCAGCTCCTTGTTCCGCTCACGGGAACATATTGTATTTAATACCTTCTGTGATGTTAGGTTTGTTTCTCATCTAAACGTTGGAATTCTGAGCGTAAGGACTCTTCTTTTGATGCTGTTCTTGTCTCAGATCTTATTAATCCTAATAACCGCTTGATTCCGTTTATGCCTCAGACTGAGAGGCACGTCAGGATTCCTCTTCTCAAGCTGCCAGCAGTCAGGTTCCGGATGCCAAGGAGGACGCGAGGTCGTTCATGAACGCTAAACATCCTTTCTCACCTTGGATGGAATAATTAATTTCTTGTGTTGTTTTCGATTTTTTCAATTGGGTATAATTGATTTACAATGTTGTATTCGTTTCAGGTGTACAGCAAAGTGATTCACGTGTATATAGGTATGTATTCTTTTTCAGATTCTTTGAAAAGGAAAGTAACTTTGATCCACCATGACCTTCTGGTTATATCCCAAAGTCACGGGTTCCTAGTATTCTATTTTCCCCAATGGCTTCCGCGGCAGTATTTTAGAGACTCTGGTAAGACGTAGCAGATGAAGGAGGTGGTGTGTATATGTATACTTGCATATGGAATTCCATCAACATTAGGGGAAATGTGTGTTTCTATATTTGGTTTGGATCTAACCCCATGATGTGAGAATGGGTTCATTTCATCCAGCGAGAGGCACCGTCTCAAAGCCCAGGGAACACAAATAGGAAGATAAGTCGTATACAACCTCTGAGCCAAGTCCTTGCCATATGGCGTCTTATTGAATCCCGTCCATAACCCAACAAGGTCCAAAGATATTGAATAAAAACACTTGCTCAAGAATTGAAGTCAAGCAGACTGCAAACCTTTGCTTTATCTGGTAGACACTGATCCCGTAATCTGTAATCCCAAGGAGCTCACTGGTAAGCAGAGCAGAAGTAGGGAGAAGGTTGAACAGTTCACCCAGAGAAGTACATAGTCAGTTGATAACCTAGTGCTTGGGATCTAAGTCAGCTGAGTTTGGGATTAACAAACACACACAACTATATAAAAAACAGATAAACAACAAGGACCTACTGTGTAGCACAGGGAACTATATTCAATGCCTTAAAAAAAAATTGAAGTATAGTTGATTTACAATGTTGTCTTTAATTACTGCTATACAGCAGAGTAATTCAGTTATACACATATATCCGTATATATCCATTCTTTTAAAATATTCTTTTCCATGACAGTTTATCATAGGATATTGAATACAGTTCTCTGTGCTATACAGTAGGACCTCATTGTCTATCCTTCAATGTCTTGTAATAACCTGTCATGGAAGAGAATCTGAAAAATCTGAAAGATGTGAAACAGAATCACTTTGCTGTACATCTGAATCTAACACAACACTGTAAATCAACTATACTTCAATTAAAATGGAGAAAGTTAAAAATAATTCAAACACAAACAAAGAAACCCCCCAAAGAGTCAAAGTTGAAGAAAAGTAATTGAAAAGCTCAACTCTTTCTTCAGCTATTATTTCTAAGGTCATTACAAATGGAGAAAAATATTGAATTTGCATCAGGCTAATTAGCTCTTTTTTTTCAAGACTTTTTTTTTTTTCTCTAGAGCAGTTTTAGATTCACAGCAAAATTGAGGGGAAGGTACAGAGATTTCCGACAGCCCCTTGCTCCCCGACCCCTGCCCACAGGCTCCTCCAACGCCCATATCCGCCACCAGACAGAACATCTGTTTTCACTGATGAACGTACGCTGACACGTCATCATCACCCAAAGCCCCCAGTTTACATCAGGGATCCCTTTTGGTGTTGTACGTTCTATGGGTTTTGGAAAATGTATAATGACATGTCATCTACCATGAATTAACTTTTTAATTTAAAAAATAATTTAAAAAAATGACTTTCCATGAAGCTAGTACATGAATTGATATGAAACCCTAGATTTAATTTTGTTCCCTAACTATACAAGCATGCCCATAATAAACAATATTACGCTGGGTTGCTTTCCTGATGATGCTTCTGGGGGCCTGGGGGGACCGCCTTGTACAAAGATCTCAGGGTAAGGGCCTCAAGGGTAACCCTCAAAACCCAGTCACTTCCAAGCAGGCAACAAACAAGCATCTTCAAAATGGTTTAATTAATTAATTGATTAGTGGCTTAATACTGGAGCAGAGGATTTCAAAGCTTATCAAACCTCGGAGTCATCAGGGGACCTTTAAAGATGCTGGCACCCAAACACAATCCAGATATTCCACTTCACTGATCAGCAATTCATACTGGGCATTAGCATTCTTTTAATTGAAGTATAGTCGATTTACAATACTATATTAGTCTCGGGGGTACAACATAGCGAATTGATGTTTTATAGATTATACCCCATTTAAAGTAATTATGAAGTATTGGTTCTATCCCCTGTGCTGTATAATATATCCTTGTCGCTTATTTCTTTTATACCTAGTAGTTTGTTCCTCTTAATCCCCTCCCCCTATTTTGCCCCTCCCCCACTTCCCTCTCCCCACTGGGAACCAATAGTTTGTTCTCTGTAACTGTGAGTCTGCTTCTTTTTCTTTTACATTTGTTGTAGTTTTTAGATTCCACAGATAAGTGTAATCATATAGTATTTGTCATTCTCTCTCTGACTTGTTTCACTTAGCGTAAAACCCTCCAAGTCCATCCCTGTTTCTGCAGATGGAATTATTTCATTCTTTTTCATGGCTGAGTAATATTCCATTGTATACATGTACCACATCTTCTTTATCCATTCATCTGCTGATGCACACTTAGGTTGCTTCCATGTCTTGGCTACTGTAAATAGAGCTGCTATGAACGCTGAGGTGCAGGTATCTTTTGAAATTAGCATTTTTGTTTTTCTGAAACATACCCAGGAGGAGAATTGCTGGATCATATGGTAATCCTATTTTTAAAATTTCCAGGAAGCTCCATACTGTTTCTCACAGTGGCCGCAGCAATTTACAATCCGACCAACACTGTACGAGGGTTCTCTTTTCTCCATATCCTTGGGCATTAGGATTTTTGAGAGCTCCTCGGGTAATGTGCAGCCAACTTTGGGTCCCTCTAATCTGTAGAATAACAGACCAGACAGACCAATAGAAGCTCTGTTTGCAGGTTCTCAAGTCACCGATGACTTGCAATCAGCCGCGGTGAACGTTTGCACAACAGGAATTGGCAAGTAATTCACGTATTGTTTCTTTTTTTGCGGTACGCGGGCCTCTCACTGCTGTGGCCCCTCCTGTTGTGGAGCACAGGCTCCAGACGCGCAGGCTCAGCGGCCATGGCTCACGGGCCCAGCCGCTCCGTGGCATGTGGGATCTTCCCGGACCGGGGCACGAACCCGCATCCCCTGCATCGGCAGGCGGACTCCCAACCACTGCGCCACCAGGGGGGCCCCACGTATTAAGTTTTGCTGTCATTCCCAGTACTAAGGTCATCAGAAACTTAGGAGCATGGAGTCACTTGGATCCCTCCAAGCAGATGGAGTGAAGATGAAAATGTCACCCTGGGAAGTAGTTGACAGCCCTAGGCTGGCCAGGTAGCCCGTGGTAGAGGTCAGAGGGCAAGGGCCAGTTTTAATTTGCGCCGGGCTGTCCTCATCCCCTGAGGCTGACACCAAACACCCCAGTCACCCAAAGCTCATCACAAAGCTTCTGTTAACTGGTGGTTCCAGTTAGCAGAGATAAACGTCCGTTTATAAGAAGGTGACGATCAGAGGGTTGACACCATGCTGTACCCCTTTTATTGATTTTTACCCTAAAAACCCAAGTTTGCTGCTACACCTAGATTGGCCTCACCAAGCTTGTAATTAATTCTAGACCAAAACAGAGCCAAGAAGTGACTGAGGATATATAACAACCAAGAAGCGATGTACGGTACATGTATGTGTATGTGTGTGTATATATATGTTTACTGGATATCCATTTCCTGCCTTTGATATATGTGTGTGTGTGCTTGATACGTGTTTCACGTGAGAAGAAAATGCGAAGCTTGCACAGGTATGAAAAGAAGCAGACGGTTTAACTTTATGGCACCATTTTTCAACAAAAAGGTCTACCAACTGTAACATGAAAACTGCAAGCCTTCTCTTGCCAAAGTATCTATTCCAACCTTTGTAAGATGGAAAGGAGCCAGGTGGTTTCACCTTTGTCAACGAGGGATTTTCTTTTTCACTGAAACATCCAACCATTAAAATCAATCATTTGGGAACACAGAACGTCCTTGTAAGGCAAGACAAGCTTTGTTGGTGTTTCATTTCCAGTGTTGTGATTGTGAATTTTTCTTGACAGTCCCTCTGGGCAAAGTACAACTTGGCATATGGTGCCAATAAATGAATTAATGAGCTCGATCAGTGTAAATACATAAATAAATTCTTCCAGAAACAGGAAGGTTTCCCAATGTTATTCGTCTTCAGGTCTTAACAACTGTACGTACATTGGCACGAACCCGGAATTCTTTTTTCTAGGGAAAATTTTGTCCCAATCAGAGGCATCTTCCAGTGTCTTTCCATGCAAGATTGACGTGACTTCTACTAGATATACAACAGAGGTCTCCGTTTTTATGAAAAGACACAGTCCTGACTTTTTGGTTGTTTGTTCTCAATAGCTAGCCTCGGGGTTCTTGCCGGAGATGTCAATGTTGAAGTCCTTACCCTCCGGCTTTTTCAGCATCCCGCATCCCAGGTAAACTATTTTTACTCTGAAAAGATTTCCTGAGGGACATTTAATCAATTTCTCCTTGTACAGATCCTAAAGTCTACCCTCGGGTCAATTCAAACCATTGAAAAGTTTTGGAGTTTAAGAGAAGGGAGACGTCACAGCTGGAGTTCAAAGTGCTGGCTTCTCGGGCTTCCCTGGTGGCGCAGTGGTTGAGAGTCCGCCTGCCGATGCAGGGAACATGGGTTCGTGCCCCGGTCCGGGAAGATCGCACATGCCGTGGAGCAACTGGGCCCGTGAGCCATGGCCGCTGAGCCTGCTGGCTTCTCACAGGAAAGCTTTCCCAATATTGCTTCCGCTCCATGACGGTGGTTTATATTAGGCCCATAAAAACTGGGACCTTTTTTTTTTTTTTTTTTTTTTGCAGTACGCGAATGTCTTGACTTGAGATGGTCAATGAACTCTTAACACTGGCTAAAACATTTTCTTCACGAGCGTGTGTGCAAATGCCTATAAAGTGGTAAAGATCTTGTCGTCTTATATTTTACGATCTTGAAGGGAAAGTCACTTTAGTGCTCCATAAATTGTAAGAAAATTAAGAACAGTGGTAAAAGATAGGCAATTGAGGAAAAAACATGTAATACTAGATACACCTGTTTTCCAGAAGGGAGTAATTCTGCTTCCTCCACATTTCGGTAATATTTCCAAAAGGATAATATCCCCTAAGAATGAAAATGCATATGGACTTTCTCTATTTCTTGGAGTCCTGTCTAGCAGGTTAAATCTGGAAAAGGAATTCTCTGCCTGTTCAACTAATTATTGTGAGGGATATATAAACAGAGCCGTGCATATGTGCCTCTCATTCCATCCACATTTCGGAAGACAATCCTTGTTTTTGAACATAACTTTAACCCAAATGTTGCCACGAACTCAATATTCAAGTTTTAAAAGAAACTGTAACTATGTTTTGAGTGCATACCATTGCTAACTATTTCCATTTTCAATATGATGACAAAGATACAGGGCTTAGGTGGCTTGCCAATTTTGAACAGTTCCTTGGGATCCAGCTAAGTCTTTAATTTAGGATCAATTACTCTACCAGGGCACAAGATTGTTCTGATTCCCCATTATAATTCCCAGATAGCTTGGATAGGAACCATTAGCCGTGAGTGCTTGTGTCTGGAACACCCTTTATTTTGCATTTGAGCTGTGTCCTATCCATGAGCTAATATGAGGTCGTTTGCAAATTACTGCAATTTTCATTTTTAAAACCAGTGCTTTCAAGAAAAATAAGATAACCTTACATAACTCAATAGAAAACAAAACAAATGATCTGACTAAAGATGGGCAGAGGAACTGATGAGACATTTCTGCAAAAAAGACATATAGATGGCCAACAGGTTCATGAATAGAGGCTCAACATCACTAATTATTAGAGAAATCAAAACAAAACCACAATGAGGTATCACTTCACACCGGTCAGAACAGCCATCATCAAAAAGTCTATAAATAATAAATGCTGGAGAGGATGTGGAGAAAAGGGAACCCTCCTGCACTGTTGGTGGGAATGTAAACTGGTGCAGTCACTGTGGAAAACAGTATGGAGGTTCCTCAAAATATTAATAGAGCTACCATATGATCCAGCAATCCCACTCCTGGGCATATATCTGGACAAAACACTAATTCCAAAAAGTACATGCACCCCTATGTTCATAGCAGCACTATGTACACTAGCCAAGACATGGAAGCAACCTAAGTGTCTATCAACAGATGAATGGATAAAGAAGATGTGCTATGTGTAGATGTATGGTATGTATGTGTATATATATATATATATGTGGTATGTATATATATATATGTGGTATGTATGTGTGTGTGTATATATATGTGGTATATATATATATATGTGTGGTATGTATATATATGTGGTGTGTATATATATGTGGTATGTATATGTATATGTGGTATGTATGTGTGTGTATATATATGTGGTATGTGTGTATATATATGTGGTATGTATGTGTGTATATATGTGGTGTGTGTGTGTATATATATATGTGGTATGTATGTGTGTGTATATATATATGTGGTATGTATGTGTGTGTATATATATATATATATGCAATGGAAAATTATTCAGTCATAAGAAGAAAATCCTGCCATTCGGGACAATATGGATGAATCTTGAGGGCAATGTGGTTAGTGAAATAAGTCAAATGGAGAAAGACAAGTACTGCACACTTTCATTTATATGTGGAATACAAATAAAAGTCAAACCCATAGAAACAGAGAGTAGAAAAGTGGTTGTCAGGGGGTAGGGAGGTTGCGGCGGGGGGGAAGATTGACAGGTGTCCAGCTCCTAGTTCTACGCCTCAAGAAAAGACTTCCCCAGCCTTTCTGTGTTGAGGTGAACCTTTTCTTCCTCTCAGAGGAATGATGAGGGTTTTTGTTCTCCGTGATGGAAAAGGAGGCATTCCCTGTGGAGGTGGATGTCTTAGGTTGGGGTTCCATCAAAAACAGAGCCTGAGCCAGGGACCTGGGTGAGGTCGTTTATTTGGGATGTTGTCCTAAGAAGCTGGTGTTAAGTGAGCCAGGAAGAAAGGGAAAGGAACAAAGGTGACTTTGGTCCCACTGGCAACTCTCTCAGCATCCTTGTAGCATGAGTTATCAGTTGGGATTAACATACACACACTACTGTATATGAAATAGGTAAGTAACAAGGACCTACTGTAGAGCACAGGGAACTCTCCTCAGTATTCTGTAATCTTGGGAAAAGAATCTGAAATATTATAATAAGGGAGAAGAATAATAACCTATATGGGAAAAGAATCCAACAAAGAACAGATGTATGTATAACTGATTCACTTTGCTGTACACCTGAAACTAACACAACGTTGTAAATCAACGCTACTCCAATAAAAGTTTTTTAAAAAAGAATGAGTTATCAGGACCGTGTCCCCCACAAGGATGGGACATCTATGCCCCAAACCCATCCTTGTTTGTTGTGGATAATACAGGGGGCATTCACGATCACCGCCCCACCCCCAAAAGTTTGAGTTTCCACAAGTCCTGAGACAGAACACCCAAGGCAGCAGGCGATGAAGATGGACATGACCCAGGAGAGGGTCCATGGACAGTACACCAACCCCTTTGTGACTGTGGGTGTTACCTCGGGTTGCCAAGAGCAGGGAAGGAAAATATAGGCGTTTCAACATTAATACGCTCAGATACTTCTTTCGCGTGAGTTGCAGGCAACAGAGAAAAGGCGGGTGGATTTGATGGAGGGGAGGTGAGGTCGATCTCAGCTGAGAGAATTTCTGTTCCTCTGTAAGACTGAAGTCGAGATCGTTCGCATAGGATCATTGAGGTTTTAAGAAAACGGGGAGACGTGGAAAACAATGATTTTAAAAAGTGGGGAAAGAACTGTACTGGGAGGAAGAGGATACAGCAGACAACTGGGCACACTGGTGTGATGTTTCCCCAGCCCACAGCTGTTACTGACCACAGTTCTAGGCCTCCAGAGGCCAGATGACAAATGCAGGCAAGGCTTTATTGGGACCCCTGCTACAGCATGGAAAAGGTAACAGGTTCCCTTGCTCGCTTCCCAAGGCGGGACGAGCGGATTCCTTATACGGGGTGTGGGTAGGTGTCCAGGGGTCCGGCTGGAGGGTCTGCCCACCCCTCTGTGGTCTTGTGTGCAGGGGGCATGTGCAGTGCCCTGCTTTTGCTCCAGACCCTCTGCTTTTGCTCCCGGCTCTTCAGAAGTGGCAGTTGGGTTGTTTTTGGTCTTTTTGTATCTTTTTGTCTATAATTTGCCCCAACTGCGCATGCATGCGGTTATTTTTAGCCCCTTCTAGTTTCTTTGTATCTTGCTGCTTGAGGAGAGGTGTGTCCAGGTGCAAGCCTTGCAGCAAAGGGTCCCAGCTCCCAGCCTGTCTCACACCCGGCTCATGGGGAACTGGCAGTCCGGATTTGAGCACGCTTGCGTGTTGAATTCTGCTGTCCAAGAGTGGGTGGGTGTTTGCAAGGCAGTGATTATGGCTCTCAGCCATGAAGTGGACCGTAAGTCGTGGAAATGCAACCAGACTCGTCCACGTATCGGCGCCCTAGAGATGTGGGAGGACCCTGGAGATGGTGACCCCAGAGTCGGGGTTAGAAAGTGGAGTTCTGGGAACCATTATTTCAGACATGGTGCTGGTGATGACCATCCTATGTGTGACCCAGAAAAGAAGCAGTGGGAGAGGCCAAGGGAAAGACGGCTTGGGGCTCATGAGATCAAAGACAACATAGGGGTAGCAGGCGTGAGTTTTACAAACTTCGCAAACATTAGAATTCTAACGACGCAACTTGAATACCACTTGCATTTTAAGTTGGCTCAAAGAAGCCATAAAAATAACTGAGCGCATTTCTAAGGTTACCGGAGAGAGAAGAATCTGTTTTCTTCATCCCTCTGGCATGTGGAGTAGGTGTACTTTATTATGATGATGACTGTTAAGCATATCTTCGTGTGCCAGTAAGAGCATATATTTTTTCTTTGTGGAAATATATAAACTTAAAAGGAAGGCGCTGACACTTTAGATTATGAAAATACTTTAGGAACAGAAAACGTTAAATTATTTTCTGTGTGTGCTTTTTGGCTGTGCCTTTGGAACTAAAAAGGAAAAAAAAAAAAGGTGACGCGAAGGCAAAAGCTGAAAGAAGTAGGAGGGAATGCTGAAAATTCAATGTTTGGATTCCGTTCACAATAAACGAATGCACATGCATTTCGACAAATTTAATTCTCAGAGAAATACTTTATTTTTTTAGAGTATCTTTTTTAATCCAGGAAGAGAAAACAGCAGGGGAATCGCAGCCTGGTTTAATTCTTCTTCCTCTGTAAATAGACCCCAAGGTTATGACAACAGCTAGGTCTTTGGCAGCCAAGTTGCTTCAGATGGTATAATCTTAATGAAGTGTTATTAAAAGTTTAATCGCGGTAAATGTTTCCTCCTGGTACATAGCAGCTAAGTCTCATCGGGACCAGAAAGTCTGTTTGTGGAGGCAGAGATGTGTCCCTCACAGACAAAGCCTTGGGGTGCTCAGGGAGGTTTAATGGGGAGTCCAGCCCATATGAGGAACTCCACGTAGACCCCACCAGAATCTTCCTCTTCTGCCCAGCCTCCATCCACCCACCCATACACCGACGGACGCACACCTAGAACCAGCCCAGTAGAAACAGCATCGTGGGTCATTACCCAAATCGGACTCGCGTCTCCAGAGATTTACCACCCGTGGGACTGAGACAGGGACCCAGTGAGTCCAGTGGGAGCCTGAGGCTCTCATCCACATCCAAGTATAGAACTTGTTCTCTCTTGTTCTACGCAAGCAAAGCCATCAGATGGAGTCCCTGCTGGACCACACACGATGGACCGACGGACAGTGTAGCCGTCCACTCAAACTGCCATGACAATGCCGCACCTCTCGCAAATGGGGATGATAACAAAAGTACTGCCTGGAGTAGTGATAAATGGCAAGCGGTTAATGGAGCTTTCGGAACGTAATAAATATTCATTTCAGGTTTGATGACACTTGGTCAAACAATAGTGTTATTTTCTGTACATAATCTCAAAAAAGACCCGGTCAGACGGCTACACGGAAGCTGGGATAAGGGATTTTGTTTTTTCAATACACAGTTTAGCCTGGGGTTTCTGCGATGCTAAGTTTTGCCATTGTCTGTGGGTGGATGTGGCCTGGAGTTGAGAAGCCAAGTGGTGTCAGATAAGAAAAAAAGAGCCATTGTGTTCGTGGAACCTTAAAGCACGCTTTTCATTGGGTGACAAGAGAGAACAATGGCAGATCCTACCCAAACTGCTAACTGACACTGAGTCTTAGACTTTCCAGTTTTTACAGGTCCCATGTGGGGAGGATATGAAATATAGGGCACCAGTTAGTTCTGCATCATGTCAGCAGGAATTCGTGCAATGAAGGGAAATCTATGAAAATATCCCTTGTTAAACTCTGCTTGTCAGGGACATGTTGGGACTGGGCCCTCAGAGCATCTGAATGGAAATGGGTTTTCCTTCAGTTTTAACAAATGTCTTTAAGAGCACCAAAGATATCTAGATAAGGCTACAACGATAATCAGTGTTTGGTAAGAAAGAAATTTGCCATACACTTTTTACTTTATTTTGTTACAAGTTTTTTTTTTTTTTTGCAGTACGCGGGCCTCTCGCTGCTGTGGCCTCTCCCGTTGTGGAGCACAGGCTCCGGACGCGCAGGCTCAGCGGCCATGGCTCACGGGCCCAGCCGTGATCCTCCCGGCCGGGGCATGAACCCGTGTCCCCTGCATCGGCAGGCGGACCGTCAACCACTGCGCCACCAGGGAAGCCCACCTCTTGATCTTTAAAACATACTCCACAACAGAGGATGTCATACCTCATGCACCGACTACTATTTACAATAAAATCCTATTTCGTAATTTCCATTGAAACATTTTCCAGATATTCTGAATAAATATGTTATTGTAGACACTCCACAGCTGGTAAAAACGTTATTTTAAAAAATGTCTTCAGGTATAAACAGAAATAGTTTTACCTATTCAAGAATCAGAACAAATGTATGCATGGGTTATAGTAATAAAATGAGTCATTTCTCGGAGAAAAAACGTAATTCCTAGGCAGGCAGTACACGGATTTTATAAACGGTGGGATTCTGTTGCTGGACGTAAGACCCAAGACATGCTGTCTTGCATTCCCATTTCTTCTCAGGTGATGCTCTAGATGACTCTGGTAAGATGGAAATGGCAATTCTGTTATCTTCCTCTTCCGGCATGTGTATTTTTCTCCCCTTATTGTATTCTGTACAAAATATATGGGAAAGGATAGCTAGATGAAAGACTTGGGAAGTCAAAGCCAAGATGCCAGAGGTTATGACTCCAATGAGGACAGCAGTGAACCAAACAAAAAATAAAGCACTAAGGGTCACCATATTTTTAGTTGGTCTTCTTTCTTTAAGACATCTAGCAGACTTTTATGATCAGTAACTCTTCTTTTTCTAAGTATATACTTCTAGCACAGGCAACAGGATTTCACGGTTTTTGTATTGTGAACAACAGAAGCACACTTTTACATATTATCAGCATGTAAAAATAACTGTAACTTTTCCCGAGGTAGAATGTGAATGTATAGGAATCTCTATTAGTTTATGGTCAAGTGCAGACTTACAATCCACCCACTTCCTGATGCTAAGTGGAAATCTTACACGTGGGCTTATTTTAGAGTAACACCTGGATCCTGTCTTATGGGGAAAAAAAAGGGGAATCAAAGATACCGCGTCATAAACTTGAAGCATCATTGGAATTTCCCTAGATGACTGGAGAAATACATTGCTAAACGAATGAGTTCAAGCAGATATGGGCCTATCTAGTTAACGTCAAGAATCCACAAAAGAAAAAAATATCCACAAGAGAGATTTACAGTTTAAGGTACGCCTATATTTCTATTTTATGTAAACATATTGAATGTGTAAGTTATATATATATGCGCAAGATTGGTAAATGATAATCTGTAATTTAATATATAACTATGTTATCTATTTAGCTTATGCTTACATTTTATATTTGTGTTTTTAATAAAGCATTAAAATGTAAAGGGTAAAATGAGCAGAACTTTGAAAAAAAAAATCTGCTCTTAGCAGAAGACAGGAACAACATAAAATGATTATTAGAAGGCATTTTCCCCCCTTACCTTGGCACTAACACTGGACTTTATGAAAGACATCTATTGGCGTCAACAACACCCGCAGAATCATTTGAGTTGTATATCTCCACTCAAATGTCAGCGCTCCTTGGTAATATAATTTGTGTTGGGAAATTATACCATAAACACTATAACCCGTGGTTCTGGAAAACCACAAGCAACTCCAGACTGCATGCATAAGACTCAAGGAACCCAGAGAGAAAACAGGGTTAGCGTTATTTTGTGAAAAGTTGATCTTCAGACTTTCATTCACAAGCCTTCGTGCCTCCGACGTGAAAGTTCCGTATCAGAACTGTTTTCATCTTGACTCAGCAGAGATTTAAGGGAGCCCTGTAATTCCTCGGGGCTGAGTGCTCCTGTGAAGTAGAAAGCCGAAGTCTTCGGGAGGGGAGATGGGTTTCCCGCGTTTGTGGTGAACAGCTGTAGCGACCAAATTCACGGGAAGGACCATCGCCTCTTCCAGGTGCCCCAAATCAGACAGACTTGGACAGGGAGAGGCTGCTACAGTCTCCCTCCAGGGCAGAGTGCCAGACAGAACAATGGAAGGAATTTTCAGGAGGAAGAGAAAAAAACAGAAGCAAAAGACTCAACCCAGGTGGCTTTTGTGTTTCAACATAAATGGAAAACAAATTTGGCCCTGATGACAGGCAACCCCCCAGTGAGGGGCCCCTCGGGGATCAGAAAGGACCAGACCCTTGTGTTCTTTTCTTGCAATCTGAGTTTTCTCTATCTGTACAAGTTTGGAGGGTTGCTCCAGCCCAGCTGGGATGAAGCCAACGTGAGGACACAGGAAAAAAGGGAACCCAGAGTCTGGGGAAGTCAAGACAGCTTGGCTCTGAAAAAGAGTATTTCTAGCTGTCTTTAAGACCACAAGCAACTGATAAGGTCAGACTTAGGGAAGAGACCATCATTAAGATTTCTAGCATTGAATCCTATAGAATCAAAGTAGGTGGTATCTTTATTTTAAATTTTAACTTTTTAATTAGAGACAGACAAAAGTTAACATGCCTAAAATATTACAGATATAAGAACAAATGTGAACACATTTAAATGACATCTTGCTTCAGAAGGATTACACTGATTTCAGGTTTATTATAACTTAAACCAATATTTTCAATTTTAAATGGCAAGCTTTAAAAGGTTTCAACTGTATAATTAAAGCATTGAAAGTATACTCGTATAGTGGTGAGGATAAAAAAGCAGGTTGGGGACTTCCCTGGTGGCACAGTGGTTAGGAATCTGCCCGCCAATGCAGGGGACACGGGTTCAAGCCCTGGTACGGGAAGATGCCACATGCCGCGGAGCAACTAAGCCCGTGCGCCACAGCTACTGAACCTGCGCTCTAGAGCCCGTGAGCCACAGCTTCTGAGCCCACGAGCCACAACTACTGAAGCCCTCGGGCCACAACTACTGAAGCCCGTGTGCCTAGAGCCCGTGCTCCGCAACAAGAGAAGCCACTGCGGTGAGAAGCCCGCGCACCGCAACAAAGAACAGCCCCCGCTTGCCGCAACTGGAGAAAGCCCGCGCGCAGCAACGAAGACCCAACGCAGCCAACAATAAAAACAAATTTTGAAAAAGTAGGTTGTATTAAATACTTTAAAGTGCAATTAAGTAAATCATAGACTTTACTTTTCGAATCTAATCGCGATTTTATCCTATTATTTTCTTGCTTTAGCAGGTTTTTGGTTTAGATAAGTGAAATGATGAGTTGAATAAATTACTATGCTCATATGTTTGTACAGAAACACAGAAAATGTTTGCAATAATAAGATGAATGCACGTGATTGTTCTTTTAGCGGCTGCTTTATGGTAAAATACACTTTATAGTGTTTTTGTTCTGAAGTAACTTTGTAAAGCGTGAATTAAGCTCACTGTGGTGTGCCCACTATAGGCATGCAGTTGTATGAACTTCCATCTCTGCCCTTCTCTGATGTTTTGCAGATATTTCCCAAGTTCTTGGACCTCCACTGAGGGTGTGTGTGTGTGATGAAAGAATTCATCTTATCAATAGAACTGGAAGAAAAAGAAAGAAAAAGAAAGCATTCCATCCTTCCACCATGTATATCAAATCATCCCAGTATACACTTTAAATATCTTACAGTTTTATTTGTCAATTATACCTCGAGAAAGCTGGGGGAGAATGAATCTTTTCCACCCTAGGCCAAGGTTTAAATATTATTTTTTTAAAGTTTTACATGAGATGTTTCATTAGAAAAAGATGGCAATCCATATCTAAAACACTGAGGTGTAAACTTTGTAAAGGCAGTGAGAATTTCTGGGAGATCTGAGGATGCTATAAGGTCAAAAAACTCACCCCGGGTGCCCACCTGCTTCTGCCCACATTCTCCTACCCGCATGGGCAAAAACGCAACGGCAACTCCAGGCGGGCGTCTGGCATGACCCAAGCTGGGGTTTACTAGGCGCTTCACAGCAAGTATAGATAATTCTCATCGCCCTTGACGAGGTGGGTCTTAGTTCCCATTTTGCAACTGATAAAACTTACCCACAAAAGAGACAAGGAGTGTCCTGTAGGAGCAGGTCAGGGTTTCAAACCCAACTCAGATGGATTTAAATCTCAAGTTGCCATTTTCCTATGAGACATGCCCCTCTCAGCAGAAGGCATGACCGTGTTCTCCTAGAACATGGAAATACAGCTCCAATCTCCCAGACCCATGCCGGAGTAGGTGTTTTTGACGTTTTGCCTTTTGCCTTAAAGATACACGTGCAGGGCTTCCCTGGTGGCACAGTGTTAAGAATCCACCTGCCAATGCAGGGGACATGGGTTCGATCCCTGGTCCGGGAAGATCCCACATGCCACAGAGCAACTAAGCCTGTGTGCCACAACTACTGAGCCTGTGCTCTAGAGCCTGCAAGCCACAACTACTGAAGCCTGCATGCCTAAAGCCCGTGCTCCGCCACAAGAGAAGCCACCACAGTGAGAAGCCCGCACGCAGCAACGAAGACAAATGCAGCCAAAAATAAATAAATAAATATATATTAAAAAAAAAAAAAAGATACACGTGCAAACTATGTCCGCCTACCATTTATCTGTTTGGTGAACTAGTTATTGATGTGAAATGAGACATGTAGCCAAGTCCCTCCAACTGGGAGACAAGAGATGCTTATCGAGCTTTCAATGGACAGTAACCACGGGAGGAGATGTATCCCTGAGCGAGGAGGGTAAGTGAGTTCTCCCCCCTGACTTTTCTCTCCTTCCCTCCGTTTACTGGGACTGACGGAGACTCAAGGACACTCTCTTGGAAGTGCAAAGAATAAAAGCATGTTTTTGGTTTCCTTTGGCATCTGTCAAATAATTCTTCTAGGCCCCCGTAATGATATTAAGAGGGAAGGGTTGCATTCTTTGATGGAGACAAAAATAAAAAGTGTTTATTTCAGTGTGTCTGTACAAACCTAAATTCCCCACGCAGATGGGCAGCTTTGCAGAGGGAAAAATCTGTGCCATGCCCTGATCTCCTGTTATGGACTGAATTGTGTCCCCCTAAATTCATACGGTGAAGTCCAAACTCCTAGGACCTCAGAATGTGGCTGGATTTGGAAGTGGGGTCTTTAAGGAGGGGACGAAGGTAAAATGAGGTCATTAGGGTGGGTCCTGATCCCAAAGGACTGGTGTCCTTATAAGGAGAGATCAGGACCCAGACGCACACAGAGGGACGACTCTGTGAGGACACAGGGAGGAGACGGCCGTCTACACGCCCAGGAGAGAGGCCTCGGGAGGGACCAGCCCTGCCCATGCCTGGATCTCAGATTTCAGCCTCCAGGACTGGGGGAAATAAATGTCTAATGTTTAAGCCGCCCCGTCTGTAGTATTTACCCTAGCAAATTAGTACCTTTGCCTTATCAATAGTGATGTTCTAGATACATCCTGCTCCTGTGTCCATCAACCCTGCCTGCACATGCGTCTAATCGATGGGACTGTTAAGGATTTCTGGGATCAATATTTCACCCTCGGGCCAGGCATCCTTGGCCAACCCCAGTACACACCGGGGCTCTCAACTCTGGGTAGAAACAGACCATGATGGTCCCAAGGAGTTCACATTCTTCAAGGTTCTCTGGGTCCAAAGTTTTCTGTCCTCTCCCCATTTTCCACTCAGCTTTCTCATTTAAATTCCCAACATACAAATGAACTTATCTACAAAACTGAAATAGAGTTACAAATGTAGAAAATAAACTTATGGTTACCGGGGGTAAGGGCGGGGGAGGGATAAATTGGGAGATTGGGACTGACAAACACACACACTACTATACATAAAATAGATAACCAACAAGGACCTACTACTGTACAGCAAGGGAACTCTACTCGGTACTCTGTAATGGCCTATATGGGAAAAAATCTGAAAAAGAGTGGATAGATGTGTTTGTATAACAGATTCACTTGCTGTACATCTGAAACTAATACAACATTGCAAATCAATTAAACCCTAATAAAATTTTTTTAAAAAGTAAAGGACCTAAGAACCAAAAAGTCCCAACGCATCTCCCACTTCCTGGCCCTGTCTGTGTCCCTGGGGAGATGGAATTACCCACATCCAAAGAAAGCAGAGTGGGTGGGACTTCCTGACATCACCGTCAAGTGCATTTTCACCCCGCCGCTATCCCATAATCATCGCACGTCTGCAAATGCCGTGAGTGCGCTTTGAATGAAGTCTGTGTAAAAATGTACTAATAATGATCAAGATGAAGTGATAAAGGTGTAAGTGATGGAAAGAATCAGAAGAGGAATGTCTCCTCTCCCTGGGGAAAAAATGTGTGTGTGTTTGTGTGTGTGCGTGTGCACGCGTGTGTGTTTGCAGAGTTTGTGTGTGTGTGTGTGCACGCGTGTGTGTTTGCAGACGAACTCTAGCAAGGATTGCATGGCTTGGTCAGGGCTCTGACGGAGCATCGTGTGTTCAGGGTTCAGCCACGTTGTAGCCTGTGTCACTGCTTCCCTCCTTTTCAGGGCTGAGTTATACTGTGTGGAAAGACCACCTTTTTTATCCATTCATCTGTCGATGGACACTTGGGTTGCTTTTGCCTTTTGGCTCTTGTGAATAGTGCCGCTATGAACACGACTATTTGAGTCCCTGTTATCAATTCTTTGGGGTATATGTACCCAGCATTGGCTGGGTCGTATGGTAATTCTGTTTCACTTTTTTGAGGAACTGCCAGACTGTTCTCCATAGTGACTGCACCATTTTACACGCCCACCAGCAACGCACAAGTTGCGATTTCTCCACATTACTGACAGCTCTTATTTTCCACGTTTGTGTTTTGCTTTGTGTGAAGTGGTATCTCATTGCGGATTTTATCTGCCTTTCTCTAATGACTATGGCTGTTGAACATCTTATCATGTGCTCATTGGCCCATCTTCTTTGGAGAAACATCTATTCAAGTCCTTGGCCCATTTTAAAAATTGTGTTGTTTGTGTTTTGTTGTTGTTGCCTTGGAGGAGTTCATATTCTGGACACGAATCCCTTATTAGATACATGATTTGCAAATATTTTCTCCCACTCTGGGGGTTGTCTTTTCACTTCCTTGAGAGTATCTTTTCTTTTTTTTAACATCTTTATTGGAGTATAACTGCTTTATAATGGTGTGTTAGTTTCTGCTCTATAACAAAGTGAATCGGCTATACGTATACATATGTCCCCATATCCCCTCCCTCTTGCATCTCCCTCCCTCCCTCCCACCTTATCTCACCCCTCTAGGTGGTCACAAGGTACTGAGCCGATCTCCCTGTGCTATGTGGCTGCTTCCCACTAGCCATCTACCTTACGTTTGGTAGTGTATCTAGGTCCGGGCCACCTGAGAGTGTCTTTTGATGCACAGAAGTTTTTAGTTTGGGTGAAGTCCCATTTAATTACTTATTTACTTCTTCTGTTGCCTGTGCTTTTGGTGTGAGCCAGAAAATTATCGTAACTTTTTGGAAACGCTTTTTTTCAAGACAAGCTGATGTGCGTCCAGAGTGGAAAAAGTGAGATCTAGTTGGACGTCTCTCTCCCCAGGAATTCCTGGGTACGGCCAGATGTCCAGACTTCCGAGTTGAGGGGCACTTTTGTCCCTTCTTTACCTCTGCTGCCTGTCACAGCCCAGAAGATGGCAGATTCCCCAGGAGGCGGCAAGAGAAGCCGGTTTTGGCAACTGTGCAAATGGTCACTGTGGGCTCTTCCTTTACCATCAGGAAGTGACTTGACAAGAGACGGTTTAACGATAGCCCCACTGCAGTTACCATAGGCCAAGCATGCCAAATGCTCCACGGGTCACTTTGGGAAAGTTCCCTGAGTGGTTTTTTTTTTTTTTTCCTCCAGAGAGATGAGTAAGTCTGGACTGCTGACGAGACCCTCTTTGTGGCCCCAAGAGGTTATCTTAAAAAAGGATGCATTTGCAAAAACAACATTTTCCAACAGGCTACATCTTCTCCCCTGGAGAAGCTGCGACATTTGGAGATGTTACAAGGGCAATGCAAACGCCCCGGGGGAGGGCTTTTGGAAAGGAAGGTGATAGATAAAGCCGAAAAAGGGGCTGAGGTCTCCTCCCAGCTTTCTGCAGACACCACTCAACCTTCGCCTGCCTTTTCCAGGACCCATTACATCACCTCCCCTGGAAGGGCTAAGGCGCAGCTGTCTGCCCAGAGGTACGGAGCTGAGCACAAACCTCCTCCAACATGATAAATCTTGGCGCTGCTGTGACTAATACCTGAGCTGTCTGCCTCCACCATCCGCCCCGGGCAAGGGCGCATTCCTGTCTTGTGATTTTTAGGGATGGTTTTTCTGTTCCCACATCCTCTGTAGCTCTCACTGACTAGGTGCTACGCTCACAATAATTGTCACCATGATGCGTTTTTTTTTTTCTTTCTTCTGCTCCTGTAGACCTGACCTGCATTACCCCAAAATCTATCTCTGCAAGGAGAGCATGATTCAAAGTTATATTATCCATGGGACAAAGCTATCCACGTATCTCCTGGCTCTGAGTTTAACCATATGTAAAATTTGGAAGTGCCTAGTATGTGTTTCTTATCTTTCTCAGAGGTCACCATGAGCTGGATGATGGATAGAAGTGATGAATTTGGGCTTCAGGACGCTTCTCTGTGTGTGTGTGTGTGTGTGTGTGTGTGTGTGTGTGTTTATGAGACAGTGTACACTTTAGACTAGATTAACCAGGGTGCACATGGAAATATCCAACGGAATCTTAAAATGTCCTGCAGGGAAATCCATTACCAACACACACCCATCCGTAATATTTATACATGAACACATTACTGTGGGTGTGTTTGTTACATGAAGTTTGAGATACGGTCTCTAGGCATTGAAGTAAGTTCTCATTTATCTGTCAGACATTTCTTTGGGTAAACATTTTTTTTTTCCTGTTGGAAATATGTTTGAAGGTGTGGTGGAACTCAGGATTTATCTTAACATAAACCTCTCAAACTGTCCTGGGAGATGGATTCAAAAGTCTCTGTTCCCAACCTAATAACAAATGCCATTGAGATGTGCAGTTCACTCCACAAACGAGGGACATTTTAATGAGCTTGTTCTTTTCCTTGTTATTTGCAACGGCATTTAGGGAGTGAGACAGAATGCAGGAAAAAATGGAGATGGGAAGGAGAAGACTGCTTTTGATGATACACACAGACAGGTAAATACACCCGCCCATGCGTACATACATGCATACATAAAGTCATGCAGAAACGCATGCGTACACATACACCCAAACGCATGTACAAACACAGATGCGTACACGCAAACCTAAACACATGCCTGCATAAGAACACATATGCACACAAATACATGTGCATACACAAACACACAGATACAGACTCATGCAGAAACATACACATTCAGACACCCAGACACACAAAGGTTAAAGACGGTAACCCAGGACAGAGCCACGTGTGGGATGTGGCTGAGACAGGGCAGGGTTCTCGTGGCTGGCCTTTCGGCCCTGACCAGGACATCCAGGAGGCAGGCAGACTGCAGGATGCAGCCCCCAGTGCTAGCCACGTGCAGGTGGACGAGGCTGGCCTCGGCTCCAACAGGAGCTCAGGGCAGCCACTCCTCAACCCAACCCCAGCCCCAGATTCACGGCTTCGTCCTGTGGTCGGAAGGACAGCTCTGTGCACCTAATCTCTCGGCCACACATCAGCTTGGAGAACTCCTGGAGATGGATAAAGGACCACCACGCATGTATTCAAAAGACACCCAGGACCCCTGAAGAGAATCACCTGTTTACCCTAAATTTACACCTACCATCCTCCCAGCTTGGCAGGAGGCTGGCAAGCCCATCAGAGTAGCTGACAGATAAAAACACAGCACAAGCGGCGCTGAGTATGTCTAAAAGTGAGTCTGGTAATCTGGGCATCTGACCCCATCATAACCGAGCTCCTACTGTGGTCCTGGAAAGAACACTAGTGTCCACTACTTATTGGTGACCGATGGTTACCATGGATACCTCTGTCCAGCACATGTGCAGACTCAACTTTTATCCCACAGTCAGGCACATACACCGCTGTGAACATTCATGTTAAAACCCAATCAAATGGGCACCAATTGTTTTGGATCTTAGTTCCCCGACCAGGGATAGAACCCATGCCCCCTGCAGGGGAAGCGTAGAGTCTTAACCACGGAGGTCCCAGCAACAATTTTTTAAATTTGAATTCCTACTGGGTTCAAACTGCTACGCTGACCCACATGCCATGCCTGGAAAGACACTAACAGCTGAAAAGAAAATAAAACCATGTACAGGACTGCCTTCTGCATTGAACCCACATACGAAAGAAACTGAAAATAAAATTTGCAAAAGAAATTTGAGGTGGGCGACCTGATGTGGATGATTTTTCTTTTTTTTTACTTCTGACAAAAACTTTACAAAGTGTTTTGTTAGGCTAATGAAGGGGTTGGGGGGGGGAAATCCCACTTTCAACACACAGAAGGTGTACCGTGGTATACTTCCATCTATTATGGACTGAGTGTTTGAGTTCCTACGGAATACATAGGTTGAAGCCCTAACTCCCAGCACAGGTGTATTTGGAGAAAGGAAGCAATTAAGGTGAAATGAAGTCATGAGGGTGAGGCCCTGATCCAATAGGATTAGTGTCCTTAGAAGAAGAGATACCTTCACTCTCTCTCTTTCTCCACAATATGAAGACACAACAGGAAGGCAGCCATCTACAAACCGAGGAGAGAGTCCCCACCGGAACCCAACCACTGTGGCCCTTTGATCTCAGACTTCCAGCCTCTAAGACTGAGTAAATACATGTCTGCTGTTTAAGGGCCCCCCATGTGTGGTACTACATTATGGCAGCCTGAGCTGAGTAACATGCCATCTCTGGGTGTTTAGCGCTATAATTTTCTATCACTGGGGCAAATGGATTTTGCAGCCCACCATATGCTTGTGTTATAGGCCCCTCAAAAAACTGAGTGAGCACTGGCTGGACACGGAGGCTTTGCAAAGACCCTGACTGTCCCTGACTATGGTGTTTGGAGTGGGTTTCTGCCCTCAGGAGCAAGGGAAAGCACATAGGGACACGTGTAGGCTGTGTTTTACATTCTTCAGCATTTGTTTTTGCCCAGATGACCCACGAGTTTGTTTCTCACTGGTTTTCTCTGGGTGGGTGCTGGGGTGGGTAACATTCTCTAATTAATTACACCTGCCTGGACCCTGGCAGCCCTTGACTTGCTGCTCTCACGGGTGGGAGGGCTGTGCTTTGTTCATTGTGGTGGGTGATTCTCTAATAAAATGCTCCTTGAATTGACACTGACAGATCAATGATGCAGGAGGACAGAGTCATAGACAGAGGGGTTGGGGGACACTTGGGTGCTGCCATTTTGTGGTGGACTTTTAGTTCTGGACGAAAGTAACCCTACATATAATGTACTTCCTAGGACTCTGCATGACCCTTTGTGCTCTCACGTCTTGAATTTTAATAAGCATGGTTTGAATATAAGTGCGACCATGGTTCCAAAGTAATTAACACAACAGCACAGTGGAGACCTAGAAAATCTCTATCTATCTATCTATCATCTATTTACTTATCTCTATCATCTTTCTATTTATCTGTTTAGCTATCCCTATCATGTCTCTATAAACTATCTATCTCTACCTATTTCTCTATTTCATCTATCATTATCTGTATCTATCATCTATCTATTTATCTATTATCTATCTCTATCATCTTTTTATCATCATCTTTCTATCTACCTATCATTTATCTATCATCCATCCCTCCATCTATTACCTAAGTATCTATCTATCTATCCTCTATCTACCTATCTATCCTCTATCTCTCTATATAATCTATCTATACATCCATCCATCCATCTATCCATCTCTTTTCATCCATTTGTCTATCTGTCCATCCATCCATATCTATGCATCTATATATCTCTCCATACATCATCTCTCTCTCTCCACCCATTCATCCACCCATCTATTCATCTACCTATTCATCCATCTATCCTTCCATATCTATCATCTATCTAGTTATCATCCCTATCATCTTCTATTTATCTATCCCTGTCATGTATCTACAAACAATCTATCTATACCTCTCTCTCTATTTCATCTATCTATATCTATCATCTATCTATCATCTACTTGTTTATCTATCATCTATCTCTATCATCTTCTCATTATCTGTCATCAATCATTTATCATTTATCTATCATCTATCCATCTAGCTATCATCTATCAGTCATACATCTATTCACACCTACTATGGAAACTGCTTCAGTATGTAGTCAGTTAGAGCTTCCACATGCACAGATTTCATTTGGGTTAAGCACTCTGAAGTGTGAGTTATGGATGATTTCAAAGAATGGTGGGGGTCAACCCTAAAGCATCTCCCAGGTGTGCAGGAAGAGGGCTGGACACTCCAGCCCACAGCCCTACTTTTCTGAAGGGGGACACTAAATGGCTACGCCCCCCAGGATGTGTCCTACGAGCTTTCTGAAAGTGCAGTAACTGACGTTCAAGGTAATGCCCCCTTGAACCCTCTGGTCACTGCTATGCATCAAGCTGATTATGACCCAACATATCTGAGGAGCAGACGCCTCCCTGAATCTCCAACTGTTTTCTCTGTTACATCGGCTCTGCCCGACACACACCTGGAGTACCGTTCAGGACCGAGTGCCAGGAAAAGGATGACCTTCTCTGTGCATGCAGGGGAGGACTGCTTCCCATGCCGGATGCAGCAAGTCTGTGAGTTACCTTCAAGCTACCACCAACTTTAGAACAAACAACTATATTTAAACCAACACATGGAGGGGAAAAAAAATACATGTTAAAATATACATCTAACGGTTACAGAGAAACAATGCCTGAATTGTCATGACTTCCAGTTTATACCCACCAAATATAATTTCTCTAACAATCAGAGGAAGGAAACTCAGCTTCAGAATTTCCCTGGGACCAGAGGAGTGACTTTCAAATAAGAGTGCTTTAAACTCCTCCGACGGGGCTGAGTTGAAAACCATGCCTTTTACTCTCTAGGAAAATCATGGAGCATGCTTCTGACTCAGGATACACAAAAGGACCTAGTTTGACGTTTGATGAATCGACATCTGACTGCCCTCCTAACAGAAACATTTCCAGGGAATCCATCTCCTCCAATGTGCATTTTCTTCCCCCACGGGAAACTTTTCTTGGAAGTTCCTCATCTGCTACTTGAAAATCTTTGCACTTACATTGAGCTATTGGGGTTGGTGTGGGGATCTTGGGCTCCCAATGCACAGGAGTCTCCAGGCTTTCATGAGAAAAACCTCTCTGCCAGACCTTAACTCTAGATCTACTCCCAATTTTGTCCCTATCATGTCATTTTGGGTAATTTGAGTAACCCCTGAATGTGAGATCATCACAGCAATTTACTTCCTAATTTCTCTCTGTCCAGTTGCATCCGAAGAGTTGTGATGCACTTGGCCGCAACTGGAATTCAAATCTTCCACCTCTAGAGTTTTCCCTTGACATTCATCAGATTCCCTATTCTCTTCCTTTCCCTGATGGCACTGATAACAGGTAAGGAGCTGTTCCTGCTCAAAAATCATAATCTGTACAGTCTCCATGGGCAGAACCAACTGGGATATCTGGTCTACCACCTAACTTTTATGAGTCCTTGCAGGATTTTGCCTGCGAAAATGAATCACTATGTCACCTTAAAGCTATCTCCTTTCTCGAAGTAGGAGGCATCACACTCTCAATACGATTTAGGCATCCATGGAATCCTTCCCGTTCCTACAGGTCACATTTCCATTTTTACTAAACTTCTGCCCACACTGACGTATATGCACTAGGTGGTCAAACCGTATTTGTGCAATAGATGTGTTGAATTCCAAGCCCTGTCTTCATCTGATGAAGAAATGCATTTCACAGTCACCCAAAGACCTGACATCATAACTGATAAGAGTTCTTGGTTTGCTTATTATTTTTTTTGGCATCTTTTCTTTCAGCCCTCCAAGAAAATTACCTTTAAAGTATTTTCCTTGGAGGGTTTCTCTCTTATTTTCTTCGCTGTCAATGACCAACATATTCTGTTCTCTTAAATATTCACAGCTCCTTTCCCCTTTGGGGGTGGAGGGGTATAATCATAGCTACGTTCCCAGGTTCATTGTTTTTCCTGTTTCAGCATCCTTTTTGGTTAATGAACACAGCTTAGGAACACTTATAAGTTTGGTTCAACATTCCAATCTGTTTCAATAATCCTTTCTGACTTTTCTCAAGGAAGCAAGGGATGGTTAAGTGTTTCCAGGCTTGGGGAGGCTCTCCCGGGCATATCCTAAGAGAAATGTGGACTCTTCTTGGGCTTTTCCTGAAATCCAGCTCATGGTCTCTCCATGCAAGCTGAGTCTGCTTATCTGAAAATAACATTAGACTCACTCAAGCAGAATGGTTCGCTCCCTGAGCTGTTTCATGCTCACCTTTGACAAAAGGACAGGTGATCCAAGCCAAGGTAGCTTCTAACCAGCCACTGGCAAGATGTAATCTCTCTAGTCCATTGTGGGACCCCCCCCAGTTTTCTTGCCTTAAACCCTTGTAAATCAAGTGAATTTTTTCTTCCACCTTTTCTCTCCTCTCTGTTTCTTCTGTTCCGTAACCCTGCCCCTTCTTGGGGAAGCAATTTTTTTTTCAGTTCTAGTTAATTAGCCTTAGACATAATAATAAAGTTAAACCATATCCATTTTCTGCTAAGTTTAGTAAAACAAGGTTTCCTTCTTTTACTATTCTGCTAAATTGTCTCACAGTTACATACATAACGTACAATTTAAAAAACAACTGGGGCTTCCCTGGTGGCCCAGTGGTTGAGAGTCCGCCTGCCGATGCAGGGGACACGGGTTCGTGCCCCGGTCCGGGAGGATCCCACATGCCGCGGAGCGGCTGGGCCCGTGAGCCATGGCCGCTGAGCCTGCGCATCCGGAGCCTGTGCTCCGCAACGGGAGAGGCCACAACAGTGAGAGGCCCGCGTACCGCAAAAAAAAAACAAAAACAAAAACAACTGTACTTGAATAGGATATGAGAGTGCTCAGAAGCTCCTTCTTTTAGCTAAAAACAAAAATATCTCTTATGTAAAATTCATGCTGTTAAATTAGGACCAAGTTTCACATTATTTTGGTTGATTCTAAATAAGTGGTCTTAAGTAAATTTTGAAACCTTATATCCCTTCTCAGAAATTTTTGTTGACCTCTAAAATTCCTCATCATGTCTCAATAGTTGTAAAATATACAGTTTACAGAAAATTGTGAACATTGACATGAAAATTTCATCAGTCTTTGAAATGGATCCATTTGGATTCCCACCGTAATGCATATGAAAATACTTGAACAAGCTCATTTTAACAGGTCAGAAGTTCTTCATTTTTTTTGTCTCTGAAATTCTATTTTCATATCACTTTTCTTGGGGAAGCAGTTTAATGATTTACACTTCCCTGTAAGAAAAATCTACTCCAATTAGCATTTTTTTCTTCTTCCTGTTTTATTGAGATATAACTGACACACAGCACTGTATAAGTGTAAGGTGTACAGCACAATGATTTCACTTACATACATCGTGAAATAATTATCACAAGTTTAGTGAACACCCATCATCTCCTATAGATACGAAATTAAAGACATAGAAAAAAATTCCGTTTTGTGATGAGAACTCTTAGGATCGACTATCTTTACACCTTTCATACAGAAGACCCCACAGGTGTTCATTCTACTTTTCATGTTGTACATCACAACCACAGTACTTATTTATCTTATCTTATAACTTATTTATCTTATAACCGTACCTTTTGACTTCCTTCATCCGATTTTTTTCTATGGGTTTTTGAAGTATAATTGACTTACGACACTATGTTATTTCTGGTACACAACACAGTGATTCAGTATTTCTAAACATTTCAAAATGGTCACCATGCTAAGTCTTGTTACGATGTCACCATACAAAGTTATCACATAGTCATTGACTACATTCGCCACACTGCACTTTTCACACTCTCGACTCGTTTATTTTGTAACTGAAATGTCTTTCAGGCACAGGGTTTTGCACGCGTTTGCCCTTGGTTAAATATTGAGGCAACATCATGTTCATGACCATAAACTACAGAGTATCCTAATTTTGTTGGCTATTTGAGAGTGCAGTGTATTACTGTAGGAGCACTAATGCATTTTAACAAGTCCGGATGTGAACATGAGCACACTGCCAGGATTATTCTAATGTGTACGAGCCAATATGTTTATATATATACACCTTCTAACACATATCATATTAAATCCATGCATACAGTTTAGGACAAAACCAAAAAAGGACCCTGTGTTTCCTGTATCGTATAACACGGCGGCATCTGGTACGAGTTTCAGCCAGGCCAGGTCACGTCCCTGACCACATGTGTTATTTAAATAAGACTTCCCTTCTCTCCACTGCTCTGTGAGGTAAAGCAGCTGATACCACTTTGACACTGATCTTCTGATTGCAACAAGGAAATTATAGAAGATTCAGTCCTAGGGAATTCCCGGTGGTCCAGCGGTTAGGACTCAGCACTTTCACTGCCGTGCGCCCAGGTTTGGTCAGGGAATTAAGATCCCGCAAGCTACACGGCGCCCTCCGCCCCCCACCCCAGCCCCCCGATAAAAGATCTGGCTCTGAAAATAAAGTCTTTGGGGAGGAAATATTGCCTGAATGTCGTGGGATGGTTTCTGTCTTTCGCACAAACGTCTGTGTTTTCTGTGGACACCCAGATTCCCAGCTAACTGAAGGGAATTTTGTCTCTCCCTTTTCCAAAGGGAGCCAAAGGCATCCCTGCAAAATATGCAATACACACAGGAGGGCTGGCATGCCAGAAATGCCACAGCAGCCCAATCAAAGATTCTTTCCACCGCAGCCTTTCCGTTAGCTTGGTTGCAGTGGCTGATTTCATGGAAGAGGATGAGCGACCCCTTCTTCAGCCAGCAGCATGGAGCGGAACATTTGCAAAGCTGTGACTGCCTTAAAGATGGATCTCTACCTCTGATAAAATGACGCACGCACCCATCTTACGGCAGAAAGATTGAGTTGCACCTTTTTGCTCCTAAGATCTCTCAGCCGATCCTTCTGGTCCACAGAGGTGGTTTGAGAGAAAACATCCGGCTTCCAACAGCCAGTATTTCATTTCCCACTGGTTGGCGCAAGTGGACATCATTGCTGGTGGATGGGATGTTTCCTACTGAAGCCGAATCCGGCCTCCGTGCCCTGACACCAAATTAATTTTTGGAGACCAAGTTTGGGGTGAAGCAGAAGAGAATAGCTTTATTGCTTTGCCAGGCAAAGGGGGCCACAGTGGGCTAATGCCCTCAAAACTGTGTGTCCCAGGGACTTCCCTGGGGGCACAGCGGTTAAGAATCCGCCTGCCAATCCAGGGGACATGGGTTCGAGCCCTGGTCCGGGAAGATCCCACATGCCGCGGAGCCACTAAGCCCATGCGCCACAACTACTGAGCCTGCGCTGCAGAGCCTGTGAGCCGCAACTACTGAAGCCCACGTGCCACAACTACCGAGCCTGCGCTCTAGAGCCTGCAAGGTGCAACTACTGAGCCAATGCACCACAACTACTGAGCCCACGTGCCACAACTACTGAAGCCCGCGTGCCTAGAGCCCGTGCTCCGCAACAAGAGAAGCCAGCGCAATGAGAAGCCCGCGCACCGCAACAAAGAGTAGCCACAGCTCGCCACAACTAGAGAAAGCCCGCGCGCAGCAACAAAGACCCAATGCAGCCAAAAGTAAATAAATAAATGTTAAACAAAACACAGAAAACTGTGTGTCCCAACCTGGAGGTGGTTGTGAGGAGTTTTACAGCGATGGTTCAAAGAGGGCGTGGTCAGCTCACGGGCACTCTTCTCATTGGTTGGTGGTGAGGTCATCGAAGTCAGCATCATTGACCTTCTGGTTCCAACGGGTCTGGGTCTGCGTGCTGGTGGGCAGCATGCAGTTAACTTCTCCCACCTGCTGGGGTTTCCGTACCTGCAGAAGAACTCAAAGATGGTGTCATGTGTATCTCTTGAGGGGGAACCAGAACCCTGCCCCCAGGCTGCACCATTGTTTCTCTTGACTGTTCCTCCCTTGTCTCTGCATCCCCTCCCTTCCCTGATTAGCAACTGTTTGAACCTGCCCGTTGGAACGCAGGGAAGGTCCCGGGGGCTGAAGGAAGCCTATTTCGTGTGATCAAGAAGTGCGGGGCACAGAAAAGCTTTTGTGCCCAGGAGCCCCACAGGGTCTTGCTCCTATCACTACCAGGGATTGTATGCAAATTTTACATTTTTGGGGTCAACGTCAGGATTTCCTCATTTCGGTTCCATTCAAGTGAGCACATGTGTCTTGAGCCCCTGCTGTGTGAGACCTAAGACGGTCGAATGTATACGCTCACATTGCTAAAGGCCAGACATCCGAGGCCAAGGTGTGAGCCTGACCATGTTCCCCTCAGAGGCTCTATATGAGGGTCCCTCCTTCCGCCGTCCAGCTTCTGACAGCGCCAGGTGTCCCTTGATTTGTAATGCATCACTCCAATCTCCTTATCCTCGGGGCATACATTCCAAGACCCCTGCAACCGCGAAGAATACCAAACCTTCTGTACACGCTGTATTTTTCTACACATATATACCTAGGATAAAGCTTAATTTATACATTAGGTACATTAAAAGGATGCCCGAGTTGCCAGCATCACTACCCCTGTGCTTCGGGGTCATCATTAAGTAAAATAAGGGTTCTCTGAACCCAAGCACTGAGATACCGGAGAGAGTTGATCTGATAACCAAGACGGCTGTGAAGCGAGGAAAGGGTGAAACTTGCTGGACAAAGAGAGGATTCACGTCACGGGCAGGACAGAGCTGACCGCGCAAGATTTTCTCACACCATGCTACACAATTTAAAACTTACGAATTGTTTATTTCTTCAATTTTTCCATTTAATATTTTCTGACTGAGGTGGACCATGGGTAACTGAAACCATGGAAAGTGAAACCACAGATGGGGGGGAGTATTGTATCTGCCTTTGATCTCATATGGCCTTCTCCACCTGTGTCTGTCTGTGTCCAAATTTCCCTGTTCTTTTTTACTTTTGGATTTTAAAAATATTTTTAAATTAAAATAATTTGTAAATATTATTTTTTTTAATTGAAGTATAGCTGATGTACAGCGTTGTGTTGGTTTCAGGTGTACAGCAAAGTGATTCAGTTATACGTATGTATTCTTTTTCGGCTTCTTTTCCCTATAGGTTATTACAAAATATTGAGTATAGTTCTCTGAGGAGATCCTCGGTGGTTATCATTTTAGAGATAGTAGTGTGTATACGTTAATCCCACGCTTCTAATTAAGGACACCAGTCACGTTTTGTGAGGGCCCACCCAAATGACCTCATGTTAATTTGATCGTGTCTGCAAAGCACTTATTTCCAGATAAGGTCACATTCACAGGTACTCGCAGTTGAGACGTCAAACATCGTTTTTTTTTGGTGGGGGACCAATTCAACCCCCAGCACCATTCAAGTGTACCAGCTCTCTGAGCACTTCTCACCATCTTCACTGCAATCACCCTGATCCAAAATACCACCAACTCTTTTCCAGCAAACAGTCAGAGTGCCGTGGATTATTAGGGATGTTCCCAAAGGCACACGTGATTTCATTATTCTACAGGACTCGCTTCACCCCTTAGCATCTTGTCTGGACAACCTGCTCCTCACTCACTCTTCCCCACCTGTGCTGTTCCATGAACATACTAGGTGACCCTTACCACAGGGCCTTTGCACAACCTGTTCCCACTACCTGGGAAACTCTCCCTCCAGCCGTCTGCTTGAGATCAGCCCTCATGGTCCCCATGCCTTAGCTGAAATGCCACCTTCTCCATGAAAGCAAGCTTGACAGTCCTGCACAGAAAATTTCAACTTCTCTTCTGCTCTCAGCTGAGGGCTCCCATTCCCCATCTACTCTTCTGCTTTTTAAACTTTCCATGGCATGTATCACCTTCTAGCATTTTCTGTGATTCACAGATGCCTGATGTTTATGCTATAATAGAGGCTTCAGCAGAATGCAAGACATGTTTTCTTCCCTGACGTAGCCCAGTAGCCGCATGAGTCCCTCTGAACAAACGTGAGACTCAGTAGATGTCTACTGAATGAATGAATGAATTCACGATGGATGAGTCCCTCTGCAAAAAGGCAGGACTCGGTAGATGTCTACTGAATGAATGAAAGTTAAATGCCTCTCCCGAGATCTCACTAATAAGAATCAGAAACAGGGCTCAAACTCACATTTCCATGTGGAATCCAACCTTCTTTCCACAACAGCAAAATCTAGTAGAAATACATTCACTCATGGCTACGAGCCCATTTTCAAGATGTAACCATAAGGAAAAACCATTAAGACTCATGTTAAAATAATCTATATAATGATATTTGGAGGATAAAAGGGAAACAAAACATGACCCTGAAGTACCCCTAAACATTTCATTATCTGCTTACAGAATACAAATTTTCAACAGGACAATTTTAACTGAATCAGCTGAGACTGACCCTACGGAAATTCCTGGAGCTGTAATATGTTAAAATGGCCCCGCTCACGTTTTTAGTATAAATACAGTCTCATTTTCTTTCTTACAGTACAAGGGAAAACCAAATAATGTCAACAAACCTCAGGAGAAATAGACAAATTATATCATCAAGGCAAAAACAAATTATTGAGGAAACAAAAAGTCGGACTCAATTCCACAACAAAGCATTTGCATGCTTTTAATACTATTGAGGAGTAGAGCATAAATTGGGTTTTCTAAAAACACTTAATTCCCCTCAATTCCAATTCTTGCTTTGCTGTTTGTAGTGGTTTGTTTGTTGTTCTATCGTCCTAAATTGCTTCCGAGAACTAGAATGTAGTCTTGATGCTAATCCAATTCAGCTATATTCATTTCCTTATTATTTTCTCAATAAGTAAATATTTTCATTTTGGAGAACGGTTCCAAAACACAATTATACCTCCCAGCAAGGGTTGTCATGCAAATTCGTAAGTCACTACTACTTTATTTTTATTTTATTTAATTAATTAATTAATTTATTTATTTTGCGGCACGCGGGCCTCTCACTGTTGCGGCCTCTCCCGTTGCGGAGCACAGGCTCCGGACGCGCAGCCTCAGCGGCCATGGCTCACGGGCCCAGCCGCTCCGCGGCATGTGGGATCCTCCCGGACCGGGGCACGAACCCGCGTCCCCTGCATCGGCAGGCGGACTCCCAACCACTGCGCCACCGGGGAAGCCCGGCAGTCCTATTTTTATGTAAGCAAACTCCGTATTATTCTCCATAGTGGCTGCACCAATTTACATCCCCAGCAACAGTGCACGAAGGTCTCCTTTCCTCCACAGCCTCTCCAACACTTGTGTCTTGCCTCTCTGAGTCACTCCTATTTTAAGCATAAATGGTTTGGGGTGTAACATCCTTAAAGGAAAATTGAGGGGAGCAAATGTCACGTCATCTTCAGGGATCCAATCACTTACCAAACATTTGTTGCACGCCTCTTAATTCTAGGGCACTGGGTGAGTTGTTTTTTTTTTTTTTTGACAGAACGTAAAGCCTTAACATTTTTTATTTTTTAACTTTTAGTTTATATTGGAGTATAGTTGATTAACAATGTTGTGATAGTTTCAGGGGAACAGCAAAGTGACTCAGTGATACATAGACATGTATCTATTCTTTTTCAAATGCTTTTCCCATTTTGGTTGTTACATAATATCGAGCAGAGTTCCCTGTGCTCTACAGCAGGTCCTTGTTGGTGATCCATTTTAAATATAGCCGTGTGGACATGTCAACCCAAACCTCCCGAACTATCCCTCCTCCCATTTCCCCCCTGGTAACCGTAAATTTATTCACTCATTCGTTCGCTTAATTATTCAAGAATTTTTGTTGGGTGCTGATTTGGGCTAGTCTCTGTCTTAACACCTAGAGGACGAATGGGGACAAAATAGATGTGGCTCCTACTTTTGGGGAAGTGTTGATCTTTTAGAGGAAGTTGTTTGAATACTGAGGAGCTGAAGTGCATGTCTAAGAAGGGAAAACAGGGGTGCTGAGGGGCACAATGCCAGGGATTGTGAGGTCTGTCCATTCGAACTCCAGGCTTTCTCTTTCTCTTGGTCATTTTTTGGTCCAGGTTTCTCCAGTTTGCCTACTGCCACGTCCTCCTACGTCCTCCAAGAGGGCGCCTGCCCCTCAGCTCCACGCTTGCCCAAAACCCTCCTGGAGGTCAGGACTCTGCTCTGCCCAGCTGGTTTTCTTTGCATCAGAGGAGATGCTGACAGGCAGACTGAGCATCCTCGGTCAGGTGTAAAGTCATCCACCTGGAAGGACCCTCCCCAGGGAGCTCACCTTGAGTTCTTCACAGATGTGGAGAACACCCCTGGGATTTCCCTGGGGGGGGAAAAAAAACCCTTCCTGACCCAAGAACCACGCAACGTCCGTGAACTCTGGGGCCAAAGGGATCTTTCTGCCGCACCGACTGGAGGGTTTGGGACAGTTCAGTAAATCGCTCATCACAAGAGCCTGATTCCTTGGAAATTCATCTGCATGTGTGAATTTTCTTTTATTTACTTTATGTCTCTGTGCTTTTAGGTCACAACTACTTTCCAAGCCTGTCATTCTGAGGCATATCTTACATCCTGATAACCTGTCCTTCTTACTGTGGTTAAAATACCCCTAATATACATTGCACCACCTGTATTAATTTCCTAGGGCCGCCATAACAAAGTGCCCCCCGCTGGGGGGCTCCACACAACAGAAAAGTCACTCTGAAGAGCAGAGCGTGAAGTCGAGGTGGAGGCACGACTGATTTCTTCCGGAGGTTCTGGGGGAAATTCACGCCTCTCTCCCAGCTTCTGGTAGCTGCTCACAATCCTTGCGTTCCTTGGTTTACAGAGACATCATCCCAATTTCTGTCTTTACGTTCCTACGCCGTTCTCCCCGCCTGTGTGGATCTGTGTCCAGATTTCCAGTCCTGTTGGATTAGGGTCCCTCCCTACTCCGGCACGACTTCATTATTTCACAATGACCCTAATTCCAAATAAGGTCACATTCGGAGGGACAGAGAGTCGGGACTTTAACATATGAATCTGAGGGGCACACAGTCAACTCATAACGCCGTTGTAAGCATTTTAAAATACCCGACTGGGTGGCATTGAGCACAGCCACAGTGTTGTGCGATCATCCCCTTTATGTAGTTCCAAACGGTTTTCATCACCCCAAGGGGAAACTCTGTACCCGTGAAAGCAGTCACTCCCGTTTTCCCTCCCTGTGGCCCCTGGCAAACACTAATCTGTATTCTGTCCCGTGTTTAAACGCTGGCTAACGCAGGCATTTGTAAATACGTCGAACGGAAGCCCGATCTTACCTAGAGAGTTCAGATGCCTTGTGGCGCTTGGAATGGCACGCTCTCTCTGGTTCTGTCTGCAGACGGGGGCACAGGAGAACTTACATGACCTCACTCTTGGATCAGGAAATACTTTTCACCAGTGATTCAGATAACCCCATTCCAAGAGCAGGCTTTTTAAGCTCCCACGATTAAAACCAGCTGAAGTAAAGCCAACTCACTCCCTTGACGAGAACGAGATTACCGTATCTAGAAACAGCGGTGAGGCTCAGGCGTGGCAAAATAAGAATAAAAAGCCCCAGGGTGATCAGGTCAGGGAGAAAAAAAAAAAGATATGGCCGGAGGGTGGGTGAAAGTCAGGGCTGGTCTGAGTGTTCGCAAAACTGAAATGGCAAGATTGTCATTTGTAACTGTCCGCCCTGCTCTTGCGGGCAGATAAAGTGGCGAGATGGCTGGTGTGTCAATCTTGTTTGGAATGCTGAGTCCTAGGGAGACTGGGGCGGGGTAGCACGCCCAGTGGGCTCCCGAAGCCTTTTCTTGTCCCCCCGTTTCTTGTAGGCAAGACTGCAGCCTCCGAGACCTTCCCGGAGTTCCCAAGGGTGGATGTGGAACAGTTGCTAATCAAGTCCCTGCTGACCGGGAGACCCTGCACACGCCCTGATCTTATCAGCAACCCCACCCTTGAACTATTGCTATAAACGCATCAAATGCTCCCAAGGTGGGATACATAGTTTTTCGAGGGCAGGAGCCCGCTGTGCCCCTCTCTGTCTGGCAAAGCAGTAACGCTCTCCTTTTCTACTTCGCCCCAAACTCTGTCTCTGAGATTCGATCTGGCGCCGGTGCAGACAAGCTCAGTTTTTGACATCACTTAGCAGGCTCCGACACGTGTGTCCAGTGAGCAAATCAACTCAACAAAACATGTCAGACTAGATAAGACTGGCCATTCCCTCAAAACCTTTAGATTCCAAAACATTTCATCATGAGCTCAAAATATGCCTTACATTATGCTATGAGGCTATATATATACCCAACAAACATAAGCATTGGATTTCCCTGAGCGCCAAATGAAAACTGGGGAGCTGTGCAAAGGAGGAGTTCATTTTTCTATTACTTTCTTCTCTTTTGTTGCTGCGGTTCATGGCGAGAACACTGGTGTTTGGTTTTGTTTTGGTTTTCTCAGCGTTGGAGCTGCCGATGGAATCAGATGGACATGCAAAGGTCAGCGAGTTCTGAGAGGCGAGCATGGGATTTATTTTGTGTTTTGGTTTACATCGATGGGTTGCACAGCATGGGAATGGAAATAGCATTTACGGAGGAACTGCTAGATGGGAGGCACAGGGAAGGTCGGGCAGCTAGGATCAAAGCAACATCCTCAAGGTTGTGACAACCCCTTGGCCATGTTTTGGGGAAGCTCAGCTTTGCTCAGCAGCGTGTCAGGCTGCTGCGGTCACACAGCTCAAGGGAACATCTAAGCTTCTATAAACAAAACACAGTGAAACAACACACCATAGATGTTAAAATACAATAGGAAAAAAAAATGGATGACCATAAAATCATCTTAGATCCCTTTCAAGAACAAGTTCTTGCAAAACAGACTTCTACTCTTTATAAAAGAAGCCACAGAATTATCCGAATAGATGTTCCCCTTTACGATTTGCTTTAAACTTAAAAATAGACGTATATTTGGATGGTATCCTATAAAATGAAACTCCATCTCTGTAAACCTAGTGTCCTTTTCATCCGGTGACTGAAAATAGCTGGAAGATAGCCAGTGTTTGAAACGCTCTGAACAACCACAAGGTAATCCGTAATTTGGGACTATTAACTGATCTCTTTCTACATTAGGTTCACTGACAAAGTCTGGTCAGGCTGTTGAAACAAACTGTTTGGCTGCAAGTTTACTATGTCTGTCCTTCATCATCGTTCTCTTTCAACGTGATTTTCTTTTCCTTCATAAATGGAAGAACCACTGGTAAGGTCACATGGGGTAAAATAAATATGGGGGTCGGAGTCTTCTAGCGTAACCAACCAAGAAATGTTTCTTTTTTACAAGGGCTGTGGCTACATGAAATCTCTCTCCAGAGACAGGAAAAACCAACGCTATCCATTTAGCATCTGTAGTTTCTCTTCATCACTTTATGATACAGTTAAAATAATTTTCACTGTCCTGAAAAGAGGACCACCCTGGACAATAGATTTTTACCAAGAGTAAAAAAAAAAAAAAATTCCAAGAAATGCCATTAAAACAAGTCCTATTCTCCTCCCAGCTGCCTTTTCTGTGAAGCAATGCTAAAACGCAGTAGCTGTGTGAATGCATCGTTTGATGGACTTTGTTTTTTAACAGAAAATGTCTTATAAATCACACGTCAACCTTTTCTTTTCTGAGCTAAGAAAATTTGAGAGCATAAGGCATATAGTAATATGCAGAGTGTGTGAAGGGACTTCCCTGGTGGCACAGTGGTTAAGAATCCACCTGCCAATGCTGGGGACACAGGTTCGAGCCCTGGTCAGGGAAGATCCTACATGCCACAGAGCAGCTAAGCCCGTGCACCATAACTACTGAGCCTGCGCTCTAGAGCCCACGGGCCACAACTACTGAGCCCGGCTGCCACAACTACTGAAGCCTGCACGCTCTAAGGCCCACATACTGCCACTACTGAGCCCACGTGCTGCAACTACTGAAGCCCGCGCGCCTAGAGCCCATGCTCCGCAACAAGAGAAGCCACCGCAATGAGAAGCCCGCGCACCGCAATGAAGAGTAGCCCCCGCTCGCTGCAACTAGAGAAAGCCTGCGCGCAGCAACAAAGACCCAACGCAGCCAAAAATAAATAAATAAATTTATATTAAAAAAGAGAGTGTGTGAGTAGACCACCTGGGCATATACCCTGAGAAAACCATGATTCAAAAAGAGTCATGTACCAAAATGTTCATTGCAGCTCTATTTACAATAGCCAGGAGATGGAAGCAACCTAAGTGCCCACCAACAGATGAATGGGTAAAGAAGATGTGGCACATGTATACAATGGAATATTACTCAGCCATAAAAAGAAATGAAATTGAGTTATTTGTAGTGAGGTGGATAGACCTAGAGTCTGTCATACAGAGTGAAGTAAGTCAGAAAAACAAATGCTGAATGCCAACACATATATAGGGGATCTAAGAAAAAAAAAAAGGTCATGAAGAACCTAGGGGTAAGACGGGAATAAAGACACAGACCTACTAGAGAATGGACTTGAGGACACGGGGAGGGGGAAGGGTAAGCTGGGATGAAGTGAGAGAGTGGCATGGACATATATACACTACCAGATGTAAAACAGATAGCTAGTGGGAAGCAGCCGCATAGCACAGGGAGATCAGCTCGGTGCTTTGTGACCACCTAGAGGGGTGGGATAGGGAGGGTGGGAGGGAGAGGCAAGAGGGAGGGGATATGGGGATATATGTATACGTGTAGCTGATTCACTTTGTTATACAGCAGAAACTAACACACCATTGTAAAGCAATTATACTCCAATAAAGATGTGAAAAAAATTTTTTAAAAAATTATACAATTTTTAAAGGTTACTTTCCATTTACAGCTATTACAAAATATCGGTACAAAACAAAGTTATGGTTACCAATGGGGAAAGGGGGGGAGGGATAAATTGGGAGACTGGGATTGACACATACACACTACTATATATAAAACAGATAACTAATAAGGACCTACTGTACAGCACAGGGAACTCTACTCAATACTCTGTAATGACCTATATGGGGAAAGAAACTGAAAAAAAGTGGATACATGTGTATGTATAACTAATTCACTTTGCTGTACAGCAAAAACGAACACCACATTGTTAATCAACTATACTCCAATAAAAATTAATTTAAAAAATATTGGCTATACTCCTCGTGCTGTACAAAACTGGGGGATTTATACCTCATGCTTTCTCGTGGTAACCTCACAGTGTTTTCTTCTGTGCGTTCTCTTTCTTGCTTTTGCTCTTACAGGTGAGAAAGCTCAAATTCAGACAGCTCAGTGTGAAAGCCCAGAGTTGAATCTGATGTGCCTGGTTATAACGTCAGGGTTTGCCCACTGCCTCCAGACACTGTGGAATGCCGTTATTCAACTTGGTTTTCAAAAAAATGTCATACGTGTAGCCATACCCTGAAGCGTGTGTCAAAACCAAGGGAGCATGAAAAGCCCCTTGCACATTTCCAGTCCTACTCGCGCATTTCACAGAGTGAACGTATTCTTTTTTGTCCAGTAAGCCATCTTTTTAGAAAAGCAGAAAGACAAGATGTGCAGTATCTCAAAAAAGTGTCAAATGCATAAAAGTCAAGGTCTTGTCGACAGGATGAAAAATTTGCACTGGGTGTGGCCACCCTAAGCCGGAGGATTGCGGGGAGAGGGGATAATAAATTACTTTTAAGCTACTGTCTGGATTGGTATTTAGAAACAAGTAAATGGGCCTGATTTGTTCCAGACGTGTCCTCGGATGTACACTAGACATTCTATCTCCCTTAGCCGAGTCAGAACTGGGGAATCTCTCTATTTGTCTATCTAAAGATGTTGCCCCAAACAAATGGGAGATCTCACTGTGCAAAGTAATTTCCAGAAGTTGCATCCATTTTAGAAGGAATGTAACATAAGATGGAGAGGAAACCGAACACAGAGAGATCGTCAAAGCCGCATGCATCTGGTTTTCATTTGGGCTGTATGTTTATTTTCGTCGTGTAACTTTCATTTTCCAAGTGGCTGGCGGGTAAAAGGTTTTAACTGATGCAACTCTTTTTCCAACTGGCAACTTTCTGGCTGTCATCCCGAGACTGTGTCCCATGGTTCCATGAAAATACATTGACGACAGAAAACCTCCGCCTCCAGGTTTATTCAGACCCTTGCAAAAATCCTTCTTAATGGATCACACATGTTCTAGGGTGGCTAAGGTATCAGGCTCTCCCAGGAGTGAGAAGGAGCTTGGAGGAATCCCATTTCCCCCTCTACCACCTACTCAGTACATCAAGTCCCTTGGATTCCACGGAGTGGTCAAAAGGCCAATTAAGTAGAAATAAAGGCAAGCTTTATTCAGTTTATACTTTATCTCTGATCATTCATTTCTACATAAATCAGACTTGTTATATCTCTCTTTCCTTTGAAAGCAGGATTCTCTCTAAGCGAAGACTTGTAGACGGCTGGGCTGTAGGTTGGACACCTTATTCTTCTAATTCCCCCAAATCTTGCTTTGTGTATTTAAGTGCTTTGCTACCAGGTCCAAAGAACGTTAGCATGTTCATAACTTTTTGGCGAAAATTGATCGCTTCATACTAGCTTTCTTTATCCATAGCTTTCTTTTTTTTTAACTTCCTAAAGTCTTTTTTACTTGACTTGAATAGGGCTCCAGAAAGTTCTTCTTCAGTTACTCACCATTTTAGTGTTTTCATATCTTTATCTTAGCCTTTCTTGGTTATTGGTTTCAGACCCTTTCAAACTAGCAAGAACCTAGATTTTTTTTTTTTAAACCCGATCTGAGAGTTATCTGTCAAGAGAGATTTTCATCCGTTTATATGTACTGCCATTGCTAATATTTCTAAATTTCATTTTGGGTGCTTATTTTACAATTTCTAGGAACCGTTTCCTTTCTTCGCTTCTATTATTTCTCTTCTATGATACCTAAATAAAAAAAAAATATTTCTCCCATGTTTTTAAGAGGAAGCTGTTTTCAGTCTTCATTATTTAGTGATTAAATTTAATACGCCTAACAACTTCAGCAGAAAAATAATGAAGCTCACGTTCACTGTCTTCTCAAAGAGGTGACTTGCTTTAACTTTGTTCCATTTTCATTCTGCAAGTTATATCACTGCTAACTTCGGCCCCACCTTTGCTTGTATGCCTTCATGGAGTCGTAATTTTATTATTGGTGCTGGCTTTGATGTGGTCAGTGTTAGACCGGTTTCACACTCTGGTCCTTTTCTCCTTTTGCTCACAATGTTTCTTGCATCCTTTTCCTTCATCTGACTCCAACATTGTCCTTCCTGTGAGTTTCCTTTTGAAGTCCCAATAATGAGGGTCCGTGAGAGGGAAACACTCTGGCTTTGGGGAAACACCCGGGCTTTGCACTATGTCTTTATTTCCTCTGTACTCTTTGGGGAAACACTTTGGCTTTGCACTATGTCTTTATTTCCTCTGTACTCAGAATAGACTCGACTCAGCGTAGAATCTTAGACAACCAGAAATCTCTCTTTCATGCTTAAAAGACATACTTCTAGCTTCCAGCCCTCCTGATGGTGTAGAGATGTCTTCTCTGGGTCTTAGCGGATACTTTGAGGTCACCTGGCTATTTTAAGTTTTCCCCTCTGTTTTTGAATGTCTACCATGTTCCTGCTATGTGTTTGATGGTGTGTTTATTTTTCCATACCATGATTTTTCAACTGGGGAATTAAAGTTGTTCACACATGTACACACTGCTGTATTTATTTTTTATTTATTTATTTACTTTTAAATTATGGTCATATCTCATTTAAAAATTTATTTTTATTTTTGGCTGCGTTGGGTCTTCGTTGCTGCGCGTGGGCTTTCTCTAGTTGCGGCGAGCGGGGGCTACTCTTTGTTGCAGTGCATGGGCTTCTCATTGCAGTGGCTTCTCTTGTTGCAGAGCATGGGCTCTAGGCGTGCAGGCTTCAGTAGTTGTGGCACATGGGCTCAGTAGTTGTGACTCACAGGCTCTAGAGCTCAGGCACAGTAGTTGTGGCTCACGGGCTTAGCTGCCCCGCGGCATGTGGGATCTTCCCAGACCAGGGCTCGAACATGTGTCCCCTGAACTGGTGGTTAGGTTCTTAACCAATGCGCCACCAGGGAAGTCCCGACAATGCTATATTTAAAATGGATAACCAGGGCTTCCCTGGTGGCGCAGTGGTTGAGAGTCCGCCTGCCGATGCAGGGGACACGGGTTCGTGCCCCGGTCCGGGAAGATCCCACGTGCCGCGGAGCGGCTGGGCCTGTGAGCCATGGCCGCTGAGCCTGCGCGTCCGGAGCCTGTGCTCCACAGCGGGAGAGGCCACAACGGTGAGAGGCCCGCGTACCGCAAAAAAAATAAATAAATAAAATGGATAACCAGTAACATCCCAATACGCAGGTGTCTTTAGTTTTTTTTGTTACCTTAACCATCCGTTTTCTATTTTTCAGAATTGTGTCGCGAACTGTGTTCTGCTGTCTCCCTTTCTCTTTGTGTGTGATTATGCAGTTTAATCATGTCCTCTCATTTCTGTAGGGCTTGCCTCCATATTTATTACAAATGCTTCTTTTCAGGAACGGCCTCAGGCTGCCACCTGGGAAATCATGAGTTCTGCGCCATTAGAACAGTGTGTCTGAGAAGAACATTGCTGTATGCTTGACATTTGGGGCCAAGGGGTACAAACCTGATTAAATAGTTTATTCTTAAATTGTGCTATTTGATGAATGCAAGTCTTTGCTCTAGGGGTCTGGAATCTGAAGAGCTGAAATTGTGATGTAGGTACTTCAGCCTTCATGACAGATCCCCAGTAAAATTCCTGGACACCGAGGCTCGGGTGGGCTAATCTGACTGGCCAGAGTTCAGATGTGTCGTTACATACCACTGCTGGGACAATTAGCCATAACCACGTAACTCCACCGGGAGAGGACGCCTGGAAGTATGTGCCTTGCTTCTCCTGGACTTTGTCCCACAGACCTTCAGGCTTTGCTAATTTTAAGGAAGGAGGATGAGAGGATGCTCTGGGCTAATGGTAATGTCTACCTCAATAGGGTTGGTCGCACAGACGTATTTATTTGTAGAAACTTATCATAGGGTACACTTAATATTTATGCCTTTCATTGTATGTAAACTTTACCTAGAAATAATTTTAAACAAATAGTAAAACCTAGTTAATGATACGTATACTGAAAGTTTCAGGGTAGCCTGTGTGGATGTCTGTACGTATTTTAAAATGTCTCAAAAAGAAGCGTAGAATAATGGATGGAAATTGGGATAGATAAATGGACAGATAGGCCGACAAAGCAAGTCTAGTAAAATGTCAATGCTTCACTCTGGGTGATCAGTACGTGAGTGTTCAGTGTAAAATCTTTTCAAATTATATGTTTAAAGTTTTTCCTAATAAAATATTTGAAAAAATCAAAATTGGAACATTACAACAAAGTTTCCATTTTTACTGTGATTTTGAAACGGAAGTTTTGTTCTCAATAAAGTTTCCTCAAGAAAAAATAAATAAATAAAATGGATAACCAAGAAGGACCTACTGTATAGCACAGGGAACTCTATTCAAGATTCTGTAATAACCTAAATGGGACAAGAATCTGAAAAAGAAGAGGTACATGTATACGTATAAGTGAATCACTTTACTGTACCCCTGAAACGAACACAACATTGTTAATCACCTATACTCCAATATAAAATAGAAAGTTAAAAAAAAGGTCATTCACAGATCTGCTAAAATGAGCAACCACTGTTTCTTCAAGTATGACTCGGCCCCTTCTTTCTTTTTTTTTTAAATTTTCTTACCAATTGCGTGACCTTAAAATTAAAAAAAAAAAAAAAAGTCCACAACTATTCTGGTTCTTAATTTTCTCCTCTGGGTCAGATAATCTCCAAAGATCCTTCCAACTTTAGAGACACAAGACTACAATTCTATGACTTAAGAGGAGAACATGACAGAAACTCTAAATGGACACATTTTCTTTGTCTCCTTGTTTTTCTCCCCTTTAAAAATTTTTAAACTTTTAATGCTTATGAGATTATAGATTCAAAAGGTGTTGCAAAAATAGGACAGGGAGGTCTCCCTCTTGTATGTTTTTAATATTTTAATATTTACAAGGGAAACATTTACTAATACACAAATTATTCAGATTAGCTGACTTTGCAGTTTAAATGTCCTTGGAATCATTTCATTGTTTCCTTTATATTTTTTTCTCCCAAATTCCTATAACTGTTTTTTTAAAAATTAAAGTATAGTTGATTTAAAATATTATATTAGTTTCAGGTATAAACAAAGTGATTCAAAACTTTTATAGTCTGTACTCCATTTCCAGTTATTACAAAATCTTGGCTGTATTCCCTGTGCTGTACAATGTAGCCTTTGTTTTATACACAGTAGTTTATATCTCTTACTCTCCTCCCCCTATGTTGCCCCTCCCCGCTTCCCTCTCCCCACGGGGAACCACTAGTTTGTTCTCTATATGAGTGAGTCTATTTCTTTTTTGTTGTATTCACACCAAAGAGTGCTTCTGTATTATTCATCTATCTTCCTTATTCCTGCTACATTAAAACCAATTTCTTAAAAATTGAGGTATAGTTGATTGACAATATTATATTAGTTTAAAGTGTACAAAGTAGTGATTCCAAATTCTTACAGATTATACTCCATTTATAGTTATTACAAAATACTGGCAATGCTCCCTGTGTTGTACAATATATCCTCATAGCTTATTTATTTTATACCCAGTAGTTTGTTCCTCTTAATCCCCTCCCCCTATCTTGCCTCTCCCCGCTTCCCTCTCCTCACTGGGAACCACTAGTTTCTTCTCTGTATCTGTGAGTCTGCTTCTGTTTTGTTATATTCACTAGTTTGTTGTACTTTTGTTGAGATTCCACATATAAGTGATATCATACAGTGTTTGTCTTTCTCCGTCTGACTGACTTCCCTTAGTATGATAACCTCTAGGTCCATCCATGTTGCTGCAAATGACATGATTTCATTCTTTTTCATGGCTGAGTAGTGTTCCATTGTGTACACGTACCCCATCTTCTATATCCATTCCTCTGTCGATGGACATTTAGGTGGCTTCCACGTCCTGGCTATTGTAAATAGTGCTGCTGTGAACACTGGGGTGCGTACATCTTTTCTAATTAGAGTCTCGTCTGGACCCATGCCCAGGAGTGAGACTGCTGGATCAAGTATCCCTCACTCTTAGCTTAACACAAGTCCCACCTTCGTTCTGCTCTGGGGTTGCCTTCCTGCATCCTGTCGCTCCCTTTCCACCCACTATTCCAGCGTATGAATCCTTCCCGTTCTGCCCCCCGCATTCTGCTCTAACGATATTTTCTTATTCAGCTTCTCAGCGGCAGCAGAATGTGTTCCCCTCTCTCCTCTAGGGCAGCACCTTCCCGCGGTCTCTCTGGACAGCAGCCGCTCATTCACGTCCTCTCCATCAATCGCGAGGCCAGCGGAGGCGGTCGAGCCTTGCAGATTCTGTACTTCATTGGAGGTTTGCATCCCGCAATCACGTCTGCTTTCTGCCTCCCGAACTTCTCACCAGACGCCAACTCTCGGACGATCATTCCATCCGCGGGGGTGATGGGGGCCTCTGTGGGTGTTTCCCTTCATCTTGAGCAATGAATTCTGCGTTCCGAGCCGTGCACACCTGGCATCCCATCGCCTCTCAGGAGAACCTTCTCCAAAGCGACTACATCTGAACAGAAAGGCAAACTGGGACAGCACACCTCGTTTCGTGTGTGAGTGGAAAGCTGGAAACCCGTCGACGTTTCCAATCAGAATACACTTGGCTCAGGTCCGGGGGGCTGGCTTTTCGTGCGGAGCCAGAGGTTGCCGGCAGAACATTCTTTTTGCCTTCCACCTTCTCCGCAGCAGATTCCGGAAGTAGTTTTCCCATGGAGTAAATAAGAACAATAAATGAGAGACTCACCAAACAGATAAATCAGCAATTTTATTGCTTAAAGACTGATCACGCAAACACAGTGTAGTGTTTTGTCACTGTGATGCAGTCTAGCGGATAAACAGAAGCGTTGCTTAGGGGGGAAAAAGTCGAGGGAGCTGGAAAAATACTCAGAAATAATGTCTTGTGTCAAATCTCACAGAAGCTGGGTTTAAATGCTTCCTGTCGCTCATTAGCATTTGTAGCAGCCGTCCTCAAGCCCATTCATGAGGAAGTCTAAGAAATACGATCTGAAGACTGCACTGAAAAGTTTGTGCCCAGGAAGCAAGGTGGAATTTCAAATGCTGTCTGTATTTCTAGTGGCAAATTTACTAACACACCAACCCAAATATTTAACTTCATGTAATACGTCACTTGCTGTACAAATGCTCTTCCGGAGCAGCGAGAAAGGTTATTTTACGGAGAAATGATGAGAAAGGAATGTACTGTTTGTTTTTTTCATTTGCCCTTATTCTCATGTATCAGAAAGTCTGCAAGCAAACACAGCAATGGCATTACCAGACTTACTTATCTTCTCTGTTGCAGGTAACGTGGGTTATGAAACTTCGTATCTTCCGAAGCAACTGTTCCTCTGCACTTTCTTTATGACGGAAATTTCTAAATGCTACGCAAAGGGGCAAAGACACGAAACACGCAGTGTTTACCTAAATGCTACAGTCATTCCTTATTTTTCCATTTGTCACATGTTCCTGAAACTGTAAATTCATACGCCCGAAATAGTTCTTCAGAATTCAACGTCATCTAAATGATCAGATACGTCAGGGAATGTGAATCTGAATTTTGAAATACAGGCTATAGTTCTTAAAAACAGGAAATTTATTCGGACTGTTCTAGCAATACACTGACCCTGATGAAAAAGCAGACATAGACTATCTGGGTACAGCACTGACTTTGAATCCCAGTCTAATGTAATATTGAGAACCGCTGTGACTTTTTTAATAAGAAGGAAGACGGTTATATGTACATAATCTGAAAATAGAGCTTGTTGATCAAAACACGAAATCTTGCAGGGCTATGAAGGTAGAGGTGACCAGGAATTTGGGGGAAGTTTACAGAAATGATCCTTTATCCCCCAGGGAACACAGCAAGACCACACCCTACCTGCACCCCACCCCAACACTGGTACGTTGGACAATGTTAACGGATGCTGACCAACGGCAACTGGGCAGAAGACGGGTCCCATTAAAAACAAAAATCGTCCCAAGGGATGAGTCTATTCTACATACAAGAAAGAAGAGAACACGTATCTGTAGGAACCTTAAACGTCACAGTAAGACTAATCTCTTTTCTAATGTACTTGTAGACGTGACGTAACCATCGCCTCTGTCACATCGGTTGCACCGAACAAAGCCGGTCCGTTGTGGAAAAGGTCTACACAAGAGTGCGAGTGTTAGGAGGGGAAGGCCACGGGGATCCCTCCTAGGGGCTGCTCACCCCAGAGAATGGCTCAAGACAACCCCCCATGGGGAACAACCCCGTTGGGCTTTGCAGGAACTAGACACAACTATTTCTGCCCTAACCCACTGACATTTGGAGACTGTTTTCTCTACTCTTAGCACAAGCCGCCCTGCACCAGATTCCTTGCTGAAACTCTCAAGTGGGAGCTTCAAGGCGACCGATCTGAGCCTTCGGAAGGAAACGCGCTCCTACGATGTGTGTCCTTCCTGGATGTCAGGTTACAGCTTTACGGACCTGGTCCCTGCCTTTGTCCACGTAAATGACCAAGGGGACACGCCTGCAGCCAGGCCTTGGAGCTTGGCTGTCACGAAAGTCCAAAGACGTTTCACGAGAGCAAAACCACAGTCACATTCTATGAAAGGTTGATTTCTTTTTTTTTTTTTTACTGCATGGATACAGATACTGTTACTTCAATGGTCTTCCTACTTCCCCTTACATCTGCAAAAGTGAAAATGAAGGCAGGTTGTGGTTTCTGAGTTTACACTTCACGGGACGTTTTGAACAATCTAATCCAGGACATGAAGATAGTCTTAGGCTCTTTGCCTCTTTAAAAATACGATTTCCTCATCCTCCTACACTGTTGGCGGGAATGCGAACCGGTGCAGCCACTATGAGAACAGTATGGAGGTTCCTTAACAAAATCAGTATAGAGCTACCATATGATCCAGCAATCCCACTCCTGGGCATATGTCCAGACAAAAGTATAATTCAAAAAGATCCGTGCACCCCAATGCTCACAGCAGCACTATTCACAATAGCCAAGACACAGAAGCCACCTAAGTGTCCAACAACAGAGGAATGGATAAAGAAGATGCGGTGCATATATACAGTGGAATACTACTTAGCCATAAAAAAGAATGAAACAATGCCATTTGCAGCAACATGGATGGACCCAGAGACGATCATACTAAGTGAAGTAAGTCAGACAGAGAAAGACAAATACCATGTGATGTCACTTACATGTGGAATCTAAAATATGACACAAATGAGCTTACCTATGAAACAGATACAGACTTACAGACATAGAGAACAGACTTGTGGTAGCCAAGGGGAAGGGGTGGGGGGGAGGGAAGGATTGGGAGTTTGGGATTCGCAGATGCAAACTACTAGGTACAGGATGGATAAACAACAAGGACCTACTGTAGAGCACAGGGAACTATATTCAGTATCCTGTGATAAACCACAATGGAAAAGGATATGAAAAAGAATGTATATATATGGGTAACTGAGTCCCCTTGCTGGACAGCAGAAACTAACACAACATTGTAAGTCGACTCTACTTTAATAAAAAAAGTAATTTTTCAAAACATGCATTGTTTAATTTGCGTGTCCTAGCATCCGTGTTTGGTAGACTCCTCCCTGAGGTGAGATGGCTGGATTTGTCAGGGTCACACTGCTCTGTCTTTTCTCAGGACCACGTTGCACTTGAAGGGAAAGTAGATGTGCACGTGCATTGGTTACAGGACAGTATGAGAACGTTCCCCGCTGAATGCAGTAAGAGGACGCACTGCATGGATGGAAGCCAACACCAGGGCAGTCGGGTGCGTGGAGAACGTTGTGGGCTGGAGTCACTGCCTGCGTCTCTGCAGCTCGGACACCTGACCTTTCCCTTGATGAGCTGCTAGGAGACTGATTTCTCAGATTCTGTCAACATCCAAACCGTGAGTGGGTGGAATCTCCAGCTGTTCTTTTCTTGCCTGTGGCAATTGTGCCACGACCTTCCTGGGTGTACATGTCCTGAAGTCTCGT